>NC_091283.1:701849225-702152255 GCF_032444005.1 Ranitomeya imitator
ACCCACACTCTTTATCTATGATTAGGTTATGTATAATTCTATTATCTCTAATGAATTTCTGTCAGCACCTGTACTTTACTGTATCCTTACAACAGGACCAGAATTGGTTTGAGGACCTAATTTGCTGTTTTGTAATTTTGCTTTGAGCATCAACTAATTACTGCACTTCTTTAATCCCACATAAAAGGGCGGTAAACTGAAGAGCCCAGATATTCCTCCTGAGACTGAGGACACAGAAGTATCACACGATGTAGAAAAAGCAGATGAAAGTCAGTTAAAATATGACTTAGAAGAGAATCAGAAAAACTCTGAAATTCTAGGACAGGAATCGGTACACGTAGCGGCTGAAGACATTCCTCTCAGTGATGATGTACATGTAGATGTCCAAGTCCCATCTGTGGATACAGCAAACACAAATATAGAGAAGAATGAAACTGGTACGGAGGCATCAGAAGAAAAGGAAAGCACAGCTGATGCAGGAGAACAAGACGTGTAACCGTCGTCTCGGAGAATCTGTTACTTTCATGGACAGTTAGAAACCTCTTACTACATGGGTGGTCTTCTTCCTATGCAGCAATCTTATCTTCCATATGAATTGGATAATGAATTAGGATGAAAAGTGGGAACACAAGACTTGGCAGAATGTGTGAAATGTGATTGTGATCTCTATTAAATCCTTTTTATTTTTGTTGCCTGAGCTTGTTTTATTATGTTGTGTTATTCAAAGTTTTTGTGTTTCTGTTTTTTGCTAAAATCACATTCCCTTTCAGCTGCCTTTATTAAAGGGACCTGTCACCAGAAAAATGCTATTAGCCTGCAGATCTGGGGATAATCTGCAGGTTTATAGCGTTACTAACATGCCCAGTGCTCGCACTTAGCCGAACGCTGCTGGGAGAAAATTAACTTTATTTTCCTCAGCATCATTCGGTTTCAGTACCTGGGGTGGCACCGGCGCGGGTTCTGTCATTACTCTATATAGAGCGCCGGCTGTAACCACACCCTGACTCACTGCCGGCCTCAATGCAGAGCGAGTGCCAGTCAGGGCCGGGGACGCAGTTACTGCCGCCGCCGCTCTATACTCAGAGCAATGACAGAACCTCTGCTGACCCAGTGACTGAAACCAAATGCTACCTGTCACCTCCAAAATCGATGGTGAGCTAAGGCCACTGGCATCAGGGGCTGATCTACAGCATTCTGGAATGATATTAGAATATCATCAAAAACTTTATTTCATTTCTTCAAAACAAAAAGTGAAGCTCATAAATTATATACAGTCATTACAAACAGAGTGATCTATTTCAAGTGTTTATTTCTGTTAATGTTGATGATTTTGTCTTACAGCCAATGAAAACCCAAATGTCATTATCTCAGTAAATTAGAATATTTTATAACACCAGCTTGAAAAATTATATTAAAATCAGAAATGTTGGCCTACTGAAATGTATGTTCAGTAAATGCACTCAATACTTGGTTGGGGCTCCTTTTGCATCAGTTACTGCATCAATGCGGCATGACATGGAGGTGATCAGCCTCTGGCATTGCTGAGGTGTTATGGAATCCCAGGTTGCTTTGATAGCAGCCTTCATCTCGTCTGCATTGTTGGGTCTGGTGTCGCTCATCTTCCTCCTGACAATACCTCATAGATTCTCTATGGGGTTAAGGTCAGGCGAGTTTGCTGGCCAATCAAGCACAGTGATACTGTTGTTTATAAACCAGGTATTGGTACTTTTGGCAGTGTGGACAGGTGCCAAGTTCTGCTGGAGAATTAAATATCCATCTCCAAAAAGCTTGTCGGCAGAGGAAAGAATTAAGTGCTCTAAAATTTCCTGGTAGACAGCTGCGCTGACTTTGGTCTTTGATAAAACACAGTGGACCTACACCAGCAGATGGCATGGCTCCCCAAACATCACTTATTGTGGAAACGTCACACTAGACCTCAAGCAGCTTGGATTGTTTGCCTATCCACTCTTCCTCCACACTCTGGGACATTAATTTCCAGATGAAATGCAAAATTTACTTTCATCTGAAAACAACACCATGGACCACTGAGCCTCAGTCCAGTTCTTTTTCTCCTTGGTCCAGGTCTATTGTTCATGAGTGGCTTGACACAAGGAATTTGACACTTGTAGCCCATGTCCTGGATACATCTATCTGTGGGTGGTGGCTCTTGAATGACTTGGGCTACTTTCATACTAGCGTCGGACTCGGCCCGTCGCAGTGTGTCGGGCCGAGGTTCCGACGCTAGCAGTGAATGCGCCGCACAACGGAGGCAGCGGATGCATTTTTCCTGCGCATCCGCTGCCCCATTGTAAGGTGCGGGGAGGTGGGGGCGGAGTTCCGGCCGCGCATGCGCGGTCGGAAAAAGCGGTCCGTCGGCAGCAAAAAACGTTACATGTAACGTTTTATGCTCCCGGCGGTCCGCCACAACACGGCGCAACTGTCGCACAACGGTTGCGACGTGTGTCAATGCGTCGCTAATGTTAATCTATGGGGCAAAAACGCATCCTGCAAACAACTTTGCAGGATGCGTTTTTTCCCATAAACGACGCATTGCGACGTATTGCAATAAACGCTAGTGTGAAAATAGCCTTACCCTCTTTGTGGAGTGTATCATTGACTGCCTTCTGGACATTTGGCAGGTCAGCAGTTTTCCCCATGATTGTGGAGCCTACTGAACCAGACTAAGTGACCTTTCAAAACACTTAAAAAACCTTTGCAGTTGTTTTAATTTTTTATAATTTATTGAGATAATGTCTTTTGGGTTTTCATTGGCTGTAAGCTGTAATCATCAACAGAAATAAACACTTGAAATAGATCACTCTGTTTGTAATGACTCTATATAATGTGAGTTTCACTTTTTGTATTGAAGAACTGAAATAGATTAACTTTTTGATGATATTCTAATTTTGTGAGAAGCACCTGTAGTTGGTGCTCTGAAGGTTTTGTGAAGGAGTGTAAATTGTTACTTTCGGAGAACTTGCAGCAGAATGTCTGTGTCTGCATTTAGCACATCCCTGCTCCTTTTTCCATAGAATTTTAAAAGTTCCAATTGTAGTCAATCTTATTAACGCCTTTCTGTCATGTGTCCGAAAATGGTACCAATAAAAACGTCAACTCGTCTCGCAAAAAACAAGCCCTCACATGACTCTGAGTCAAAATCTGGAAAAATTATAGCTCTCAAAATATGGTGATGCAAAAACTATTTTTTGCTGTAAAAAACGTCTTTTAGTGTGTGACAGCAGCCAAACATAAAAACCCGATATAAATCTGGTATCTCTGTAATTGCACTAACCTGAAGAATAATGTTTCCCAATCACTTATACCGCACGAGGAACAGCCTAAAAAATAAATAAAACCAATTCTTCAGCTACTGTTGATTTTTTCATTCTGCCTCCCAAAGATCACAGTGAGGCGCACATTAATCCTGCACTCTGTGCCAAGTGCTTACACTGGGGTTTCCGTGTAAATCTCTAAAATACGTGATTCAGACATAACCTCTGCCAGGAGATTCCCTATAATGAAGCAGATGGAGGCACTGTGAACGCCGTCTAAATTGTGATCCAGCGGTGTCCGTGTTTTTAGGATTGCATAAAAGCGCCGTCAGATACAGTTTTGTGCACTTCTGAAAAGAAGGACACCTCTAAACAGAGGCCAGACGGAGTCCAGAGTATCTCTGCTGCCTCATTATAGTGAATGGATCCCACGTGGGTTTTATCTGAATCCTGTCACTCAGAGGTTTAGATGGAAACCCTAAAGGAAGTGATCAGCATAGAGCCCCGGATAACTGTGATCCCTAACATTAAGTAAAATGTTCCCAATAAAAACTTCAACTTAATCCACAAAAAAAGCAAGCCATCAGGTCTGTTAATGAAATATAGGGGTCTTCCAAGTTACTGTTGCACAAAGGCTCTGGAAAATCGAAATGGCATCATAACCCTCCAAAAGAAATTCACCTAAACCACATATAGCATCCACATGTTTGGCATTTTTGAAGCAATGAGAGCCGAACTTACCGATGCAAATCTCTAAAAGCACAGGCTGGGCATAACTTACTGGTGACTGCAACGTACTGATCACTACAGCATACCAGTCACTTCAACGGCAGTTAACAATATTCACTCGGGAACACTCATTGCTGCTTGTTTCTGGAAAATACCCATGGAGTCAAAATTGTCACTACACCTGTAGATAAATTCCCAAAAGGGTATCATTTCCAAAATGAGGTTACTTGAGGGGGATTCTGCTCTTCTAGCAATTAGGGGCTCTGTGTATGGAATCTGTTGTGAATTCTGCTCTTGGGCTCCCTCCGGTGGTTGTCGATGGTAATGCAGTTATTCATGAGCAGCAGTCTTGGACAGGTGTTTCTGCTAATTGCAATTCTGACTGGGGTATTTAGCTGTGCAGGACTTAGTCCTTGCCACTAGTCAATGTTCCTTTGGAAGTGTTGGTCCTCTGCCTGGCCTCTCCTGCTTGCTGCCAATTTAGCTAAGATAAGTGTTTGCTTCATTTTTTTAGACACACTGCTGTGTGTTTATTTTCTGTGCTTATCTTGTTTCTATTTTGTTCCTGCTAGACTGTGCCTGATGTTTTTCTCAGTCTAGTTGGACTCGCTGGAGTCGCAGATATACTCTCCAGATCTTTAGTTAGGTGGTGGATATTTTGTAGTGTTTTATGCTGACCGCATAGTATCCTGTACTATCCTTTCCTATCTAGGTAGAAGTGGCCTCCTTTGCTTATCCCTGTTTTCTGTCTGCGTGTGTTTTTTCCTCTCCTACTCACAGGCATTATTTGTGGGGGGCTACCTATCCTTTGGGGATCTACTCTGAGGCAAGAGAGTTTTCCTATTTCCATCTTTAGGGATATTTAGTCCTTAGGCTGTGTCGAGGTGTCTAGGTCTGGTTAGGCACACCCCACGGCTACTTCTAGTTGCGGTGATAGGATCAGGGTTTGCGGTCAGTAAATTTACAACTGCTCCAGCGAAGGTCATTTCATGCTGCTCCAAGGCCACCAGATCATAACAGGAATCCACAAACTGTTCTATGTAAATCTGCACACCAGGAGGCAAAAAGCACTCCGTCTCGCTCCCGAGTTTCTCCATAAGGCTAAGTAGCACTGTACGGCCACATATTGGGTATTGCCACATTCAGTAGAAATTGTGGGACAAATTATTGTGCCCAGTTCTTGTGTGAAAATGTAAAATCTGGGGCTAAAACAAAAATTTTGTGGTAAAAATAGTTATTTTTTCTTCACTGCCCAATGGTATAAAATTCTGTGACACACTCGTGGTGTCAATATGATCACTGCACCCCTGGATGAATTCATTGAGAGGTGTAGTTTGTAATTTGGGGTCACTTATGGGGGTTCTGCTGTTCTGGCACCTCATGGCCTCTACCAGTGGGTCATGACATTTGCAAACCATAACACTATAATCTGGCGCTCCTTGAATTCTGAGCTTTGCACTGTCTGAAAAAATTTCCTGATTACATGTAGGGCATTGGTGCACTCAGCAAAAAATGGACCCCAGTTTGTTGTAAAAAAAAATCCTATTGGCCCATAGAATAATTAAAAACTTGGGGCCAAAACAACATTTTAGTGGTAAAAATGTAATTTATTCTTTCTTCACCGCTCAATGGTACAAAAATTCTGTGAGGCACATGTGGTGTCAATATGATCACTGCACCCCTAGATGAATTCATTAGGGAGTGTAGTGTGTAAAATAAGTTCACATATAGGGGGTTTCTGTTGTTCTGGCACCTCAGGGGCTCTGCCAGTGTGACATAGCACCCTCAAACCTTTCCCGCAAAATCTGAACTCCAATATGGCATTGGCGCCTCTTCCCTTCTGAGCTTTGCGTTGTGCCTCAAAAATAGTATTTCCCTACATATTGGGTATCCGCGTATTCAGGAGAAATTGCACAACAAATTGTATGTTGTGCATATTCTCCTATTACCCTTATGAAAATGCCTAACTTTGGGCCAAAATAACATTTGAGAGGAAAATGTGATTTTATTATTTTCACGGCTCAACGTTATAAACTTCGGTGAAGCACCTGGGGGATTCAAGGTGCTCACCACATTTCAAAATACATTCTTTAAGGGGTCAAGTTTTCTAAATGGGGTCATTTGTGGGGGGCTTCCACTGTTTAGGCCCATCAGGGGTTCTCCAAATAGGACATGGTGTCCACTAATGATTCCAGGAAATTTTGCTTTCAAGAAGTCAAATAACGCTCTTTTCCTTCAGAGCCCTGCTGTGCGTCCAAACATTGGTTTTCTCCCTCATATGGGGTATCGGCATGCTCAAGAGAAATTACGCAACAAATTTTTAGTCAATGTTTTTCTGTTACCCTTGTCAAAATTTAAAAAAAAATTGTATCTGAAGTATATTTTTTGTGAAAAATAGTTAAATGTTTTTTCCCCACATTCCAAAAATTCCTGTGAAGCACCTGAAGGGTTAATAAACTTCATTGTGTTTTTGAGCACCTTGAGGGGTGCAGTATTTAGAATGCTGTCACTTTTGATTATCTTCTATCATATAGACCCCTCAAAGTGACTTCAAATGTGAGATGGTCCCTATAAAAATGGTTTTGTAAATTTTGTTGGAGAAATTAAAAATTATTGGTCAACTTTTAACCCTTATATCTTCCTAACAAAAAAATTTTGGTTCCAAAATTGTGCTAATGTAAAATAGACATGTGGGAAATGTTACTTATTAACTATTTTGTGTAACATATATCTGTGGTTTAAGGGCATGAAAATTCAAAGTTGGAAAATTGCGAAATTTAAAAAATTTTCGCCAAACTTGCTTTTTTTCACTCTCATCTCCTGAGATCTCATTCTGCGCATGCGCCGCCTCCAGTGGCCATTTTCATGGAGACCAACTCATTACAGCAATGGAAGTGTGAGGGCCTTTCACAAAACGTCATCGAAGTCACCGCACCACCGGGCATCTACAAGAGTTCGCTCCAGCCTGGGATGGATGTGTGGGGGCTCTGGGATATCCACAAATTCTGGCAGAGCCACCACACCACCGATCATCTGTGAAACTGCCGCGCATCAGCCTGGGATGGATGTGTGGGGGCTTTCACAAAATGGCGGAGCCCCCGCACCACCGAACCTGCTGCACTAGCCTGGGATGAGCCAGACCACTGAACACCTCGTGTGAACCTGCTCCACCAGCGCTCCCTATCACACCCTACCCCCCAGGTAAGCTGAATAATTCAGACTGTAAGACGGACCCTCATTTGACGCATTCATTTTTTTCACTATTTTTCTTCTGAAAATTTGGGGTGCATCTTATGGTCCGATGGGTCTTAAAGTCTGAAAAATGCGGTACTTTTTAAGATCTGTAGAAAAGCCAATGGAAAAGATGCCACAAAAAAAATATAACACCAAGAGCGTGCTAATTATTTTCTTTTTTAAAGTGAATAACGCTCAAAAAAGAAGCTCTTTTTCTGCGATGCATTTTATAATGCACCATAGACTTAAGTTATATTCACATTTAACTGCAAAAAAAAATACAAATAGCAGTGAAATTCTCTAAATGGAAAACCACGCTTAACCTTCATCAGGCTGCATAATTTTACAACGTTAACAGGCTGCAGAGGTACAATTGTACCTTCATATATATTTTATTGAAATTTGGCCAATATATCCTGGACCAAAACTGCAGAGATGTCACGAAATTTCAGCCCTCTACGGCTTTTCGAAAAAAAAAGTTATTGCAATTTTAAAACGGAATAGTTACAATTGTACCTACTCAGCCGGACAAAGGTAGAGTAACTGCTATTTTTTATGTAATCTGTCACCCCAGAATGCTAATAAAACCATTTATATAGGTATATAGCCCTAAAAAAAATTATACTTGTAATATAGATTTAGCGGTTTAGATGCAAAAAAAAAACTATTTCATATTCAAGTGAGGGTGCTTCAGCGCATCCTTACGCCATTTCAATTTGCTTACTGAGCACTTTGTCATATCAACAAAATTCAATCAAGCGCTATGTGAACTCAATCAGCACTGATACTGCAAGGGCCAAACTGTACTCACATAGTGTCATTGCGGGCTCCCACTGCTGCCTCCTATCTGCAGTAGAGTACATTGTGGCAGCTGCAGACAGGCGCAGAGAGTCCACAATGACACTAGGACCATGGCTGGATTACAGTATCGGTAATGTGCTGCTGATTAAGATCAGGCAGTGCTAGATCTTTGCACTTTCAATCAATATATGACAAAGGGCTCATTATGTAAGTTAAGATGGTGCATGGGGCCTTGGGCTCTCCACGAATGCGCTGAAGCTGCCTCCTTTGAATACAAGGAAAACCACTAAATCTGTACTACAGGTATGATTTTATGAAGCTAAGCCTGTGCATAGTTTTGCGCCTGCCATTCCATCTACCCATTCCCAAGGGTTGTCCTCCCCTTTACCCTTTAGTTTTTCTAAATCAGATCGTTTTTATTTTTCAATAATAACATTTCACGTACGTTTTGATTTTTCACATTTTGTCAGTTATTCATTATGAGAAGTAGACTAAACAACAACATATACAAAGAAAAATAGGCAAATAAAAATAATGCACAATACTGCTTTAAATTCAACATAACTAACAGATTGTTTTTCTCAATATTACACACCTTGCTGATATTATGTTTTAATTGAGTGGAGTCCATACTTGCAGTTCAAAAGAAACTATAATTAACCCCTTCATGACCCAGCCTATTTTGACCTTAAAGACCTTGCCGTTTTTTGCAATTCTGACCAGTGTCCCTTTATGAGGTAATAACTCAGGAACGCTTCAACGGATCCTAGCGGTTCTGAGATTGTTTTTTCGTGACATATTGGGCTTCATGTTAGTGGTAAATTTAGGTCAATAAATTCTGCGTTTATTTGTGATAAAAACGGAAATTTGGCGAAAATTTTGAAAATTTCGCAATTTTCACATTTTGAATTTTTATTCTGTTAAACCAGAGAGATATGTGACACAAAATAGTTAATAAATAACATTTCCCACATGTATACTTTACATCAGCACAATTTTGGAAACAAAATTTTTTTTTGTTAAGAAGTTATAAGGGTTAAAATTTGACCAGCGATTTGTCATTTTTACAACGAAATTTACAAAACCATTTTTTTTAGGGACCACCTCACATTTGAAGTCAGTTTGAGGGGTCTATATGGCTGAAAATACCCAAAAGTGACACCATTCTAAAAACTGCACCCCTCAAGGTACTCAAAACCACATTCAAGAAGTTTATTAACCCTTCAGGTGCTTCACAGCAGCAGAAGCAACATGGAAGGAAAAAATGAACATTTAACTTTTTAGTCACAAAAATTATCTTTTAGCAACAATTTTTTTATTTTCCCAATGGTAAAAGGAGAAACTGAACCACGAAAGTTGTTGTGCAATTTGTCCTGAGTACGCTGATACCTCATATGTGGGGGTAAACCACTGTTTGGGCGCACGGCAGGGCTTGGAAGGGAAGGAGCGCCATTTGACTTTTTGAATCAAAAATTGGCTCCGCTCTTTAGCGGACACCATGTCACGTTTGGAGAGCCCCCGTGTGCCTAAAAATTGGAGCTCCCCCACAAGTGACCCCATTTTGGAAACTAGACGCCCCAAGGAACTTATCTAGATGCATAGTGAGCACTTTGAACCCCCAGGTGCTTCACAAATTGATCCGTAAAAATGAAAAAGTACTTTTTTTTCACAAAAAAATTCTTTTAGCCTCAATTTTTTTCATTTTCACATGGGCAACAGGATAAAATGGATCCTAAAATATGTTGGGCAATTTCTCCTGAGTACGCCGATACCTCATATGTGGGGGTAAACCACTGTTTGGGCACATGGTAAGGCTCGGAAGGGAAGGAGCGCCATTTGACTTTTTGAATGAAAAATTATTTCCATCGTTAGCGGACACCATGTCGCGTTTGGAGAGCTCCTGTGTGCCTAAACATTGGCGCTCCCCCACAAGTGACCCCATTTTGGAAACTAGACCCCCCAAGGAACTTATTTAGATGCCTAGTGAGCACTTTAAACCCTCAGGTGCTTCACAAATTGATCTGTAAAAATGAAAAAGTACTTTTTTTTCACAAAAAAATTCTTTTCGCCTCAATTTTTTCATTTTCACATGGGCAGTAGGATAAAATGGATCATAAAATTTGTTGGGCAATTTCTTCCGAGTACGCCGATACCTCATATGTGGGGGTAAACCACTGTTTGGGCACACGGCAGGGCTCGGAAGGGAAGGCGCGCCATTTGACTTTTTGAATGGAAAATTAGCTCCAATTGTTAGCGGACACCATGTCGCGTTTGGAGAGCCCCTGTGTGCCTATGCATTGGAGCTCCCCCACAAGTGACCCCATTTTGGAAACTAGACCCCCCAAGGAACTTATCTAGATGCATATTGAGCACTTTAAACCCCCAGGTGCTTCACAGAAGTTTATAACGCAGAGCCATGAAAATAAAAAATAATTTTTCTTTCCTCAAAAATGATTTTTTAGCCTGGAATTTCCTATTTTGCCAAGGATAATAGGAGAAATTGGACCCCAAATATTGTTGTCCAGTTTGTCCTGAGTACGCTGTTACCCCATATGTGGGGGTAAACCACTGTTTGGGCGCACGGCAGGGCTCGGAAGGGATGGCACGCCATTTGGCTTTTTAAATGGAAAATTAGCTCCAATCATTAGCGGACACCATGTCACGTTTGGAGAGCCCCTGTGTGCCTAAACATTGGAGATCCCCCAGAAATGACCCCATTTTGGAAACTAGACCCCCAAAGGAACTAATCTAGATGTATGGTGAGGACTTTGAACCAACCCCCAAGTGCTTCACAGAAGTTTATAACGCAGAGCCATGAAAATTAAAAAAAAAAAAATTATTTTCTCAAAAATGATCTTTTAGCCTGCAATTTTTTATTTTACAAAGGGTAACAGGAGAAATTTGACCCCAAAAGTTGTTGTCCAGTTTCTCCTGAGTACGCTGATACCCCATATGTGGGGGTAAACCACTGTTTGGGCACATGCCGGGGCTCGGAAGTGAAGTAGTGACATTTTGAAATGCAGACTTTGATGGAATGCTCTGTGGGCGTCACGTTGCGTTTGCAGAGCCCCTGATGTGGCTTAACAGTAGAAACCCCCCACAAGTGACCCCATTTTGGAAACTAGACCCCGAAAGGAACTTACCTAGATGTGTGGTGAGCACTTTGAACCCCCAAGTGCTTCATAGAAGTTTATAATGCAGAGCCGTGAAAATAATAAATACGTTTTCTTTCCTCAAAAATAATTATTTAGCCCAGAATTTTTTATTTTCCCAAGGGTTACAGGAGAAATTGGACCCCAAAAGTTGTTGTCCAGTTTCTCCTGAGTACGCTGATACCCCATGTGTGGGGGTAAACCACTGTTTGGGCACACGTCGGGGCTCAGAAGGGAAGTAGTGACTTTTGAAATGCAGACTTTGATGGAATGGTCTGCGGGCGTCACATTGCGTTTGCAGAGCCCCTGGTGTGCCTAAACAGTAGAAACCCCCCACAAGTGACCCCATTTTAGAAACTAGACTCCCCCAAGGAAGTTATCTAGATATGTGGTGAGCACTTTGAACCCCCAGGTGCTTCACAGACGTTTACAACGCAGAGCCGTGAAAATAAAAAATCATTTTTCTTTCCTCAAAAATGATGTTTTAGCAAGCATTTCTTTATTTTCACAAGGGTAACAGGAGAAATTGGACCCCAGTAATTGTTGCGCAGTTTGTCCTGAGTATGCTGGTACCCCATATGTGGGGGTAAACCACTGTTTGGGTGCACGTCGGGGCTCGGAAGTGAGGGAGCACCATTTGACTTTTTGAATACAAGATTGGCTGGAATTAATGGTGGCGCCATGTTGCGTTTGGAGACCCCGTGATGTGCCTAAACAGTGGAAACCCCTCAATTCTAACTCCAACACTAACCCCAACACACCCCTAACCCTAATCCCAACTGTAGCCATAACCCTAATCACAACCCTAACCCCAACACACCCCTAACCCTAACCACAACCCTAATTCCAACCCAACCCTAGCCCTAAGACTATGTGCCAACGTTGCGGATTCGTATGAGATTTTTCAGCACCATTTTTGAAAAATCCGCGGGTAAAAGGCACTGCGTTTTACCTGCGGATTTACCGCGGATTTCCAGTGTTTTTTGTCCAGATTTCACCTGCGGATTCCTATTGAGGAACAGGTGTAAAACGCTGCGGAATCCGCACAAAGAATTGACATGCTGCGGAAAATACAACGCAGCGTTCCCGCGTGGTATTTTCCGCACCATGGGCACAGCGGATTTGGCTTTCCATATGTTTACATGGTACTGTAAACCTGATGGAACTCTGCTGCGGATCCGCAGCGGCCAATCCGCACCGTGTGCACATAGCCTAATTCTAAAGGTATGTGCACACGCTGCGGAAAACGCTGCGGATCCGCAGCAGTTTCCCATGAGTTTACAGTTCAATGCAAACCTATGGGAAACAAAAATCGCTGTACACATGCTGCGGAAAAACTGCACGGAAACGCAGTGGTTTACATTCCGCAGCATGTCATTTCTTTCTGCGGATTCCGCAGCGGTTTTACAACTGCTCAAATAGAAAATCGCTGTTGTAAAACCGCATTGAAATGCGCAGAAAAAACATGGTAAATCCGCCATAAATCCGCAGCGGTTTAGCACTGCGGATTTATCAAATCCGCAGCGGAAAAATCCGCAGAGGAACAGAATACGTGTGCACATACCGAAACCCTAACCCTAGCCCTAACCCTAACCCTACCCCTAACCCTACCCCTAACCCTACCCCTAGTTCTTACCCCAACCTTAGTGGGAAAAAAATAAAAATATTTTTTTTTATTGTCCCTACCTATGGGGGTGACAAAGGGGGGGGGGGTCATTTACTTTTTTTTTTTATTTTGATCACTGAGATATAACCTATCTCAGTGATCAAAATTCACTCTGGAACTAATCATGCGCCCGCCATTTTGGAAGATGGCGGCGCCCAGGAAAGACGGACGGTCCCCGGGAGGCCAGGTAAGTATAAGGGGGGGGAGATCAGGGCACGGGGGGGGGGCGTCGGAGCACGGGGGGGGGAATCGCTGTGCGGGGGGGATCGCTGTGCGGGGGGGGGATCGCTGTGCGGGGGGGTGGATCGGAGTGCGGGGGGGTTTTATTGGAGCACGGGGGAGCGGGCAGGAGGACGGGGGAGCGGAGCACAGGACCGAGGGGAGCAGACCGCAGATCGGGGGGCTGGGGGGGGCGATCGGAGGGGTGGAGTGGGTGCACATTAGTGTGTCCAGCCATGGCCGATGATATTGCAGCATCGGCTATGGCTGGATTGTAATATTTCACCATTTTTTTAGGTGAAATATTACAAATCGCTCTGATTGGCAGTTTCACTTTCAACAGCCAATCAGAGCGATCGTAGCCACAAGGGGGTGAAGCCACCCCCCCCCTGGGCTAAACTACCACTCCCCCTGTCCCTGCAGATCGGGTGAAATGGGAGTTAACCCTTTCACCCGATCTGCAGGGACGCGATCTTTCCATGACGCATATGCTGCGTCATGGGTCGGAATGGCACCGACTTTCATGACGCAGCGTATGCGTCAAAGGTCGGGAAGGGGTTAAAAGGCAATTATATTAACTCTTCCAACTGTTTCTTCTTTTCATTATATTGGCTAATTTTCCTATCAGAGTATATTATTGGATGTAAATGGAACATATGCAACTTTTGAATACTCTCATACACACATTTTTACAGAGCAACAATTAAGAGGTTCATATAGTATTACTTAGGAGGGTCTCTGATGCAATACCCAGTGTAGTTAGCCATTTCTTCCATATAAGGTTCTTGAGGGCCTGCCTTTTAATGTATATTACCCTCTCTAGACACAGAAGGTTGTTAATTCTGGACTTTAATTCTTTCAACCCTGATGGAGAGCGATAAATCCAGTGCAATGCTATCAACTTTCTGGCTTGAAAAAGAATTCTAGAAATTGCCAGTGCCATAGGGGAATCTAAGTCCACCCCATCACCCAACATTCCATGTATGCATATTTTGTGTTCCAATTTACTTTGTATGCCAAAAATTGTGCTCCCCTTTCCAATAGTCACCAATTCTTGGGCACTCTCATAACATATGCCTCAAAGGAGCGCCTTTAAGTCCACATCTGGGGCACAAATCATTAACTCTTACATTCATATTGACAAAAATACTTGGAGTCCTAAATACCCTATGAATAAGAAAAATCTGAGAAAACCGTTGCGACTGCAACAAAGATAATTTGGGTGTCTGGTATGCTACAATTGTGCCACATAGGAGTAAAAATTGTATAATTTCTGACTTGCAACATGTCTTTACATCTATCCCAAATATATTACATTTCATGTAAGTCTCATTTCCAAGACTGACAACGGGATCTTCCAGTCAGTCCCCTCTATGATTAAGTGTCCAGACGTTACACACCATTCATAAGATCCCCAGCCATAGAGCTGTATCGGTAAATATATCCAAGCATTTGGAATAGCCAATCTACCTTCATCTTTCTCTCTTTGCAGGGTTTCCAATTTAATTCTAGCTTGTTTTCTCTTCCACAAAAATTCCCTAAATAGACTGTGTATCTTATAAAAAAGGACATAGGGTAAATTATAAAGAAAACATAAAAGCTGTGGCATGAGGATCATTTTTAATAGATTACCACTACCAATCACTGACAGTGACACCATGTGTCAATTTTAATTTTACCTTTCTTTAGAATAGGAGCCAAATTAGGAGTAAAGTATTTCTGTGCTGTTGCTGTAATTCTTACTCCCAGGTTTTTAAAAGAATTTACTATTGAGATACAGATCTGACCCATAGTCATATCCATTGACAATGGGTCTAATTAGTCATCCTGACTGCATGCCAAAGTTTTAATGAGATGCATTACTGGTACTATGGAAGAAACTACTTCCTCCAAGAAAAGCATGTTGTCTGCAAATAATGACATCTCCATTTCTAATGATCCTCACTGGAATCCTTGAATCTCAGTAGAAGTACCTATAAGGCATGCCAGCGGTTCTATGGCCATTGCAAATAGGAAAGTGAAAGAGGACATCCTTGTCTAGTTCCCCTCTCTAATGCAAACACTTCAGATGTATGTCCATTTACCCTAATTTTTGCAAAAAGCCCATACCCTTTATCACAGCCCGCAAGAAATTCCACTCAATACTGTCAAAGGCCTTACTCCAAAGAATTTCAGGACCTTCAGTATAATAGATTAATCACGGAGAGGACTCCATAATGCATATATCTGCGATAAAAAAGGAAGTTGACCAAACTCCAAATATATATATATATATATATAAATATATATATATATATATATATATATATATATATATATATATATACTGCTCAAAAAAATAAAGGGAACACTTAAACAACAGAATATAATTCCAATTAAATCAAAACTTCTGTGAAATCAAACTGATTAATCACGGAGAGGACTCCATAATGCATATATCTGCGATAAAAAAGGAAGTTGACCAAACTCCAAATAAATATATATATATATATATATATATATATATATATACTGCTCAAAAAAATAAAGGGAACACTTAAACAACAGAATATAATTCCAAGTAAATCAAAACTTCTGTGAAATCAAACTGTCCGCTTAGGAAGTATTCTGTCCCCGGGGCCTGTGGCTGCAAATATGGCTCTGTGAGATGCTGAATCTCTTCACCTTACTTACAATTGGCAACGGTCGCAGATAGCTTAACTCAGCTGCATGCACATATGTTATGAAGAATCCAGAAGAGACTTTGATTTCTTTAAGAATTCTTGTTGAATGCATACAAACAGCAGCAAGTAAAAAAGACTTTCTTCAGACATGCTGAAAGCACATGTGCCTCTAATGAAGCCAAGATGGAGACTGAGCTACAGGGAGAAAAAGAAGGAGGTGACATCACACCCAGATGAGGGAGACAGAAGGGACAAACTTGATGGAAAAGGAGGATTTCAGCTATGCAAAACACAGGAACACATAGCAACAATAAACAATATGAGAGACTGCAATACAGCATGTAAAATGTACAGGACAGGCTGTAAAATGTCTCATTCATGGGACATAACAGGAAGCAACACTGTTTGACAATCAATTTCATGTGCTGTTGTGCAGATTGAATAAACAACAGATGGAAATTATTGGCAATTATCAAGATACACTCAATAAAGGAGTGTTTCTGCAGGTGGGGACCACAGACCACATCTCAGTACCAATGCTTTCTGGCTGATGTTTTGGTCATTTTTGAATGTTGGTTGTGCTTTCCTACTCGTGGTAGGATGAGACGGACTCTACAACCCACAAAGTGGCTCAGGTAGTGCAGCTCATCCAGGATGCCACATCAATGCGCACTGTGGAATGAAGGTTTGCTGTGTCTTGTTAGCGTAGTGTCCAGAGGCTGCAGGCGCTACCAGGAGACAGGCCAGTACACAATGAGACATGGAGGGGGCCGTATGAGGGCAACAACCCAGCCGCAGGATCGCTACCTCAGCCATTGTGCAAGGAGGAACAGTAGGAACACTGCCAGAGCCCTGCAAAATGACCTCCAACAGGCCATAAATGTGCATTTGTCTGCACAAATGGTTAGAAACCGACTCCATGAGGATGGTCTGAGTGCCCGACGTCCACAGATGGGGATTGTGCTCACAGCCCAACACCGTGCAGAATGCTTGGCATTTGCCACAGAACAGGATTGGCAAATTCGCCACTGGCGCCCTGTGCTCCTCACAGATGAAAGCAGGTTCACACTGAGCACATGTGACAGAGTCTGGAGATGCCGTGGAGAGCGATCTGCCTGCATCATCCTTCAGCATGACCGGTTTGGCAGTGGGTCAGTAATGGTGTAGGGTGGCATTTCTTTCGAGGGCCACACAGCCCTCCATGTGCTCGCCAGAGGTAGCCTGACTGCCATTAGGTACTGAGATGAGATCCTCATACCCCTTGTGAGACCATATGCTGGTGCGGTTGGCCCTGGGTTCCTCCTAATTCAGGACAATGCCAGACCTCATGTGCCTGGAGTGTGTCAGCAGTTCCTGCAAGATGAAGGCATTGAAGCTATGGACTGGCCCACCTGTTCCCCATCCACCGCCTCATCAGGAGCATGCCCAGGCACTGTAGGGAGGTCATACAGACTCGTGGATGCCACGTCATTTCCTTGTCTTGAGGCATTTCCACTGAAGTTGGATCAGCCTGTAACTTCATTTTCCTCTTTGATTTTGAGCATCATTCCAACTGCAGACCTCCGTGGGATATTAGTTGTGATTTACCTTGATCATTTTTAGGTTTTATTGTTCTCAACACATTCCACTATGTAATGAATAAAGATTTACAACTGGAATATTTCATTCATTGATATCTAGGATTTTAGTGTTCTCTTTATTTTTTTGAGCAGTATATATATATATATATATATATATATATATATATACAGTCATGGCCAAAAGTATTAACACCCCTGCAATTCTGTCAGATAATACTCAGTTTCTTCCTGAAAATGATTGCAATCACAAATTCTTTGGTATTATTATCTTCATTTAAGTTGTCTTAAATGAAAAAACACAAAAGAGAATGAAGCAAAGAGCAAAACATTGATCTTTTCACACAAAACTCCAAAAATGGGCCAGACAAAAGTATTGGCACCCTCAGCCTAATACTTGGTTGCACAACCTTTAGCCAAAATAACTGCGACCAACCGCTTCCTGTAACCATCAGTGAGTTTCTTACAATGCTCTGCTGGAATTTTAGACCATTCTTCGTTGGCAAACTGCTCCAGGTCCCTGATATTTGAAGGGTGCCTTCTCCAAACTGCCATTTTTAGATCTCTCCACAGGTGTTCTATGGGACTCGGGTCTGAACTCATTGCTGGCCACCTTAGAAGTCTCCAGTGCTTTCTCTCAAACCATTTTCTGGTGCTTTTCGAAGTGTGTTTTGGGTCATTGTCCTGCTGGAAGACCCATGACCTCTGAGGGAGACCCAGCTTTTCTCACACTGGGCCCTACATTATGCTGCAAAATTTGTTGGTAGTCTTCAGACTTCATAATGCCATGTACACGGTCAAGCAGTCCAGTGCCAGAGGCAGCAAAGCAACCCCAAAACATCAGGGAACCTCCACCATGTTTGACTGTAGGGACCGTGTTCTTTTCTTTGAATGCCTCTTTTTTTCTCCTGTAAACTCTATGTTGATGCCTTTGCCCAAAAAGCTCTACTTTTGTCTCATCTGACCAGAGAACATTCTTCCAAAACATTTTAGGCTTTTTCAGGTAAGTTTTGGCAAACTCCAGCCTGGCTTTTTTATGTCTCGGGGTAAGAAGAGGGGTCTTCCTGGGTCTCCTACCATACAGTCCCTTTTCATTCAGATGCCAACGGATAGGACGGGTTGACACTGTTGTACCCTCGGACTGCAGGGCAGCTTGAACTTGTTTGAATGTTAGTCGAGGTTCTTTATCCAACATCCGCACAATCTTGCGTTGAAATCTCTTGTCAATTTTTCTTTTCCGTCCACATCTAGGGAGGTTAGCCACAGTGCCATGGGCTTTACACTTCTTGATGACACTGCGCGCTGTAGACACAGGAACATTCAGGTCTTTGCAGATGGACTTGAGATTGCTCATGCTTCCTCACAATTTGGTTTCTCAAGTCCTCAGACAGTTCTTTGGTCTTCTTTCTTTTCTCCATGCGCAATGTGGTACACACAAGGACACAGGACAGAGGTTGAGTCAACTGTCAACTGGCTGCAAGTGTGATTCAGTTATTGCCAACACCTGTTAGGTGCCACAGGTAAGTTACAGGTGCTGTTAATTACACAAATTAGGGAAGCATCACATGATTTTTCGAACAGTGTGAATACTTTTGTCCACCCCCTTTTTTATGTTTGGTGTTTTAATTATATCCAATTTGGCTTTAGGACAATTCTTTTTGTGTTTTTGCATTTAAGACAAATTAAATGAAGATAATAATACCAAAGAATTTGTGTTTGCAATCATTTTCAGGAAGAAACTGAGTATTATCTGACAGAATTGCAGGGGTGTTAATACTTTTGGCCATGACTGTATATAAAGTTGATTTTCTTTTTTACATAAGATACAAAAGCCCTCGCAGTATCAAGTGAGAGGGCTGCCCTAGTACCCTTGTATTTGAACCTAGTTGTAAACCCATGTAAAGGCGTCTCAAGTTTATTGTTGTGGATTTGTGTGCCATGAAGCCTGTTTGATTTTCATGTATTACCCTCATAAGTTTCCTGTAACAGCCTGTTAGCTTGAATTACAAAGCCCAAGACAATCACATGATATTACACACAGAGCCTGGTACAAAAGTATATATATATGGATGAAGCTGCTCCTCCTATACATAAAACAACTCGGCACAGATGGCAACAACCGTGGCACACGCTGCAAACACGTTTCCTGCAGCGGTGCTCCAGGTGCGCAGAACGTCTGTGGAGAAAATCTAATCTACCCGAAAATTTCATCCATTATAAGTTCATGCTAAAGACATACAATTCTGCCCTTCACCTCTCCAAACAAACCTACTTCAACACCCTCATCACCTCCCTGTCCAATAACCCTAAACGTCTCTTTGACACGTTCCAGTCCCTACTCAACCCAAGAGAGCAGGCCCCAACCACGGATCTCCGTGCTGACGATCTGGCCAATTACTTCAAAGAAAAAATTGACCACATTCGACAGGAAATCATCTCCCAATCTCTTCATACCATGCACTGTCCTCCCTCCCCCACTGCATCTAGTTCACTCTCTGACTTTGAAGCAGTGACAGAAGAAGAAGTAAGCAGGCTCCTTGCATCTTCTCGCCCGACCACTTGCACCAGTGACCCCATTCCGTCACATCTCCAGTCCCTTTCCCCGGCTGTCACCTCTCACCTAACAAAAATATTCAACCTTTCCCTCACTTCCGGTATTTTTCCCTCCTCATTTAAGCATGCCATCATACATCCATTACTTAAAAAACCATCCCTCGATCAAAACTGTGCCGCTAATTATAGACCTGTCTCTAATCTTCCCTTCATCTCTAAACTCCTCGAACGCCTGGTCCACTCCCGTCTTACCCGCTATCTCTCAGATAACTCTCTTCTCGACCCTCTTCAATCTGGCTTCCGCTCTTTACACTCTACTGAAACTGTCCTCACTAAAGTCTCTAATGACCTACTAACAGCTAAATCTAATGGTCACTACTCCATGCTAATTCTCTTGGATCTCTCTGCAGCATTCGATACTGTGGATCATCAGCTCCTCCTCACTATGCTCCGCTCCATCGGCCTCAAGGACACCGTTCTCTCCTGGTTCTCCTATCTCTCTGACCGATCCTTCACTGTATGTTTTGCTGGTTCCTCCTTCTCTCACCTTCCCCTTACTGTTGGGGTTCCTCAAGGATCAGTCCTAGGCCCCCTCCTCTTCTCGTTGTATACTGCCCCTATTGGACAAACAATCAGTAGATTTGGTTTCCAGTACCATCTCTATGCTGACGACACCCAATTATACACCTCTTCTCCTGTTGTCACGCCGACCTTTTTAGAAAACACCAGTGATTGACTTACCGCTGTCTCTAACATCATGTCCTCCCTCTATCTGAAACTAAACCTGTCAAAAACTGAACTCCTCGTGTTCTCTCCCTCTACTAACCTACCTTTGCCTGACATTGCCATCTCCGTGTGCGGTTCCACCATTACTCCAAAGCAACATGCCCGCTGCCTTGGGGTCATCCTTGATTCTGGCCTTTCTTTCACCCCCCACATCCGATCACTGGCTTGCTCTTCTTACCTGCATCTCAAAAACATTTCTAGAATTCGCCCTTTTCTTACTTTCAACTCTGCAAAAACTCTTACTGTTTCACTTATTCATTCTCGTCTGGACTATTGTAACTCTCTACTAATCGGCCTCCCTCTTACCAAACATTCCCCACTCCAATCTGTCCTGAATGCTGCTGCCAGGATCATATTCCTCACCAACCGTTACACCGATGCCTCTACCTTGTGCCAGTCATTACACTGGCTACCCATCCACTCCAGAATCCAGTACAAAACTACTACCCTCATCCACAAAGCACTCCATGGCTCTGCACCACCCTACATCTCCTCTCTGGTCTCAGTCTACCACCCTACCCGTACCCTCCGCTCCGCTAATGACCTCAGGTTAGCATCCTCAATAATCAGAAACTCCCACTCCCGTCTCCAAAACTTTACACGTGCTGCGCCGATTCTTTGGAATGCACTACCTAGGTTAATACGATTAATCCCCACTACCCACAGTTTTAAGCGTACCCTAAAAACTCATTTGTTCAGACTGGCCTACCGCCTCAATGCATTAACCTAACGATCCCTGTGTGGCCTATTTATATAAAAAAAAAATTAAAAAAAACACAATCAGGTTCCTCGCATCATGTTCTCATTCACTTTATGCAGTTAATAGCCCTCTGTGTCTGTACTGCTACATACTTAGGCAGTTAACTGGTTCATGCAGCTTTACATGAACACCCGAGCCTTACACTATGGCCGGTCCGAATAACTAAAGCAATTGTTACCATCCACCTCTCGTGTCTCCCCTTTTCCTCATAGTTTGTAAGCTTGCGAGCAGGGCCCTCATTCCTCCTGGTATCTGTTTTGAACTGTATTTCTGTTATGCTGTAATGTCTATTGTCTGTACAAGTCCCCTCTATAATTTGTAAAGCGCTGCGGAATATGTTGGCGCTATATAAATAAAAATTATTATTATTATTATATATACAGCTCCTACTAGAAAGAAGAGATGTGATGGAGAAATGGGCAGCAATGTGATACAACCAAATAATGGTATTCAAGTAAAGAAACAGTGTTCTCACATAAGAGTCCAAGTGTACAATCAATAAGTACAGGCAAAGTAAAGAAATAAAAGAAAGTAAAGGGCTCACTTTATGTTTGCTAAGTGTGCTACAGTGCAGAATAATGCTTACCCATGTGGGAAAGTGCCAGGTGTACGTTTGTGATGTCGCCCCAAAGCACATTTCACGTATTAGGCTTCTCAGGCAGCTGTGTCCAAGCGTACAATTCCAACACATTGCTTTTATTTGTGTCCTCATCATACTAATCAGGAGAGATGAGCTGAGCATCTTTCTCGGAATCCTATCAGGCCATGCCCCCAGTCTTCACCCTTTAGCCCCAGAACAAGTATCTGGACTTACATGAGGGCTCCTGGGTTGGGTGAACAGTGTAGCTCCTCGCCAGTGGCACAGGCTGGCAGAGGATGGTCAGGAAACCTCATCAATAACAAGATCAGGGATTGTCAGAACATTGGCCAAGGTCAATAACAGGAATTAAATGGACTGAGCAAAAACTGAAAAACGGGTCTAAAACAGAGTATGTATAAACTATAGTAACTATAACTATGATGGAAGTTTAACAAGGGTGTGGTACTGTTCCACACACACACAATCTGCCATGCTGGGTGGCACTACATATCTCAGCCACACTTATTTCTGTCTGGTCAAATCCTGTGTCACCCAAGCTTCAGGTCAAGACTTATCCATCACCTAGTATCAGATGTCGTGCATACAGGTACAGTTGTGACCGGATCTTACTGCATTAGAGCTGTATATGCTGTTTATGGCACTGAGCATGCAGATAACACTCTACTTCCCAAACTGAGGTGCCTTCCCCCTGTTCTTGGGGGAAGTAGTTTTAATATAAGCCATAATAAAAGTCACATATAGTTAAATAAATAAGGCAGCACACTGCAGCGCTAGAACATACAAACTTGAAAAACGAAATTTGAACTGCATTACTGCACTAGAAATATGAAAAATGAGAGCGTTTAGCGCATAAAAATGGCCAATTTTATATGTACCTGGTAGCCACTTTACGGCATCTCTCTTATACCAGGTCCTACGCTTGCCCTACCTCGCTGAGAATAAACGTCTCCATCTGAATGGGTACATGTGAAACCTCTTCCTAGACTAAAATTCTCTCTCTCTATGGAGGGGTATTGGACCTGCTGTAATTAAAACACCTGTGGCTAGAAGGCGGAGTGCACGATCAGAAGGCTAGAGAATGCATTTCAAAAACCTGACCTGCACATCCAAACATAGACTAAGTGTGAACAGGTGCTGAACCCAGAGTCGCCAACTCGTATATAGTTAAATAAATAAGGCAGCACACTGCAGCGCTAGAACATACAAACTTGAAATACGAAATTTAAACTGCATTACTGCACTAGAAATATGAAAAATGAGAGCGTTTAGCGCATAAAAATGGCCAATTTTATGTGTACCTGGTAGCCACTTTACGGCATCTCTCTTATACCAGGTCCTACGCTTGCCCTACCTCGCTGAGAATAAACGTCTCCATCTGAATGGGTACATGTGAAACCTCTTCCTAGACTAAAATTCTCTCTCTCTATGGAGGGGTATTGGACCTGCTGTAATTAAAACACCTGTGGCTAGAAGGCGGAGTGCACGATCAGAAGGCTAGAGAATACATTTCAAAAACCTGACCTGCACATCCAAACATAGACTAAGTGTGAACAGGTGCTGAACCCAGAGTCGCCAACTCGTATATAGTTAAATAAATAAGGCAGCACACTGCAGCGCTAGAACATACAAACTTGAAATACGAAATTTGAACTGCATTACTGCACTAGAAATATGAAAAATGAGAGCGTTTAGCGCATAAAAATGGCCAATTTTATGTGTACCTGGTAGCCACTTTACGGCATCTCTCTTATACCAGGTCCTACGCTTGCCCTACCTCGCTGAGAATAAACGTCTCCATCTGAATGGGTACATGTGAAACCTCTTCCTAGACTAAAATTCTCTCTCTCTATGGAGGGGTATTGGACCTGCTGTAATTAAAACACCTGTGGCTAGAAGGCGGAGTGCACGATCAGAAGGCTAGAGAATGCATTTCAAAAACCTGACCTGCACATCCAAACATAGACTATGTGTGAACAGGTGCTGAACCTAGAGTCGCCAACTCGTATATAGTTAAATAAATAAGGCAGCACACTGCAGCGCTAGAACATACAAACTTGAAATACGAAATTTGAACTGCATTACTGCACTAGAAATATGAAAAATGAGAGCGTTTAGCGCATAAAAATGGCCAATTTTATGTGTACCTGGTAGCCACTTTACAGCATCTCTCTTATACCAGGTCCTACGCTTGCCCTACCTCGCTGAGAATAAACGTCTCCATCTGAATGGGTACATGTGAAACCTCTTCCTAGACTAAAATTCTCTCTCTCTATGGAGGGGTATTGGACCTGCTGTAATTAAAACACCTGTGGCTAGAAGGCGGAGTGCACGATCAGAAGGCTAGAGAATACATTTCAAAAACCTGACCTGCACATCCAAACATAGACTAAGTGTGAACAGGTGCTGAACCCAGAGTCGCCAACTCGTATATAGTTAAATAAATAAGGCAGCACACTGCAGCACTAGAACATACAAACTTGAAATACGAAATTTGAACTGCATTACTGCACTAGAAATATGAAAAATGAGAGCGTTTAGCGCATAAAAATGGCCAATTTTATGTGTACCTGGTAGCCACTTTACGGCATCTCTCTCATTTATTTAACTATATACGAGTTGGCGACTCTGGGTTCAGCACCTGTTCACACTTAGTCTATGTTTGGATGTGCAGGTCAGGTTTTTGAAATGTATTCTCTAGCCTTCTGATCGTGCACTCCGCCTTCTAGCCACAGGTGTTTTAATTACAGCAGGTCCAATACCCCTCCATAGAGAGAGAGAATTTTAGTCTAGGAAGAGGTTTCACATGTACCCATTCAGATGGAGACGTTTATTCTCAGCGAGGTAGGGCAAGCGTAGGACCTGGTATAAGAGAGATGCCGTAAAGTGGCTACCAGGTACACATAAAATTGGCCATTTTTATGCGCTAAACGCTCTCATTTTTCATATTTCTAGTGCAGTAATGCAGTTCAAATTTCGTATTTCAAGTTTGTATGTTCTAGCGCTGCAGTGTGCTGCCTTATTTATTTAACTATATACGAGTTGGCGACTCTGGGTTCAGCACCTGTTCACACTTAGTCTATGTTTGGATGTGCAGGTCAAGTTTTTGAAATGTATTCTCTAGCCTTCTGATCGTGCACTCCGCCTTCTAGCCACAGGTGTTTTAATTACAGCAGGTCCAATACCCCTCCATAGAGAGAGAGAATTTTAGTCTAGGAAGAGGTTTCACATGTACCCATTCAGATGGAGACGTTTATTCTCAGCGAGGTAGGGCAAGCGTAGGACCTGGTATAAGAGAGATGCCGTAAAGTGGCTACCAGGTACACATAAAATTGGCCATTTTTATGCGCTAAACGCTCTCATTTTTCATATTTCTAGTGCAGTAATGCAGTTCAAATTTCGTATTTCAAGTTTGTATGTTCTAGCGCTGCAGTGTGCTGCCTTATTTATTTAACTATATACGAGTTGGCGACTCTGGGTTCAGCACCTGTTCACACTTAGTCTATGTTTGGATGTGCAGGTCAGGTTTTTGAAATGTATTCTCTAGCCTTCTGATCGTGCACTCCGCCTTCTAGCCACAGGTGTTTTAATTACAGCAGGTCCAATACCCCTCCATAGAGAGAGAGAATTTTAGTCTAGGAAGAGGTTTCACATGTACCCATTCAGATGGAGACGTTTATTCTCAGCGAGGTAGGGCAAGCGTAGGACCTGGTATAAGAGAGATGCCGTAAAGTGGCTACCAGGTACACATAAAATTGGCCATTTTTATGCGCTAAACACTCTCATTTTTCATATTTCTAGTGCAGTAATGCAGTTCAAATTTCGTATTTCAAGTTTGTATGTTCTAGCGCTGCAGTGTGCTGCCTTATTTATTTAACTATATACGAGTTGGCGACTCTGGGTTCAGCACCTGTTCACACTTAGTCTATGTTTGGATGTGCAGGTCAGGTTTTTGAAATGTATAATAAAAGTCACAGTCTTGTCTGCCTGCAGCAATTTCTGACTACAATTGTAAGATCTTCGGTATCCTGACCGGTATCTGAATAATCTTCCACAGCAGTATCTAGTGGCGTAACATGCTCTTGTGAGATTTCACGCTTTGAATAAAGGAGTATTATCTGCATTAATAAAAAGCAGGGTAATTATTGGAAACTGGTAACTGAATGATAAAATCAGTGCCCCTTTTTACAAAAATTGAGATCTCACATTCTGAGACAAATGCTGCCCTGGATTGTGGTGGGATGCCATTCCACATGCCTAGCCCCCACAACACAGTAGTTTGGACCTGATACCTGGTGAAGAATTATGTATTTTAGAAGCTTCCCAAGGCAAATTTTGTTTATTTTCTATCAGATAGAAACAAAGAAAAATGTTTAGTGTAGGGCTAACTATTATTCGTGATGACGTGGCAGTGACTTTGTATAGTCTGAAAGGAAGTCCACCTGTGTTCAATCAAAGTGTCACTGTCATTACACCACTAGGCAAGACACACCACTAACCAAACAACACCATGAAGACCTAGAAGATCTCCAAACAAATCAGGAACAAAGTTGTTGAGATGTACAAGTCAGGATTGGGTTATAAAAAATATCCCAATCTCTGATGATCCCCTGGAGCACAATCAAATCCATTATCATCAAATGGAAAGAACATAGTACGACAACAAACCTAAGACAGGGCTGCCACCAAAACTCTCAGCTCGGGCAAGGAAGGCATTAATCAGAAAGGCAGAACAGAGACCAAAGGTAACCCTAAAGGGACTGCAGAGTTTCCAAGCAGAGACTGGAGTATCTATCAATATGACCACAATAAGCCGTACACTCCATAGACGTGGCCTTCATGGAACAGTGCTCAGAAAAAGCCTTTACTTACACAATAAAATTGTAAGACTCTTTTTGAGTTAACCAAAATTGAACTTTTTGGCAACCAAGGTAACTGTTATGTCTGGCGCCAAACCAACACAACTCGTCACCCCAAGAACACCATCCACACAGTGAAACATGGTAGCAGCATCATGATGTGGGGGGATTTTTGGCATATTGCATTACTGTCCCCACTTTTTTATGTTTTACTTGAACAAGACCTTCTCCAATTTGCCCAGGCATTTTTAAGTAGCAGGAGACTGCAAGAGGAATTCCGCCTATTTTCATTCTCACTTCCGACTCTGAACATGTCGAATTGTGAGTTATCTATTTCCTTTCACTTGGTGCTGGTGTTGTGTGGTGGCCATTGCTGAGGTTTTGTGCTTGTTGGGCGGTGTTGCCTGGAGTCATGGAGACTCAGCCTTACAGCATGGCTGCCGTGTGGCACTAGGTAACCCCCGTTCTACTGCACTGTCACTGAAGCGATGGTTGCTGTATAGCAATGCACCTTTAAGGCTATAAAAAGTTAGGGACCTACTGACAGATTTGCTGTGATGTGCTACTGGGCTTTTTACAGTGTGATCAGAATATTAAACTAAGAACCTTGTGTTAAATTTTCTAAAATTTTGCCTAGCAGCATTAGATCAATGTATGATTTTTGGATGTGCGGTCCATGCCTTCTTTCTACAGTTCTGGCATAGGGCTAACTATTGTTTTCTCTAATAAAAAAGGCATCCAGAGGACAATGATATTCAGAAGTGAAAGTATGTTTTCCAGCAAAAATTCAGTTTGCTGCCCCCTCCTATACACAGCTTATGCGGTTATGTGACCACTCATATGTGTCTTGCATGCTTTCAGTCACTTCCAACTAGCTGTGATTCTCTTAAATCGACAGCCCCTACTTATTTGACAGAAGCAGAAATAGAAGCTAGCTAGCATGTGACTAAGTATGAAATTCCATATACAGTCATGGCTGAAAATGTTGGCACTCTTGAAATTGTTCCAGAAAATGAAGTATTTCTCCCAGAAAATTATTACAATTATAAATGTTTTGCTATACACTTTTATTCCCTTTGTGTGTATTGGAACAACACAAAAACTATAGAAAAAATGACATAATTTCACACAAATCCCCCAAAATGGGCCTGCCAAAATTTCTGGCACCTTTCCAAAATAGTGGGTGCTCATTAAGCATGGAGAACAGAAATAGGAAAAGAGCACTTAAATAGTGTAAAGAAATTATTTATATATTTGCACTAAAAATTTGGTTAAAATTATAAATATATGAACTACCGTCTTAAACCCACACCAGTAGTTTCATATCTCTATATATAATTGTCTAAGGGGTACTTCCTTCTTTCTGTCAACTTCCGTAACGGAAATCCCGCGTCGCTGATTGGTATCGGCAGCTGCCTGTCATGGCTGCCGCGACCAATCAGCGACGGGCACAGTCCGATTAGTCCCTCCCCTACAGTCACAGTGCCCGCCGCCCGCTCCATACTCCCCGCAGTCAGTGTCCCCGGCGCCCACTCCATACTCCCTGCAGTCAGTGTCCCCGGCGCCCGCTCCATACTCCCCACAGTCAGTGTCCCCGGCGCCCACTCCATACTCCCTAGAAGGAGGGTTTTGGCGTGCACTCAGCCTGGATGAAGCGAGGTGCCGGTGTAATGGACCAAAGGCCCCTATATAATGAAATTTAGATTCACCGCACTCTCTAAGGATAATGATGAAAAAGGTTGTGCCAATTTATTAAAGTATAATGGGAGCGTAACAGAATATTGCAGTATATGCGATTAACAACGTTTCGGCTCCACCAGAGCCTTTGTCACGTATTCGCTGTGGAAAAAAGAAATATGCAACACAGAAATAAAATAAATAACATAAATAAAATAAATAAAATAACAAAACAGCAGCATCAATAGTAAAAAGATGTAATGTTAAAAATAATAAAAAAACAAAAAACCTGCTATTCTCACCTTCCGTCGTTGGACGATGCGCTCACGCCGGCCGCCATCTTCCGTTCCCAGAGATGCATTGCGAACTTACCCAGCAGACTTAGCAGTCTTGCGAGACCGCTAAGTCATCTGGGTAATT
Organism: Ranitomeya imitator; assembly: GCF_032444005.1. Classification (NCBI taxonomy): domain Eukaryota; kingdom Metazoa; phylum Chordata; class Amphibia; order Anura; family Dendrobatidae; genus Ranitomeya; species Ranitomeya imitator. The sequence continues at coordinate 701,878,192 of NC_091283.1, forward strand.
TCGCAATGCATCTTGAGAACGGAAGATGGCGGCCGCATCACACAGCTTCGCTGGATCCCAGGGGTGAGTATATAACTATTTTTTATTTTAATAATTTTTTTAAACAGGGATATGGTGCACACACTGCTAAATACTGCGTGGGCAGTGTTATATACCTACATGTCTGGCCAATATACTACGTGACTGGGCAATATACTACGTGACTGGGCAATATACTACGTGACTGGGCAATATACTACGTGACTGGACAATATACTACGTGACTGGGCAATATACTACGTGACTGGGCAATATACTACGTGACTGGGCAATATACTACGGGACTGGACAATATACTACGTGACTGGGCAATATACTACGTGACTGGGCAATATACTACGTGACTGGACAATATACTACGTGACTGGGCAATATACTACGTGACTGGGCAATATACTACGTGACTGGGCAATATACTACGTGACTGGGCAATATACTATGTGGCTCTCTGCTGAATACTATGTTGCTGGGCAATATGCTACCTGGCTGGGCAATATACTACGTGACTGGGCAATATACTACGTGACTGGGCAATATACTATGTGTCTGGGATATATACTACGTAGCTGGGCAATATACTACGTGGTTGGGCAATATACTACGTGGCTGGCCAATATACTACATGGGCTGTGCAATATACTACGTGGCTGGGCAATATACTACGTGGCTGGGCAATATACTATGTGGGCTGTGCAATATACTACGTGGACATGCATATTCTAGAATACCCGATGCGTTAGAATCGGGCCACCATCTAGTATATTGATAAAATGTTACCTCTATCCTTTGACTGTGCTCAAATAGTGCATCCTGCATCCGGAGAGGACCTTTAGTCTGTAGTAGGCGATGTTCATCCAGCTCCTTATTAAAGCTCTCTGTCACAATGATGCCATATAGCGAGAGTTGGTATACGATTAGCGGTTATTCAGAGGACGCCGTCCGGGCCGGAGACTGACGTGTCTACTAGAAAATGCAGATCTGCCGTGCACTGGCAGGAATGGCTCGGTCAAAAAATGGAGCCGGCAAGGCGCAGTGTGACTGCAGAACCTTGCGTGACGTCACTGTCACGTGATATAACACGTGACCGGCTACAGGGCACACACAGAATCAATTGTCCTATGCATTTCGGAATCGCTGATTCCTTCCTCAGGGATCAGGAAAAGAGAACTGTCTGAGGACTTGAGAATCAGATGGTTCTTGGCAGCATGATGCTGGTCCGAGTCAAGGGGAAGATGAATGGTGCAAAATATATATTCTTGAGCAAAATCTGTTTCAGTCTGTCAGTGATTTGAGATTGGAACGGAGGTTCACCTTTCAAACAAGACAATGACCCTAAGCATACTGCTAAAGCAACACTCGAGTGCAAGGCATTATGAAATCTAAAGATTGCCAAATGATTTTGGGTCACAATGTAGTGCCCAGTGTCAGAAAACTGGGTTTGTGTCCTAGGTCATGGGCCTTCCAACAGGACAACGACTTCAAACATACTTCAAGAAGCATCTAGAAATAGGTGGAGACAAATCGCTGGAAAGTTCTGAAGTAGCCAGCAACTAGTCCAGATCTAAATCTCATTGAATACTGTGTGGAGATCTTAAAATTGCTGTTTGGAGAAGGCACCTTTTAAATATGAGAGACCTGGAGCAGTTTGTAAAACAAGAGTGGTCCAAAATTCCATTTGAGAGGTGAAAGAAGGCTGTTGATGTTTATGGCCCATTTTGGGGGTTTGGTTTCTGGGAGACATACCGTACTTCATCTTCTGGAACAATGGCAAGGATGCCAATACTTTGCCAACATGATGGCCACTGGAAACGGCAATCAGAGCCGAATTCTCACAGTGAATATATTACACATTGTTAAGAATTGGCATGCTACAGTGCTTGTGTTTGTTATGGCCCTACATGCCCTGGCATAAATGTTTACAGTAACCTGACAGCTGATACATGCTTCCCCACCTATGGGCAGCACGTGTCATCCATTGGCTGTATTATTTTAGCCTTGTATATATGGCTTTGAAATGCAACAATGAAGAGGCAGGGCTGGACCTGCAGAGGAGGAGTAAAACCTGAGATTGATTTTTTTTTTATTTGCAATTCTATAGAATAAGCAAGAAACTCTTTGAAAATCCTCTATTCATATGTATGAAGGAACTATAGAATTATAAAGTAAACTAATGTCAGTAGAACAAATGTTAAGGCAACATCCTTATATTGTCCATACACATAGGACATCACTTCTGCCTGCTCTTATTGCAGGAACTCAGCCACAGGGGGTCTCCTAGGTGCATGCAAAAGGTGTCAAATGTGGCAACTTCAGAGAGCTGGCAAATGATGTGTAACTAGAAAAGAATATGTTCTATTATCTGTATACTAGATGGTGGCCCGATTCTAACGTATCGGGTATTCTAGAATATGTAGATAGTATATAGCACAGGCTACGTACTATATTGCACAGTGACGCAGTATATAACACAACCGACGTAGTATATAACAGAGCTACGTAGTATGTAACACAGTGTACGTAGTATATAGCAGAGCTACGTAGTATATAACACAGCCACGTAGTATATAACATAGCCACGTAGTGTATTGCACAGCTACGTAGTGTATTGCACAGCTATGTGTTATGACCTGGTGGTTAGGAGCACCCGACCTGATAGTTAAACTCATACAGGACGAGCTCTGGGATGTGGGAGCTCTGCTGACCGCAAGCCCTAATCCTATCGCACACACAAGAAATAGCCGTGGAGCGCTCCTGACGCTCCCTATGCGCCTCGTAACAGCCTAAGAGCTAGCTAGCCCTAGAGAAGAAAATAAAGCCTACCTTGCCTCAGAGAAATTCCCCAAAGGAATAGGCAGCCCCCCACATGTAATGACTGTGAGTAAAGATGAAAGTCACAAACGCAGAAATGAGATAGGTTTCAGCAAAGGGAGGCACGACTTACTAAATAGACAGAGGATAGGAAAGGAATCTTTGCGGTCAGCACAAAAACCTACAAAAGACCACGCAGAGTGTGCAAAAGGGTCCTCCGCACCGACTCACGGTGCGGGGGTTCCACCCTGCATCCCAGAGCTTCCAGCTAGCAAGACAAAATCAAGAAAACCAGCTGGACAAAGAAACAAGAACAATAATAACAATCAGGAACTTAGCTTCTGCAGGAGAAGACAGGACACCAGACAGATCCAGGAGCGAACTGAACCAATGCTAAAACATTGACAGCTGGCATGGAGAAACAATCTGAGTGGAGTTAAATAGAGAAGCCAACCAAAGGATAAACCACGTCACCTGTGTAAGGAACCTCAGAAGCAGCAGCTCCACTCACAGCCACCAGAGGGAGCCCACGGACCGAACTCACCGAAGTACCATTCATGACCACAGGAGGGAGCTCGACAACAGAATTCACAACAGCTATGTAGTGTATTGCACAGTCACGTAGTATATTGGTCAGCCACGTAGTATATAGCAGAGCCACGTAGTATATAACATAGCCACGTCGTATATCGTAGTAAATTGCACTGCCACGTAGTATATAACAGAGCCACGTAATATATTGCACAGTCGACGTAGTATATAACAGAACCGACACAGTCACATATTATATTGCACAGCTACGTAATATATAGCACAGAGCACGTAGTATATTGCACAGCCACGCAGTATATTGGACAGTCAGTTGTATATTGCACAGTCACGTTGTATATTGCCCAGCTACATAGTATATAGCACAGAGATGTAGTCTATAACAGAGCCCACGCAGTATGTAACACAGCCCACGTAGTATATAGCAATGTGGGCACTATATGCGTGGTTAAAAAAGACTTAAAATAAAAAATAAACATATACTCACCTTCCGAAGGCCCCTTGTAGTCCTGGCGCCTGTGTGCGGTGCACGCGGCAGCTTCCGGTCCCAGGGTTGGTATGAGCGCAGGACCTGTGATGACGTCGCGGTCACATGACCGTGACGTCATGGCAGGTACTTCTCGCATAGCATCCTTGGCACCGGAACCTGCAACTTGCACTGCCGAGGACAGCAGGCAAAGTCGGAGGGTGAGAATAACCTTTTTTTTATTATTATTATTTTTAACATTAGATCGTTTTACTATTGATGCTGCATGCGCAGCATCAATAGTAAAAAGTTGGTCACACAGGGTTAATAGCTGCGTTAACGGAGTGCGTTACACCGCGGTCCGTTAACTCTGGCATTAACCCTGTGTGAGCGCTCAGCGCTGACTGCAGGGCAGTAAAGTAGCGGCCATTTCACTGCCAAACTATGGCCGTCGCTGATTGGTCGTGGCAATGGTCGTGGGCATTTTGCCACGACCAATCAGTGACTTGGATTTCCATGACAGACAGAGGCCGCGACGAATGAATATCCATGACAGACAGACAGACGGAAGTGACCCATAGATAATTATATAGTAGATTGAGAGAAAGAGAGGGAAGACACAGGATATTTAAAATGCTACTACTTAGCCTATGGTCCAATCACAAACAGCATCTTGTAAAGGGGACAATGCAGGTCATCCTGGAAATATGAGCCTATGGTCAGGACTATAAAAAGCTGGGTGACCCAAAGAGAAGGGGTTCATATGTGAGGACTGCGGAAGTGCTCCATAATCCATTTCTCATTCCCTCAGGGAAACAGACAATATCTGTCGATAGAAACATTTAGATATTTCTGTTATTTCTCCCTTTTTATAACAGTTTTGCATATTTGTGTGTGATTTTATTTTTACTTTTTTATACTGTATGATTATTGTAAGCACTGTATATTTTTATATTACAGCTTAAACTCTTTAATAAGTTTGATACTTGTTTTCCCTAAAAGAACCATCATAGCCTTTCAGAGAGTTTGTGACCTTTTGATTGTCTGAGAGTAACATATTTTGGGGACTCATCACCCCGTGTGTTTGATGAGTGGTGGCAGCGAGTTAAGAAATCAGGTTGTGCTGAATGTTGCGAGGTGTGATTTATGCTCACTTTATAGACTAAAACAAAAGGTTAATAGATGGATTGAGTGAGAAGATCAATTAACCCGTGCAGGTGTAATCCACATCACGCGTTGAGAAGTGTGTACGTGACAATATGAAGTTTGTATCCTCTGTTTAAAAGGAACCTGACAGCCGATACATGATTCCCAATCCACAAGCAGCATCTACTAGACACCTGCTGTAGGATTTCAGCCATGTATGTTTAAATGTGAAATGCTGCAGTGTTTCAGAGGAAACATACTTTAGAAGCCAGTGGGGACCAAGCTGCACTGGAAACCATTATGTAATTAAATACATCACCAGAAAGACCATCAGTGCACAAATACATGACTTTTGGATATGGGATGGACCCCACTCCTTCTTAAAACCACCATAACTACTGTAAACCTAGGTACTAAAATAAATACACAACACACATTATTTTGGTTGTCAAAATGGCCACAGCTTTTATTCAAATCACAGGATTAAATAATCACAGTAGGAGTCAGGTGGAGTGCTAGTACATTGGGATTCACAAGTACTGCGATATCCCCAGCTGTCTGACATACAGCACCAGGACAGACAGCCATAAAGGGGCGGCACACACTGGCTTGCCATTCAAGCAGAGCCAGTAAACTTTCAGGGCACCAATGACCCTATTATCCTCACTCCTGTGCTTAACCACTGTGCCCGCCCCTGATTGATGTTACCATTACAACGTCCTTGAGGCTGGCCACCAAAGCCGAGCCTGCTCACCACCATGAGGTTTTACATCCTCTATTAGTTAAAATGAGTCCACCTTAACTTGTCTGCAACTTCCACCTGACTCCTAAACCGCAAAGCCGTGACGGGTTATAAATTCCAAGTCTCATTTGACACCTTTTTTTTGTTGTTTTTTTTTTTTTTTAAATAATTAAATCATTTTTGCAAACTTAAAAACTAGGAGTCCCTGCAAAAGCATTAATGGGACTAAACTTGGCAAACCCCCGACTCACAAAGAGTCATCCTACAGCGCTCAGGAGAGGAAAAACCCCCTGTGGAGGAAACCTCCAGGGAACCATGGCTGAAGGATTGCCCTTCCCTTGGGCTTAGAAGGTTACCACAAAAAATAACTCTTTATAGCCAATATACAATTGAACCTGGTACAAGATATACAATGACAAATTCAAAAATACAATAAAGCATTTATCATTATACAAGCAATAATTAAAAAGTTTAAGGACAGAGATTATAAACAGGGCGGGAGGGCGGGTAATGTTTCCTCCTGTCCATCGTGTGAGGGAAAGAGAGAGAGCCAGAGTTGCCTCCCCTATATAAGCCCCACCCTCCTCACAGTAATACACCAGGCACAAACATCTAAACTCCTTCCTCTTAAAGCAACAACACTCTTGTTTAAAATCTACACTGCAATACAAACAAAGGCTGCAGGAGTTCTCAGTCCACCCATCCCCAAGTCATGTCCACCTCCGTCTAGTCTCCGGTGGTTTCTTGACTTTTGGATATGGGATGGACCCCACTCCTTCTTAAAACCACCATAACTACTGTAAACCTAGGTACTAAAATAAATACACAACACACATTATTTTGGTTGTCAAAATGGCCACAGCTTTTATTCAAATCACAGGATTAAATAATCACAGTAGGAGTCAGGTGGAGTGCTAGTACATTGGGATTCACAAGTACTGCGATATCCCCAGCTGTCTGACATACAGCACCAGGACAGACAGCCATAAAGGGGCGGCACGCACTGGCTTGCCATTCAAGCAGAGCCAGTAAACTTTCAGGGCACCAATGACCCTATTATCCTCACTCCTGTGCTTAACCACTGTGCCCGCCCCTGATTGATGTTACCATTACAACGTCCTTGAGGCTGGCCACCAAAGCCGAGCCTGCTCACCACCATGAGGTTTTACATCCTCTATTAGTTAAAATGAGTCCACCTTAACTTGTCTGCAACTTCCACCTGACTCCTAAACCGCCACCAGCGAGGCCATTTGACACCTTGAATGGACTCGACCCCCATCACCCCTGCCTAATAAAGTCATCAACCAGATCTGCGTGCTATGGAAAGACTGTGTATATAAGGAACAAAATTCCAGGACTACAACAGATTAATTTTAACAATGCAACACTACCAAATTATGATCGATAATATGGTAACTACAGCAAAATACCAGCCGCTAAACATCCTGCAATGTGGATCCTATAATAGGGAATGCAGAAACTAAACCATAACAAAGGGGTAGCCACAGTCTGACTACCTGTATAATGACATCTGTGATGCCTAAAAACTATTATACTGCATGTATTGTAGCCCGCTCTAATAACTCACTAATTCACAGATTTCAGTTCAAGAAACCACCATTACATACAGTAGCTGGGCTGTGCAGTAACCAATTCTTAAACCCACTTACTATTACTACCAAAAAAGTGATGAGTGTATATAAAGAGAAAGATACTATAAACAAGGAGTAATTAAAAGCCATACACAATATAATATCGACAATATAACCGATCATTAAATAATTTAAATTTTTTCTGCAATATTTGGACATAGTAAATGAAATAAGCCTATAGCAGAAAAGTCTACAAAGACATTATTAATAACCTTGCCACGCCATTGTTAATTGCTTTACAGGCACTTGATAACATATACCATTAACCTTCTCCAACTGGGACAAAGGCATTGGGAATCGGCACATTGACCTTCGTGTTAATGCACTTGATGTCTTCACCCCTAGCCGCTCCCACTGGCTCAAGGGCATCGGGATGTACTTTATTACTTTTCTCTTAGTCACTCCCACTGACTCCAGGGCACCCATATTAGGTACATTGCTCTTCAGGTTAATGCCCCAGATTACTGCATTGTCCAGACAACAACCTTGAAAGAAATAGGAGTTGGTCAATATAAACAGTCAAAATCTGTGCCTCAGCATTTTCAAGTCACAGGTACTATTCAGGACCTCGTCCAACACCCCAGGCATATGACCTGTCCAGGTGCTTCAGGACATCAGTCCAACATCCCAGGCATATGACCTGTCCAGGTGCTATTCAGGACGTCAGTCCAATACCCCAGGCATATAACCTGTCCGGGTGCTATTCAGGACCTAGTCCAACACCCCAGGCATATGACCTGTCCAGGTGCTATTCAGGACGTCAGTCCAATACCCCAGGCATATAACCTGTCCAGGTGCTATTCAGGACCTAGTCCAACACCCCAGGCATATGACCTGTCCAGGTGCTATTCACGATGTCAGTCCAATACCCCAGGCATATAACCTGTCCAGGTGCTATTCAGAACGTAGTCCAACACCCCAGGCATATGACCTGTCCAGGTACTATTCAGGACCTTGTCCAACACCCCAGGCATATGACCTGTCCAGGTGCTATTCAAGACGTCAGTCCAATACCCCAGGCATATAACCTGTCCAGGTATAATTCAGAACGTAGTCCAACACCCCAGGCATATGACCTGTCCAGGTACTATTCAGGACCTTGTCCAACACCCCAGGTGTATAACCTGTCCAGGTACTAAACAGGACCTTGTCCAACACCCAGTTTGCATGCATGTAGAATATGATTGCCATGACCACAGGGACTTTACCCTAACAGGGTCTTGTAAGATATAAATGCTTCTGGAGACCAGGGGGCCATACCGTGATGGTCACTCCTCCACACCAGGGGGCCATACCAAAGATGATTACCCCTCCATTCCAGGGGGTCATACTATAATGTACACCCCTCCATCCAGGGGCCACACCCGAGATGTTTACTCCTCCACACAAGGGGTGATACTATGATGAACACCCCCCCCCCTAAACAGAGGGTCCATACCTGAGATAGTTACCCCTACTGACCAAATTATGAGTAGCTTCAAGGACCCACTAAAATAGAAACAAATCAGTGCTTTTTTTTTTTTTTTTTTTTTTTTTTTTTTAAATACACACCTTTATTAATACAAACATACAATAACCCAACAAAGCATAAATAACCTTAGCTAGCTGGGAGGAGTCCTTGAAGCTCATAAGATCTGGAGATTACCAAGCATAAAGTGAACATAAAAAGTACCAACAATTACTCCCAGCCGTTACCCCACTGGCTCAGGAGCACCATAACCACAAGGTTCCAATGTTCACTTGAACTTCCTGAGGATTCAACAAACCCTTGCTGAAAATCCCCTCTACCATTCACCAGATCAAGAACCAAATTAAATTCCAAAAAGAGGAATCCATATCCCAATGGATCCCCCAAACCAATTTATAACCAACTTCAAGGACCCCCCCCCCCCCAACTGCACAAGATGTGGGATAAGTGAAGATGAAAACACCATGTAAGTTTACAACCAAGGCATATTACAAGTTGATCCTGGAAAATGTCCCATCATAAGGTCAGATACATTCGATGATGGGCAATGCTGTTATATGCTGTAACAATAAAGAAGCCGCCTGCTCCTATACAGCAGTTACAGACAGGCTCTGTAATCATCAGCTGCACATACATCATAAGAAAATATAATATGTAGGTCTAGTATAAGCTGCCTGCAGCCATAAGTGTATGTGCAGAAAACTGCAAGGTCTGTGTCCCCAGTCAGTCACACTACCTACATACACTAGACGAGAGACAGGGCTGAAAACTGGGCCCATGATGTGTTCTCCAGAGCAAGGTGCAGCATCACACTAGGAGTGCCCACTCACTGCCCGCCATGTGCTGAGTTATTAGTGCCCACTCACTGCCCGTCATGTGCTGAGTTATTAGTGCCCACTCACTGCCCCCGCCATGTGCTGAGTTATTAGTGCCCACTCACCACCCCACCATGTGCTGAATTACTCCCCGAATAATTTGACACCTGATAAAATATATGTAGCAAGGCTCCAGGTAATCCACTCAGGCTTGTAATAAGCTGCCTGCAGCCATAAGTATATACAGAAAAAGGGGTGGATATATCAGGCAGGACAGCATGCAACATAATAGGACTAAAGGCTGCCATATCTCCAGAAATAAAGCACGGATTTGGAAGTCATGCACAGATTATATGTGCAGCAAGGAAAATAACCTGGAGACCCAGGATCTAACATGTACTCAAAGTCTGTATACATGATAAGCATGTATGGAGCCTTTTCTCATATATCACATATAGATAGTGATAGTAACCTGGTTATCACCCAGCATCATCAGACTGTACTGCAGCAGAGATGAGGTCACATACAGGTCACCAGACTCCATAAATGGGAAGGGGGGAATCAGCAGACAGCAGCATACAATGCACAGACATGAAGTGCAGCCTCTTACCCTCATATATATATATAAGGTATATATATACCATCCCTTTACTACTGCTCCCTCTCACCAGTGACTATTCCTTGTAACTGCCCAGCTCCATGCTACCAATAGCAGACACTGTATGTGCCAATGCTCTGACCCATCACACAGATACCCAAAACTCATGAAGACTCTGTATAATACAGCAGAAATAAGACACAACAGCCATGTCTGTAAGCAGGTCACACAGGAGCTGTCTCTGCAGTGTGTGAGGCAACTTGTAACAGACCCATGAAGGAACATGGCAGCTACATGAATCTCTGAGGTAATATTGCTCCCAAATAAGTTGTAAGAGCTGAGACTACACTAATACATGATGAATGTGGAGTAGTATATCAGCCATGTCTGCAGGGAGGTACACATGAGGGAACATGGCAGCTACATGAATTTCTGAGGTAAAATTGATCCCATATATGATGTAGGAGCTGATACTACACTAATATATGATGTGTGAGGTGAATGTGCTCCTATCAGCTATAATGCGAGGTGATAACCCCAGTATTATACTCCCTGAAACTGCAGACATGTTTCCTCCAATGTTTCCTCCTGTCCATCATGTGAGGGAAAGAGAGAGAGCCAGAGTTGCCTCCCCTATATAACCCCCACCCTCCTCACAGTAATACACCAGGCACAATCATCTAAACTCCTTCCTCTTAAAGCAACAACACTCTTGTTTAAAATCTACACTGCAATACAAACAAAGGCTGCAGGAGTTCTCAGTCCACCCATCCCCAAGTCATGTCCACCTCCGTCTAGTCTCCGGTGGTTTCTTTGCCAAGCTTAGTACAATGATCAAGTTCAATATCAGGTCAGCCCAATATACATTTAGGCTTAGTACAATGATCAAGTTTAATATCAGGTCAGCCCAATATACATACATTTGTACAGCATGAACCTATAATTCCCAGTGTGTCCTTAATAATGGTAAGGAGAAACTAGGAGTTGTTAACAGTCAACATCAGACTGCGGACCAGATGACATGTAGCCCATACCACAAATAGTGGCTAAGGCTACTTACACGCTTTGGGTATTTGGCAAGTTTTTTACCTCAGTCATTGTACACCAAAACAAGGAGTGAAACAGTCAGAGGAGAAGTATAATAGAACCACATGCACTGCTTCTGGATCTTTTATCTCCTGGTTTTGGCTTACAAATACTGAGGTCAAAAACTCACGAAATACTCAACGTGTACACATGGCCATACATCCAGATTATATCTTTGATTGGAAACATTCTCATCCATTTCATTTCCATCTGGTCCAGACTCCATGTTAACTTTTCATATCCAGAGCTCATTTCTTCAGATTTCTATGTTCTCCGGTCTTCTGCAGCACATCATGACAAGGTGTTCTTAAAAATAGCGGTCACTATAATGTCCCTGAATATTTGCCCTACGCTGTGCCCTATATATATATAATTGCCCCTTATTGTGCCTCCTCTACAAATATGCCTCTCACACTGTCCCTTTTATGGTAGGTGTTCTCCATACTGTCTTCTCCTGTAAAATATTGCCTCCACACCATTCTCCCTTATGAATTATAATTGCCACACAGTTCAACATTCTGAACTATAGCCGCCACACTTTTCACCCTTATTTTGCTATAACCCCCATAACGTCTGCCCTTATGAGCTAGAACCACTACGCTGTCACTCTTATTAGCTATAATTGCCACACTGTTCACCCCATGCATTGAAAGCTGAAGTGGCTATAATGGCATTACATGGAGAAGCCAGAAACTCAGTTATGTTGTGGACCCCCAGGGAGCGAGACACTTTTAATAAAGTGCTGCACTTCTGGAAGAGACCCATGGGGACCCCACAGATGTAGGAGAACCAAGTCACGAACGTGAATCAATATATGAATGCCCTGGAATTATATACCGCGATTGTCAGGAAAGATGGTGTAGTTATAGGCCCTACAGACATAATGCTGCAAGACCTTTTAGTGACGAGTTTTCGGGACACATTTACAAAACACCTTGCGAGAGCGTGTGCGGGTAAACCCTTGGGTGACTTGGTGAGATAGGAAGTAAAGCGCGCATGTGTGAACAGGAGCAGGGAGTGACAGTCCTGGTGGGGAAGGTCCGGAGTGGGGAGGTGACCGTGAATGCGAACACCGAACCCCAATGGAAGGAAAAATTGAGGAGAGAACTTCGGAATATTAAAGGAGAATTGGCTGACGTTAAAAAAGTCAGAGACTACCGCAAATGCTTCCGAGAACAGGAAAGGCCCATTGTCCCTCCGTGACACAAATGCTTCGTCCTCAGAGGCCTCTCACTTGCTTTAATTGTGACGAGAGTGGACATATAGCGCGGGAGTGTGCAGGCAGGAGAAGAGTTTCATCCCATTATTCCGTTAAATTAACAGGCTCCGAGCTGGGGGGATGCCGCCCGGAGCCAGAACAGATGCAGAGGAGTAGTGGAAGTCCCACAAGTCTAATGTCAGTATGCCCTCTAATCTGGGCTGAATTTGATGGTCATGCAGTGCGCTGCCTGGTGGACATGGGTTCACAAGTAACAATGATGCCAGAAACTTACATCCGGCGACATTTTCCTGAAGCAAGGCGACCCGAGTGGGGCCCAGTGATAAAGTTGATGGATGCCAACAAACTGCCCATTCTGGTAGCAGGGGTGGCGTGGATGCAAATCTCCATTTGTGGAAAAGATCTAGGACGAAAGAGTGTGGTGCTAACCCAGGGAGAAGTGAGCAGTGGACATACAGTCACTCTACCCGTCCGAGCTCGCATTCCATTAGAAGGAGTTGAGATTAAAATTGAACCTTCCTTCTCAGAGCAACTTCCCTAGGGATTCTTGGTGGCCCGTACGTTAGCCATTGTACACCATGGGACTGTTCCTGTATGCTACGTCAATTTAGAGGATCAGGACATCACAGTTCTCCCCAAATTCGAAGTAGCCCGGATTGTGAGTATGCCTGAAGAGATAGTACCACCTCAGACTTTACAACTAGAGGTTCATCAAGGAGACCCCTGGACTGTGACAGTAAACTTCTCTTCGTCACCGGAGCTCCAACACATTCAGGACGGATGACTCATTCTGGATCAAATGCGGGCTGATTTTGCTGGACTCACTCAGGCTCAGGTGCAACAGGTGGAAGCTCTGATAGAGCGACATAGGGACATGTTCGCTAGACATGGAGACTATTTTGGCTGCACCATGGCTATCACACATGAGATACCTACCGGAAATACTGTGCCCATTAGAGAAATCCCACCACAGTTGTACCAAGAGGTGAAGAGCATGTTGAAGCAGATGCTGCAGAAAGGTGTTATCAGAGAGAGTCCGAGTCCCTGGGCTGCTCCGATAGTGCTGGTGCATTTTTGTGTGGATTACCAGAAACTCAATGCTTGTACCGTGAGAGACTCATACCCTTTGCCCAGGATTGAGGAATCTCTGTCCGTACTAGAAAAAGCCAAATTCTTTTCTACAATGGACCTCGCCAGCGGCTATTGGCAAGTGCCAATGTCTGAACAAGATTAAGCAAAGACCGCTTTCATTCTACCCATGGGCCGGTTTGAATTCAACCAAATGCCGTTTGGCCTGGCTAACGCCCCCGGAACTTTTCAACGTCTCATGGAAAGATATCTGGGCGACTTGAATTTTGAAGCCACACTTATCTACCTAGACCAGTGATTTTCAACCTTTTTTGAGCCGCGGCACACTTTTTATACTTAAAAAATCCCGGGGCACACCACCAACCAAAATGGCACAAAATGGTGCGTCCAGGTTTGAGATGAAAGTCTGCAGTCATTCTATGTGACTGCAGGCTTCTGAATTCTCACAGCGCAAGCACTGCACACTTTTAGGATTTTCCCTTGCCGGTAGCCAGAGTGGACGGTCATGACAGCACAAGTATGTGATTTGGATACTTCTGGCCACATTCTAACTAGACGTGTCCGGCCTCAGTCAATTCATTTTCATTGAATGAGGCCACACATGTCTAGTCAGCACGTGACCACATGTATGTAAATCACCAACATCAGAGAATTATGATAGCAGTGTGCACTGTGAGAATTCAGAAGTCTGCAGTCACATAGTATGACTGCAGACTCATCACAGCCTTGGACATCCCCTTTAATGTTCCTAACATAAATAAAAATATGAGAAAAAGTATCACAAAAAAAACACATTTACATCCAGGTACCTGATAGATGACGTTGTTTGTGGAGTCGCCTCTTTCTTTTCATCTTCACCTTGTCCAGCTGCCATGATGACTCTTCTCATCCACCGGCAGAGCTCGTTTCTGCAGACTTCCATCTTCTCCTGTCTTCTGCAGCACATCCCGACACAACACCCTTAAAGATAGCAGTGTTATTATAATGCTCCGGAATAAAAATATCTGCCCTAGGCTGAGCCCCTGAGTAAATAATTGCCCCTCACTTTATTCCCAGCACATAATATGACCCTCACTGTCCCTCTTATGGTACATGCCATCCACACTACCCTCTCTCTCTTTTCTATACTTCACACTGCCTTCTCATACTGTGTCCCTCATAGAGAGCCCAGTCTCTCTACTGTGCCCCTTCATTACACTCCTCCTACTTGGCATACTGTCTCCTCCTGGCTGTTACCCTCACACTACTCAGTATCTATTCTGTATCCACTCACACTTTCATCCCCCCATACTGTCTGCACACATTTCTAATAGCCTCCTCATGTACATCCCACCCCCCTGCTAACATACCCCTTTGCTCTCTCCATATTTCCTCCTCACACATTCCCCCCTCACACATTCCCCCGACTCCCCATACTGTCCTCACACATCCCATCACCGTTGCTCCCAATACTGTGTCAGCACACATTTTTCCCCTCGCTACTGTGTCCACCCCATCTCCCCACTCACCCCCACAGAATATATCCACTCCCCTTCCGATAGAATAAATCCATCCCCTTCCACACAGAATAAATGCACCCTGCCCCACACATGCTAAATAAATTCCAGCCCCCCCACGTACACCCTGAATAAATCCCCCCAAACACACTGAATAAATCTTCCCCACACACACTGAATAAATCCCCCCACACACACTGAATAAATCCCCCCCACACACACTGAATAAATCCCCCCCACACACACTGAATAAATCCCCCCCACACACACTGAATAAACCCCCCACACACACACACTGAATAAACCCCCCCACACACACTGAATAAATCTCCCCCACACACACTGAATAAATCCCCCCCCACACACACTGAATAAATCCCCCCCCACACACACTGAATAAATCCCCCCCACACACACTGAATAAATCCCCCCAACACACTGAATAAATCCCCCCCCACACACACTGAATAAATCCCCCCACACACACTGAATAAATCCCCCCACACACACTGAATAAATCCCCACACACACTGAATAAATCCCCCCCACACTTAATAAATCCCCCCACACACTTAATAAATCCCCACACACACACTGAATAAATCCCCACACACACACTGAATAAATCCCCCCACACACTTAATAAATCCCCCCCACACTCTGAATAAATCCCCCACACACACACTGAATAAATCCCCCCCACACACACTGAATAAATCCCCCCCACACTTAATAAATCCCCCCACACACTTAATAAATCCCCCACACACACTTAATAAATACCCCCACACACACTGAATAAATCCTCCCACTGAATAAATCCCCCCCAACACACTGATTAAATCCTGACTCCCCCAAACACTGAATAAATATTCCCCATAAACCCGCCCCACGCTGAATCTTCGGTGTCTTCAGCTCCACAACTACAGGAGCACTTACCACCAAGTCTCTTCTTTCTCCTGCGCGCCGGATAGTGACGTCAGCAGCGTGATCACATGACTTGATCACGCTGCTGGCGTCGCTCTGACCCAGCGGTCAGAGCCTCAATTGTACTCGCAGCTGGTAGATGTCTGTGAGTACAATTGATCTCCGGGAGACGGTGCGCTGCAGCTTCTCTGTGCCAGCTGTCAGCTTGACAGTCGGCACAGAGAACAGCTGACTCCCAGTGCGGGGGCGGCAGAATGCAGCCGCCGGGGGAGACACTTTGGACCGCCGCATTAGGCGGCGGCGTTCCACGCGGCACACCCGACCATGTGTCGCGGCACACTAGTGTGCCGCGGAACACTGGTTGAAAATCACTGACCTGGACAACATTATAGTCAACACTACTTCATTTGAAGAATGTCTCCAATGACTAGAACAGGTGTTGAGTCGCCTCCAAAAGCACGGATTAAAGGTGAAACCCCAAAAATTTAATTTGTTCCACACACAGATTGAATACTTCAGCCATGTTGTTTCTGCTGACGGGATGAAACCATCCTGAGAAAAGATCATGGTGATACAGGATTGGCCCACTCCAGAGACTGTGAAAGTTGTCCGAGCGTTTCTGGGATTAACTGGGTATTACCGCCGCTTTTTGAAGAATTTTGCCCTCCGAGCAAGACCATTGCTGGAGCTGTTAATGATAGACTATCTAACCATCGAGCCAGCCCATCAGGGATATGAACATTGTTTAGTAATGGTGGATCATTTCACGAACTTTGCTGTTGTGACTCCAACCAGGGACCAAACTGAGGAATCAGCTGCACATGCAATTTGTAAAAATTTCATTCATCTTTATGGATGTCCGACAAGGATCCATTCTGACCAGGGTGCCTGTTTCTTGGGAAAAGTGATGGAAGAGTTACATCGTATGTACCAGATGGACAAGTCCCACTCCACACCATATCACCCTCAGGGAAACCTGTGCACTATTCAATCAGACATTAATTCAAATGTTGAGAACCCTGGAAGAAGGTCAAAAGCTCGGTGGCCTGAGTATGTATCAGAGTTGGTGTGGATATACAATAATCGAGTGCACTGAACCACATGCTACACCCCCTATTCTCTCTTATTCGGTCGACGAGGACTACCCAAGGACGTTGGTGTCCTCCTGGATTTGAGAACATCGTCATCGCCTGCAGACTTTGCATCGGTTAGTACAAACTAGGCTTTGGGAGTCAGAGCATGCTGAGGGGACCCCACCGCGGGCGACAAATCTTCAGGTCCTTGTCTGTGTCTTAGTGCGAGAAAGATTTCCTCAAATCAAGCTAGAAAATCAGTGGGAAAAGTACCCGTACCGGGTTAAGCGATGATTCAGCTCTGAGGGGCCTGTGTATGAGATTCAGCCTGAAAGAGAACAGAGCTCTCCCACTCGGATAGTTCATCAGAACATGCTTCAGCTTTGTCTATCAAAAGACCCAGTAAGAGCAGAGGAAACCCTAGAGACTCTTGAGCCAGTTCCCAAGATGGTAGAGGAAGAAGAAGATGAAGAAAGTGAGGCACCAAGACTTGGGGCCTTTGAAGAATCTGTTCCTGAGCCTACAGGTGTACCAGTGTCCCCTTCTGTATAGCCTGATATTACCACTCAGGGGAACTTCACTACTCCTTCCAATTTACAACGCTCCCATCAAACAACGGCAGGCAAACCCCCCAATCGTTTTGATCAGGAACATTTTATTTGGCAGCAAAATGTACCAGGGAAAAGAAGACGGCCATGTGTTTCACAAGAACCCTCGCCCATGGAATGGTGAGCTAAAGGAGTAGGGAAATGTAGGAAGATGGACCAGAATAGTAGTCTCTCTTGTGCGTCTGGTTCGGAACTGTCCGGACTGTCACCATTGTTGCCGGGGGAAGCACTTTCTGACCGGAGTAGACTTTTGCACCTGACTGCTGGGGCGGGTGTGATATAAAAGAGGCTGCGGTCATGGAAATGGGGCTTTTGGCAGGTACCCAGCGTGTGCTTGTACTACTTTGGCTGTGCAGCAGACCTTTCCCCGTTCAGCACCTCGTGGGATTTTCCAGCCACCATCATCCAGGAACCAGAGACTGACAAGTTAGTCCTCTATTTCAGCCATTGCAATTACTTTATTGCTATATATATATATATATATATATATATATATATATATATATATATATATAGTGGGCCTGTATGTTTACACCCCCAGTCTCCCTGCGTGGAGTATTCACTGTTGAGACATTTACATATATAAAACCCGTTAACTCTTGCTCTGCCTCCTGCTCGTCACTGCATCCCATGTTCCTGCTAGTACCTTACACAGGAGTGTCGGGGAACAGCAGGGAGATCCTGCAGACACTTCCCCGTCATTGAAAGATGCTCACGAGCCAGCACTTGTATCATCAATTAAAGATTGATGGACGAGGCCGTTGTTGCTTTTACTACTAGGCTGGAAATTAGGGAGCTCACAGTGAACTTATAGTATATGCACATCTGATTACAATGCATGGAATATACAGTACAGACCAAAAGTTTGGACACACCTTCTCATTTAAAGATTTTTCTGTATTTCCATGACTATGAAAATTGTAAATTCACACTGAAGGCATCAAAACTATGAATTAACACATGTGGAATTATATACTTAACAAAAAGTGTGAAACAACTGAAATTATGTCTTATATTCTAGGTTCTTCAAAGTAGCCACCTTTTGCTTTGATGACTGCTTTGCCCACTCTTGGCATTTTCTTGATGAGCTTCAAGAGGTAGTCATCAGGAATGGTTTTCACTTCACAGGTGTGCCCTGTCAGGTTTAATAAGTGGGATTTCATGCCTTATAAATGGGGTTGGGACCATCAGTTGTGTTGTGCAGAAGTCTGGTGGGTACACAGCTGATAGTCCTACTGAATAGAATGTTAGAATTTGTATTATGGCAAGAAAAAAGCAGCTAAGTAAAGAAAACTGAGTGGCCATCATTACTTTAAGAAATGAAGGTCAGTCAGTTCGAAAAATTGGGAAAACTTTGAAAGTGTCCCCAAGTGCAGTGGCAAAAACCATCAAGTGCTACAAAAAACTGGCTCACATGAGGACTGCCCTAGGAAAGGAAGACCAAGAGTCACCTCTGCTTCTGAAGATAAGTTTATCTGAGTCACCAGCCTCAGAAATCGCAGGTTAACAGCAGCTCAGAATAGAGACCAGGTCAATGACACACAGAGTTCTAGCAGCAGACACATCTCTACAACAACTGTTAAGAGGAGACTTTGTGCATCAGGCCTTCATGGTAAAGTAGCTGCTAGAAAACCACTGCTAAGGACAGGCAACAAGCAGAAGTGACTTGTTTGGGCTAAAGAACACAAGGAATGGACATTAGACCAGTGGAAATCTGTGCTTTGGTCTGATTAGTCCAAATTTGAGATCTTTGGTTCCAACCACCGTGTCTTTGTGCGACACAGAAAAGGTGAACGGATGGACTCTACATGCCTGGTTCCCACCGTGAAGCATGGAGGAGGAGGTGTGATGGTGACACTGTTGGGGATTTATTCAAAATTGAAGGCATACTGAAGCAGCATGGCTACCACAGCATCTTGCAGCGGCATGCTATTCCATTCGGTTTGCGTTTAGTTGGACCATCATTTATTTTTCAACAGGACAATGACCCCAAACACACGTCCAGGCTGTGTAAGGGCTATTTGACCAAGAAGGAGAGTGATGGGTTGCTACGTCAGATGACCTGGCCTCCACAGTCACCAGACCTGAACCCAATCGAGATGGTTTGGGGTGAGCTGGACAACAGAGTGAAGGCAAAAGGGCCAACAAGTGCTAAGCATCTCTGGGAACTCATTCAAGATTGTTGGAAGACCATTCCTGGTGACTACCTCTTGAAGCTCATCAAGAGAATGCCAAGAGTGTGCAAAGCAGTCATCAAAGCAAAAGGTGGCTACTTTGAAGAACCTAGAATATAAGACATATTTTCAGTTGTTTCACACTTTTTTGTTAAGTATATAATTCCACATTTGTTAATTCATAGCTTTGATGCCTTCAGTGTGAATGTGCAATTTTCATAGTTGTGAAAATACAGAAAAATCTTTAAATGAGGTGTGTCCAAACTTTTGGTTTGTACTGTATATATATATATATATATATATATATATATATATATACAGTGGGGCAAAAAAGTATTTAGTCAGTCAGCAATAGTGCAAGTTCCACCACTTAAAAAGATGAGAGGCGTCTGTAATTTACATCATAGGTAGACCTCAACTATGGGAGACAAACTGAGAAAAAAAAATCCAGAAAATCACATTGTCTGTTTTTTTAACATTTTATTTGCATATTATGGTGGAAAATAAGTATTTGGTCAGAAACAAAATTTCATCTCAATACTTTGTAATATATCCTTTGTTGGCAATGACAGAGGTCAAACGTTTTCTGTAAGTCTTCACAAGGTTGCCACACACTGTTGTTGGTATGTTGGCCCATTCCTCCATGCAGATCTCCTCTAGAGCAGTGATGTTTATGGCTTTTCGCTTGGCAACACAGACTTTCAACTCCCTCCAAAGGTTTTCTATAAGGGTTGAGATCTGGAGACTGGCTAGGCCACTCCAGGACCTTGAAATGCTTCTTACGAAGCCACTCCTTCGTTGCCCTGGCGGTGTGCTTTGGATCATTGTCATGTTGAAAGACCCAGCCACATTTCATCTTCAGTGCCCTTGCTGATGGAAGGAGGTTTGCACTCAAAATCTCACGATACATGGCCCCATTCATTCTTTCATGTACCCGGATCAGTCGTCCTGGCCCCTTTGCAGAGAAACAGCCCCAAAGCATGATGTTTCCACCACCATGCTTTACAGTAGGTATGGTGTTTGATGGATGCAACTCAGTATTCTTTTTCCTCCAAACACGACAAGTTGTGTTTCTACCAAACAGTTCCAGTTTGGTTTCATCAGACCATAGGACATTCTCCCAAAACTCCTCTGGATCATCCAAATGCTCTCTAGCAAACTTCAGACGGGCCCGGACATGTACTGGCTTAAGCAGTGGGACACGTCTGGCACTGCAGGATCTGAGTCCATGGTGGCGTAGTGTGTTACTTATAGTAAGCCATGTTACATTGGTCCCAGCTCTCTGCAGTTCATTCACTAGGTCCCCCCGCGTGGTTCTGGGATTTTTGCTCACCGTTCTTGTGATCATTCTGACCCCACGGTGTGGGATTTTGCGTGGAGCCCCAGATCGAGGGAGATTATCAGTGGTCTTGTATGTCTTCCATTTTCTAATTATTGCTCCCACTGTTGATTTCTTCACTCCAAGCTGGTTGGCTATTGCAGATTCAGTCTTCCCAGCCTGGTGCAGGGCTACAATTTTGTTTCTGGTGTCCTTTGACAGCTCTTTGGTCTTCACCATAGTGGAGTTTGGAGTCAGACTGTTTGAGGGTGTGCACAGGTGTCTTTTTATACTGATAACAAGTTTAAACAGGTGCCATTACTACAGGTAATGAGTGGAGGAAAGAGGAGACTCTTAAAGAAGAAGTTACAGGTCTGTGGGAGCCAGAAATCTTGATTGTTTGTTTCTGACCAAATACTTATTTTCCACCATAATATGCAAAAAAAATGATAAAAAAACAGACAATGTGATTTTCTGGATTTTTTTTTCTCAGTTTGTCTCCCATAGTTGAGGTCTACCTATGATGTAAATTACAGACGCCTCTCATCTTTTTAAGTGGTGGAACTTGCACTATTGCTGACTGACTAAATACTTTTTTGCCCCACTGTATATTCCAGTACAGTCACCACCAAGCTTCCCAACAAAACAGCTGTCACCATCGATCGCTGGATCAGGCTGATTGGACACCCAACAGGTAGCGTATGGCTTCAGGGGTGCAGTTTATAGAGCAGCTTATTGAGCAAGAGGAGCAATTACATTTTATATATTTAATCCACAAAATAGGCAGTGTTTATAAACAATATACCAAACATGTTACTAAATGGCAACAAAATAATACAGTATATACAATCACATAAAATAAAAGGATAAACAAAAAAATTGTACTAAACCTGTGTCACCAAATTGCTCAACGCTTATCGGAGAGAAGCACTCCTTATAGCAGGGTTCCCCAACTCCAGTCCTCAAGAGCCACTGACAGGTCATGTTTTCAGGATTTCCTTAGTATTGCACAGGTGATAATTGCATCAATTGGACAGGCAAGCATTCAATCTCCTGTGCAATACTAATGAAAACCTGAAACACTGCCTTAGAGCAACGGACAGAACCACAAAGCAATGTGTCTTCCTGGACTGGCAAATGACAAAAACCGAAACTTTGATTTTATTAGCTCAAGGTTACGCCCATATACCTCCCCTTGAGGGTCTCATATGGGGGACTGGTTGTGGGATGTGGCTAGGTCTTTAGGAAATTAAGAGATCCCCATCTTTCAGGATATTTTCACCCCTAAAGGTCTCAGACAGGATATATTATTCCCCCAAAAAACTAAGAACCTCATGTTCAATAGTATATATTTTTGCCTAGCGGCACTAGATCAATGTATAATTTTTGGAGGTGCGGTCCATTCTCTTTTTCAGTATATTGCAGGATATATTACTGCCTATTTCCTATCATGATGTTATTTTTCTATAGATACAAAACATGGCATGTATATCGACATCCATCTGTTTGATAATAATTTGGAGGTGTTAGGGCAGCCTCACACTGATCTTAGTGCATGCGTTATGTTCATCACAACGCCGAAAATATATCTCCCATAAATATCAGTCCTATGCAAACCCCAATATTCATAACTGAACACTGGCTCCAGAATGTCTGAAATATTTCCTAAACAGAGGAAGCTCCTTATTCTGAAGGTGTACTTCTCCGTCTTTGAGTATACAAATCTTAGACTTGGTGGCTTGCTGTCAGTAGATAGCCTGCTGTAATTACCTGTTTATTGCTAGAGGTCTTCAATAGGGATTTCAGTGCGAGCTTTTGTTCACTTCCTAGGTTATAATTAATCCAATATGTTCAATATGAGGGTGATCTTGAGATGTCTTCATAGATTTTTACACTTTTATCTATAACTGGAGACTATATGGGGGCTCACACTGTACATATGGGGCTATGCAGGATCTCATACTGTATATAGGGGGCTATGCAGGGGATCATACTGTATATAGTGGCTATCTGGGGGTTCATACTGATACAGAGGCTGTTTGCGGGTTCATACTTTATATAAGGGTGTCATAATTTAGATAGGAGGCTATGTGGGGGCTCATACAGCACGCAAGGGGCTATGTTTGTGTTCACACTATATGCAGGAGACTATGTGGGTTCTCACATTGTATACAAGGGGCTATGTGGGGGCTCATAGTGTATATACTGGGGCTATGTGGGGGCTCATACTTTATCCAGGGGGCTTTGTGGGGGCTCATAATGTATGAAGGGGGGGCTGTGTGCGGGCTCATACAGCATATAGTGGGCTGTGTGTGGTCTCACATAGCATATAGGGGGATGTGAGCATACTTAATTATGGTCAATATTAAGTGATACAATTAATATTAATATATAATATAATTAATATGTTAATATTAATATTGAGCAGAATTAATTTCAGCCTATTGGTTTGGCCCTCTATAACAGTCACGGTCTCTCATGTGGCCTCTCAGGAAAATTAATTGCCCACTTCTGATCTTTCTGGTTAGGCCCCAGTAGAAAAAGAATCGAGAAGCTTCTCAGTAAAAGGTATTCCTATTGCTGACAATAAAACCATTCTGGCAGACAGAAGAAAAAGGTGGGAGTCCTGGAGGTAGAGATAAGGTAACTCTTATCCATCAGACATTTATAGCATATCCTATGCATATAGCATACATTTCTTTAATTACATTTTCTTATGCTCAGGTGTCTGCTGCAACGTAAGTACAGGTTGGCCCAAAATTAGGTGTACAGATGAATAAATGAAATTCTCTTTCCATAAAATGGCTTCTGGTGGAGGAGCATGTGACCAGACCAGTCCACTGGCCTCTTGTGAGGTGTCTAGGCCAACCCTGATTGGCATGTCACCCAACTTCACACCAATGGGCTTTTTTAGGGAGTAGTAAAGAATACCTTTTTAGATGAAGCCCCAGACAATGGACAAACCAAGAATTCACCCTTAATCATTTATAAACAATGATGCAGGCTGGACTTCATGTCATACTGTGTGTGACCGTGTATTGGACAGGTTCAATGAATGCTGCAACTTTGATGGAAGACATTTTGAGCACTTACGAGATTAAACAATGTTAAAGTAATTGTTATGGTGATATATAAGTGCGTAAAATAAAGAATTGTAATAAACAATGTAATAAAATGCAAATAAACTTATTTAGTTTTGTAAAGGCACACACACTATGTGTCTTTCAATGGATCACCACACGTGAAACGTAGGACAGCCATGGAATGCACGGGCACCACAGTGCTCGAGGAAAAGAGGAGCAGGACCTGGCAGATCACGTGACGGCCGGAAAGGCGCCAGGGTGCGGAGCCAAGCTGCGAGAACGGATGAGAACCGACAGCTAGGTGAACGCTGGGTACGTAGTCAGGAAAGCCAAGGTCAGAAGCCGGGAAGACGAGCAGTGGCCAGGGATGAGACAGAACGATGGAGGGGGACAAGCTGAGGTCGGTAGCACAGGACAAAAGAACAAGACAGAGAGTGGTCAAAGACTGAGCCAGGGGTCAGAACTAGAGAGTAAAGAGCGGTACCGAATCAAGAGGCAGAAACAGAAACAGAGTCTAAGCCGGGTCATACACTGGATACACAAGCACACAGAGGCACAGTGATATCAGAACAATAACCTGGGTCAACAACTCAAGCCGGGTAAGCAAAAGTATCACTGACACAGAACCAGGCCAGCAGCAGACGTAAATAGCCCTCCCTAAACCAAAAAGAGGCTAAACAAGATTAACCCCTACCTGACCGGGCCTGGAGAAAAACCCCGTCCTGTGTCATGACTAGTTCTGTGCAAGTGTGTATAATTACTGATATAATCTGTTGTGATAAATTTAATTGCTTCAGCTGGATGCCTACTTTTGTTCCACAATTGATAAGCATGAGAACCTCAAGCTAGATAGACACCCTCATAATCATATAAAGAACAGAGTAAAATCACAGACACCTGGTAAGAAACAGCGTGCATATTTCAGTATATATTTCAAATTAGAATAAATGTTAAACACATTCCCTTTAAGGATAAAAGGAATTAAAATGAACAAAAACAATATTAAGTTAGGAAGCTACCGCAGTGTATAAGATAAAGCCTAAATTGTCCAGCAGATGGCAGCAGGATCTAAATTGCTCTATAAAATGGGATCTAAATGCTATTGTTTTTCCTTGTGGACAGTGACAACAAGCCAAGTCCTCTTCCTCTTAAAGAGGCAATTTGCATCTGTAAAATGGGAAAGACCCAGGACTTATCGGAACATTCCAAAAATGATTTGCTTATAACTGGAAGCTTTGTAGTGCCTATGAAAATAATATCTGATCTTTTTATTCTAGTAATTACTGTGTAATAATACACCTTGGTTACACATGCGATCTTGAAGTTAACATACCATCACTGTATTTTCCCTTTATTGGATGTATTGTAGCAGACTTTGCTTATACTTCTAGGTATTCCCATCAACCGTTCCTCTACATTCTGTGGCCTGCTTTTTCCAATCTGAAAAATTATAAAGCAGAAAGGTTTTACTAAAATGGAAACATTGGGTTTCACGCTCAGGTAGTAGGTAGTGCTCACACAGTCATGCAGTTTATTTGTCCAAGCAGACAGATTTATTAAAGTTCATAAATATTTTCCAGAAAACAGATAAACGGCCTTCTGTCATAAGACAAAATAAAATATTCCATACAGTGGTACAGGGCTCATCCCTTCACAATATTGTCCAGATTCTCACCACACAGTGTGACCAGAGGTAACAGGTCTCTCCAGCTCCCACAGAGACAAGATCTTAAGGTACCGTCACACTAAACGATATCGCTAGCGATCCGTGACGTTGCAGCGTCCTGGATAGCGATATCGTTCAGTTTGTCAGGCAGCAGCGATCAGAATCCTGCTGTGATGTCGTTGGTCGCTGCAGAAAGTCCAGCACTCTATTTCGTCGCTGGACTTCCTGCTGACATCGCTGAATCGGCGTGTGTGACGCCGATTCAGCGATGTCTTCGCTGGTAACCAGGGTAAACATCGGGTTACTAAGCGCAGGGCCGCGCTTAGTAACCCAATGTTTACCCTGGTTACCAGCGTAAAAGTAAAAAAAAAACAAACACTACATACTTACCTTCCGGTGTCTGTCCCTCGGCGCTCTGCTTCTCTGCCCTGTGTAAGCACAGCGGCCGGAAAGCAGAGCGGTGACGTCACTGCTGTGCTTTCCGGCCGCTGTGCTTACACAGGGCAGAGAAGCAGAGCGCCGAGGGACAGACAGCGGAAGGTAAGTATGTAGTGGTTTTTTTTTTTAACTTTTACGCTGGTAACCAGGGTAAACATCGGGTTACTAAGTGCGGCCCTGCGCTTAGTAACCGGATGTTTACCCTGGTTACCGGCATAGTTGGTCGCTGGAGAGCTGTCTGTGTGACAGCTCTCCAGCGACCAAACAGCGACGCTGCAGCGATCCGGATCGTTGTCGGTATCGCTGCAGCGTCGCTTAGTGTGACGGTACCTTTAGGGATGTTTCCACCTCAACACACAGACCCAAATACCAGAGATGTTTACACCTCTACTCCCAGCCAAGGAACAAGCAACTCAGCTGCCCTTTTAAACCAGCTGCAACACCTTGATTGGAGAGGGGGAATGACTACTTCCGCCCATCTCATCTAATCATTCCTAACAAACCTGGACTTATATTTTGGTTGTATTAACCCTCTCAGTGCCTCCTATCTAGCTGCCTGTCTACATTTGCACCCCTTCTGCCCCAAGCCGGGAGCTGGGCACCTGTACCCAAGCAATCATGAACCCCATCCCGCCAAGGCTTGACCAAGCTGATATGACATAGCTATGGAGCTTGCTTTTCATTGGTTGTTAAACTTATAGAGGCCCCACTAACCCTTTCCAACACTTCATAGGGTCCCCGCCACTTGACAAGGAACTTGCTCCCCCCAATGGGCAACAACACCCGCACTTGTTCCCCAGGTTTAAATAGTTTCACCTGTTTCACCCGAGTTAACGGACTATACTCCTTGCATCGTGCCTTGAGGAAGCACTCAGATATAGGGCTCCTTCTTCTGGGTGACCCTGACATGTGAAATCAGGTCCCCTTGACTGCTCAGGGAGTTCTATAGCCCCTTACCACTAGGCTCTCTGGGTCATTTGCATTCTAGGGATCTTCTTGGGTAACCCAGCTTTGCACAGTCATAGGTAGTGAGAGGATAAATTAGTTCCGTACCACTCTTTCCACCATCTGTGCCAGAAAGCAGGTCTCATGCTGCAGCCATTTTTGTACCAGGTGTAACAAGTCGAACATCTGGGATGAGGGAGGGTTCTTTTGGTAGCGCCAGAGGTGCCCCCATTGTGTCCAAACTGCCAGGGTTATGCCCAAACATACTATAATTTCTGCCTTCAGATTTTCATACTCCTTGGCATCCTGCATGGCAAGGTCATAATACACCTTCTGTGATTCCCCAGTGAGATACGGCATCAGGACCTCCACCCATTTCTCTGGGGGTAGTTTATTCTTGTCTGCCACTCTTTCAAAGAGAATCAGAAAAGCCTCAACGTTGTCTTACAAAGTCATTTTCTGCAAGGCCTCCCATACTGTTCACCTGACATTCCATCTCCCTGGCCTGGACAGTTTCTGAAGGAGAGCCATGTGCTGCTAGTGCTGCTGCTGAACCTGTACGATCTGCCGCTGTTGCTGCTGTAGAAGCTGCTGCTTTAACTTCTGCTGCTGCTGTTGATACTGCTGGATCAGAAGTTTGTTGGTCTCCTGTTTGGTCTGCTGCTGGGTGAACAAATAAGTTATGTAAAAAATCATACAATGTGATTTTCTGGTTTTTATTTTTAGATTCTGTATTTCACAGTTGAAGTGTACCTACGATAAAAATTACAGACCTCTCCATTATTTGTAGGTGGAAAAACTTGAAACACGACAAAATTGGTATTGTATCAAATACCGGTACTTATTTATCCCCACTGTATATTTACAGCGGATGAAATAAGTACTGAACACGTCACAATTTTTTAAAGTAAATATATTTCTAAAGGTGCTCTTGACATGAAATTCTCACCACTGTGTAAATATATACTATTTTCTCCACAAGATTATTTCTTGTCTACATTAGTGAAGTTAGGTTCTTCCTGACAGAAAGAAACCAACCAGATCCTACTAGATTGTAAGACCTTTGATGCAGCGATGCCAAGATATGTTGAGTGGATGGCTGTTAAGATGATAGAGTTCACATTCAGATATTAAAACCTGACAATTCTAAAATCTCTTTGGACAGAAGTGTCTTCCCAAGTGTTAGTCACGTAGTGACTGACATGTAGGCATCGGTTCATCAAAGTGGGTTCTCCGGAATTCTGGTGCAAAACACTTGAGCAACTAGAGGAGGTGCAAAGATTTTTGTGCTGGTTTCGCCCAGCTCTAAAACGGGTGTGACACCGCAGCTTGTTTAACTCATAACAAGCGGAGGTGTTCTTTAGTACACAAATGTTACCCACCTGCCTGGAGTCTGAGGTGTACATTACTTTCAGACTCACTTGATTAATGGAAAGGCATGCATCACCTAATGAATCAGATGCCTTTGACTCCAACATGCCCCATCATCAAGACTGGCACAAACATCACTGTTCACCTTAAAGAGGAGCTGTCACCCAGAAAAAAGTGGCTAGTTTTTATTTTTATTTTATTCCTGCTGCTCACCTGAGTATTTTTTGTTTTAAAATTCTGAAGAAATCTGTTCATGATCTTTACCAGGGGTGTGTGGCTCACAGGACTCTCAAGGGGCATGACTATAGGCTGATCTATAAAAAAGCAGACAAGGACTGGAAAAAATGTGCACAATATATATCTCCGTAACCAATTTTTTAAGAAACAAAAAATACCCCACAATACTCAGCAAAGCAGTGAGGAAAAAACGAGCCAAAACGGGCCATTTTTGAGCTCGTAAAAGATCTTCTTTAAAGGGAACCTGTCTACAGATTTATGTTCCTCAAGCCACCAGCAGCATGACTTGCAGCCTACCTGCATGACTACATCCAGGTACATCTGCTGCCCCCAGAACTGTCAATCACCTGTATTGGCGCTGAATCTTTTTAACAATTTTTTTGTGTTATCAGCTGACAGGTTCCCTTTAACAAGAGGTTCTTCAGGAACTTCAGTGTGTTTTATGCAGAAGTGATGTAAAGCAACATCGGACCTCAGATGCTGCACACCTTCTGTTAATAACATGAGTTTTGTACATAGCATATCTAAGGTGTAAATGTTGTTTCAGGTCAATTTGAAGTTGTCTTTATATTCCTTTGTCTGTATGAACCAAGCTCTGTTGTTATGATGTTACTGCGGCAGTCAAAACACGAAGACTGGCGCAGCGGTGGAGAATTGGCGCTGGACCTGGGGAGGGTGAGAATAATATCCTTTGTGATTTGACATTGCATTAAATATTTGGTGTCCACTTTTCTAACAGTGGAAAACTCCTTTAAAAGTAGAGGGGAGCAAGCAAGAGCCAACAATTATTTGGTGAACTTGTCACTATCCATATAGCCTAAATATACGAACATCAGGCTGCGGCGCCTCTAATAGACATATAAGCTGTGTCTGCTTAACATAGGTATTTAGTAAATGACCCTACAGATACATACTGTCTCGTTTCTCTGTTTTTGCAGGAGTACAATACGGTGTCAGAGAAGACAACTAATCCATTTATTTGATACAGTAGACTATAGATGTAATAGTTTACTGACATCAGGCTCTGAATCTAATACAGTAATAATTACAGTTGTAATAAACAGGTCATCTCTCAGCCAGTAATTGTGTAAGAGTCAGGGATACTCTTATATTATGTCATACAATATAGGAATGTGTATTGATGCCCACACCTAGTGTTGAGCGATACCTTCCGATATTCAGAAATATCGGTATCCGATTGGATCGGCCAATATCCAAAAAATATCGGATATCGCCGATACCCGACACCAATGCAAGTCAATGGGACCCAAGTATCGGAATTAAAATAAGCCCTTTCTGTCATTGACATCCTGTTCCGGAGGGGAGAAGAGGGTGAGCGGTGTGTGGGCAGAGACTGCATGACTGTGTGGGACCGTGGGGGGTCTGTGCGGGCCTGCAGGGGGTCTGTGCAGGCCTGCCAGGGGTCTGTATGGGCCTCTCGGGGGTATGTGTGGCCGGCCAGGGGTCTGTACGGGCCTCTCGGGGGTCTGTGCGGCCTGACGGGGATATGTACGGGCCTCTCGGGGGGTCTGTGTGGCCTGCCGGTGGTCTGTGTGGCCTGCCGGGGGTCTGTACGGGCCTCTCTGGGGTCTGTGTGGCCTGCCAGGGATCTGTACGGGCCTCTCGGTGGGTCTGTGCAGCCTGTCGGGGGTCTGTGCGGCCTGCTGGGGGTCTGTACGGGCCTCTCTTGGGTCTGTCCGGCCTGCCGGGGGTCTGTACGGGCCTCTCTGGGGTCTCTGCGGCCTGCCGGGGGTCTGTACGGGCCTCTCTAGGGTCGGTGCATGTGTGCAGGCATCGTCTGATGGGACTACTAGTCCCATCGGGCTATGCCTGCTACAATGGCAGTGATTGACATATTAGCCAATTATGGAACAGTAGTAGTCCCATCATCCGGCTAATGTGTTGAATGTAAAAAAAAAAAAACATACATACTGCATACATCATATATACTACTTACATACTATATTAGGGGTCGAGTTCCCGCCTCTGCACAGGGGAAAATTTCGGGTTATCTCCACTGCGGTCTCCCATTCTTCTCCTGCCGCAGTAGAGCCTGCTCGGCAGAGACATAGGTCCCAGCATCTTGCTAGGTCTGACTCTGTACGAAGAGTTACTGCTGCTTTTCCTGCTTCTGCCATTGAAGTCAGTGCTGGGCAGTGGCAAGCAGACGCTTCTAGGACTAAGTCCTGCTTTTCTCGTTCTGAGCATGCCCAGAGTAAGATCTCTCAGTGGAGATAGAGGGTCACATGTTCAGATACTGTAGCTAAATCCATTGGTCCTTCTAGGAAGGTCCTGTAGGTGCTCAGGCTCTGTAGCAGCTTCTCATTGGTCCTTCTAGGAGGGTCCTGTACGTGCTGCAACTATTTAAGGCTCGCACGGCCATGCGCTAGTATCTTTCTAAGTTATGTGCTTTGCGCCTGTGTGGTCATGTAAGACTGTGTTCAGGAACCCGGCTGAAATAAGCCCCTAGAATGCTGGCACCTTTGGCAAGGAGATTGTGTTTGTATGTATTCAGGGACCAGGCTGAAATAAGCCCCTAGAATGCTGGCACCTCCGGCGAGGAGTTTTGTGTGCGTGCATGACCACTGACTGCTCTCTTTTGGGTAGTTAGCCTGTGCCTCTGTGAAAGTCTAACAGGGCGCAGTGCTTTGCTTTCACGGCTACTCTGTAAAGTAACAGAGCTAGTTCATACCGCCATATAGTGCCGCCGTTTGCTAGCAGCAGGTTCTCCTGCACGGTGGACCCCGGGCTGCAAACGCATCAACTACAGTAAAACATCTATATTTATTCGGTGCGTTCCGCTAGCCCTATCAGTATACTAGCGCCGGGGTCTGGCTAGCAAATGGTGGACGATCAGCGTCTACAGCAGTACATCCAGCAGCTGGAGGGTAGGTTGGCGGCTCTTGAGCGTACAACCTCAGCTGTGGATGTCACTGCTGTCGCTGTTCAGGCTGCAAGTGTAGCTGCAGCCAGTTTGTCCGCTGCCACCCCTGCTCCGACTATATCCCATCTCCCGCTTCCAGACAAGTTTGCTGGTGACAGTAAGCTATGTCGGGGATTCGTGAGCCAGTGCTCCATACACCTCGAGCTCCTGGCTGCACGTTTTCCTACAGAACTGGTGAGAGTGGGATTCATTATATCTCTTTTGTCGGGCAGGGCGTTGGAGTGGGCAATGCCGCTTTGGGAGCGTGATGATCGTGTGGTACAGAGTGCTCCTCTCTTCCTGGATGCTCTGAGGCAGGTCTTTTTGGGACCTCGTGTCACCCACGATAACACGCTCCAATTGTTGGCAATTACTCAGGGTCCGTCCATGGTCAGCCAGTTTGCCATCCAATTCCAGACTCTAGCCTCTGAGCTAGAATGGCCAGATAAAGTCATTATTCTGGTGTTCTGGAAAGGACTGGCAGATCATGTAAAGGACGCCTTAGCCAGTAGGGAGATTCCCGCCACACTGGAGGAGCTCATTTCCATATCTACCCGCATCGACCGCCGTTTTAACGAGCAGAGGTTGGAGCGGACCCAGTGTAGGCAGAGGTTTCGGCTGGCTCCCACCTTTGCCAAACCTCTAGAATCTCCTGTTTTGGCATCCGACTCCCATGAGGCCATGGAGGTTTCTCGAGTGGGACCTAGGTCTCAGACCGCTCGAGTACCTGTGGTGTGTAAAAATTGCCAACAACTGGGACATTACGCTAATCGATGTCCACGGCGGTCGGGAAACGATCGTGTCTAGTGACCATAGGAGGGGGTTCACTAGACACAGTGGCATTTTCCTCCAAGTTGTCTTTTAAAGTGGAGTGGAGCCTGCTCGGCAGAGACATAGGTCCCAGCGTCTTGCTAGGTCTGACTCTGTACAAAGAGTTACTGCTGCTTTTCCTGCTTCTGCCATTGAAGTCAGTGCTGGGCAGCGGCGAGCAGACGCTTCTAGGACTAAGTCCTGCTTTTCTCGTTCTGAGCATCCCCAGAGTAAGATCTCTCAGTGTAGATCGAGGGTCACGTGTTCAGATACTGCAGCTAAATCCATTGGTCCTTGTAGGAAGGTCCTGTAGGTGCTCAGGCTCTGTAGCAGCTTCTCATTGGTCCTTCTAGGAGGGTCCTGTACGTGCTGCAACTATTTAAGGCTCGCACGGCCATGCGCTAGTATCTTTCTAAGTTATGTGCTTTGCGCCTGTGTGGTCATGTAAGACTGTGTTCAGGGACCCGGCTGAAATAAGCCCCTAGAATGCTGGCACCTCTGGTGAGGAGATTGTGTTTGTATGTATTCAGGGACCAGGCTGAAATAAGCCCCTAGAATGCTGGCACCTCCGGCGAGGAGTTTTGTGTGCGTGCATGACCACTGACTGCTCTCTTTTGGGTAGTTAGCTTGTGCCTCTGTGAAAGTCTAACAGGGCACAGTGCTTTGCTTTCACGGCTACTCTGTAAAGTAACAGAGCTAGTTCATACCGCCATATAGTGCCGCCGTTTGCTAGCAGCAGGTTCTCCTGCACGGTGGACCCCGGGCTGCGAATGCATCAATTACAGTAAAACATCTATATTTATTCGGTGCGTTCCGCAAGCCCTTACATACTACATACATACTACATACATACATACATACTACATACAGTATATACTACATACATACATACATACATACTACATACATACATGCACACTACATACATACATACAACATACATACATACTACATACATACTACATACATACATACTACATACATACTGTATACATACTGCATACAATACATTCATACAGTACATACAATACATACATGCAGACATACAGTACATATAACATAGATTACATACTCACCATCACTTGTCATTTTGATCCCCGATGCCAGTGTCATCTGTAAAAAAAAGATTAAAATAACAAACAACCAATATAGGGTTGAGCGAAACGGATCGGACATTTTCATAAATTGCTGACTTTTGGCAAAGTCGGGTTTCGTGAAACCCGACCCGATCCCACTGTGGGATCGGCCATGAGGTTGGCGATCTGCGTGTCAAAGTCGCGTTTCATATGACACTTTAAGCACCATTTCTCAGCCAATGAAGGTGCACTCAGAGTGTGGGCAGCTTGATGACATAGGTCTCGGTCCCCACCATCTTAGAGAAGGGCATGGCAGTGATTGGCTTGCTTTCTGCGGCGTCACAGGGGCTATAAAGGGGAGTGCACGCCGACCGCCATCTTACTTCTGCCGATCTGAGCATAGGGAGAGGTTGCTGCAGCTTTGTCAGAAGCAGGGATATACTTAGGGAGGGAATATTAACCCATAAACCGCTTGTGCTGTAGCAATTTCCACTGTCCAACACCACCTTTTCTTTGCAGGGACAGTGTTTTTTTTTGGGGGGTGCATCAGCTCTGTAGCTTCTTAGGCTGCATTCTAAAGCTCCCTGATAGCTGTATTGCTGTGTGTACGCCGCTGTGCAAACCAACTGCTTTTTTCCTGTTGCTTCTTTCTGCACAGTTATCTTGTTTCTTTGTCCATACTGTTTTGTGTGCAGCAGTCCTTTTTATTGCTGCCATACTTGTCCTTTGATCATTGTAGGGAGACTACAGCCCTTGTATTTTTTGATATATCTGCCACCCACGTTCTGCTTTGTACATTGTGTGGTGTCACACACAGGGTCTGTTTTTTCCTGCAGTCTCCCACACAAAAAAATGAAAAGGGTGCTTTAAATTGCCACTAAGTGGATTAACGTGAGTTTTGTTTGGCGTATATCTGCCACCCACGTTCTGCTTTGTACATTGTGTGTAGTTTAACACACAGGGCCTGTTTTTTCCTGCAGTCTCCCACCCAAAAAAAAGGTGCTTTAAATTGCCACTAAGTGGATTAACGTGAGTTCTGTTTGGCGTATATCTGCCAGCCACGTTCTGCCTTGTCCATTGTATGGTGTAATACACAGGGCCTGTTTTTTCCTGCAGTCTCCCACCCCCCCAAAAAAAGGGTGCTTTGAATTGCCACTAAGTGGATCAACGTGAGTTCTGTTTGGTGTATATCTGCCACCCACGTTCTGCCTTGTATATTGTGTGGTGTCATACACTGGGCCTGTTTTTTCCTGCAGTCTCCCACACAAAAAATAAAAAGGGTGCTTTAAATTGCCACTAAGTGGATTAACGTGAGTTCTGTTTGGCGTCTATCTGCCACCCACGTTCTGCTTTGTACATTGTGTGTAGTTTAACACACAGGGCCTGTTTTTTCCTGCAGTCTCCCACAAAAAAATAAAAAAGGCGGCTTTAAATTGCCACTAAGTGGATTAACTTGAATTCTGTTTGGCGTATATCTACCAGCCACGTTCTGCCTTGTCCATTGTGTGGTGTAATACACAGTGCTTTATTTTCCTGCAGTCACCCATCCCCCCCCCCAAAATAAGGGAGCTTTACATTGCCACTAAGTGGATCTACGTGAGTTCTGTTTGGCGTATATCTGCCACCCACGTTCTGCCTTGTACATTGTGTGTAGTTTAACACACAGGGCCTGTTTTTTCCTGCAGTCTCCCCCCCCAAAAAAAGGGTGCTTTAAATTGCCACTAAGTGGATTAACGTGAGTTCTGTTTGGCGTATATCTGCCACCCACGTTCTGCTTTGTACATTGTGTGTAGTTTAACACACAGGGCCTGTTTTTTCCTGCAGTCTCCCACCCAAAAAAAAGGGTGCTTTAAATTGCCACTAAGTGGATTAACGTGAGTTCTGTTTGGCGTATATCTGCCACCCACGTTCTGCCTTGTCCATTGTGTGGTGTAATACACAGTGCTTTTTTTTTCCTGCAGTCTCCCATCCCCCCCCAAAAAAGGGAGCTTTACATTGCCACTAAGTGGATCTACATGATTTCTGTTTGGCGTATATCTGCCAGCCACGTTCTGCATTGTACATTGTGTGTAGTTTAACACACAGGGCCTGTTTTTTCCTGCAGTCTCCCCCCCCCCAAAAAAAAGGGTGCTTTAAATTGCCACTAAGTGGATCAACGTGAGTTCTGTTTGGTGTATATCTGCCACCCACGTTCTGCCTTGTACATTGTGTGGTGTCATACACTGGGCCTGTTTTTTCCTGCAGTCTCCCACAAAAAAAATAAAAAGGGTGCTTTTAATTGCCACTAAGTGGATTAACGTGAGTTCTGTTTGGCGTATATCTGCCACCCACGTCCTGCCGTGTACATTGTGTGTAGTTTAATACACAGGGCCTGTTTTTTCCTGCAGTCTCCCACCCAAAAAAAAGGGTGCTTTAAATTGCCACAAAGTGGATTAACATGAGTTCTGTTATGGACCTGGTGGTTAGGAGCACCCGGAACGACCTGATGGTTAAACTCAGACAGGACAAGCTCTGGGAAGTGGGAGCTCTGCTGACCGCAACCCCTAATCCTATCACACAACTAGAAATAGCCGTGGAGCGTACCTAACTCTACCTAGACGCCTCTTCACAGCCTAAGAGCTAACTAGCCCTAGAGAAAGAAAATAAAGCCTACCTTGCCTCAGAGAAATTACCCAAAGGAAAAGGCAGCCCCCCACATATATTGACAGTGAGTAAAGAGGAAAGTCACAAACACAGAAATGAAACAGGTTTCAGCAAAGGGAGGCCCGACTTACTAAACAGACTGAGGATAGGAAAGGTATCTTTGCGGTCAGCACAAAAAACTACAAAAAGACCACGCAGAGTGTGCAAAAAGACCTCCGCACCGACTCACGGTGCGGAGGTGCCACTCTGCATCCCAGAGCTTCCAGCTAGCAAGGCAAAATCATGATAGCAAGCTGGACAAGGAAACAATGAACAAATAATTAACTAGCAGGGACTTAGCTTCTGCTGGAGTAGACAGGTCACCAGAAAGATCCAAGAGCGAACTGAACCAGTACAAGAACATTGACAGCTGGCATGGAGTAACGATCAGAGTGGAGTTAAATAGAGCAGCCAGCCTAAGACTAAACTAGGTCACCTGTGGAAGGAACCTCAGAACCAGCAGCTCCACTCACAGCCACCAGAGGGAGTCCATGGACAGAACTCGCCGAAGTACCATTTATGACCACAGGAGGGAGTTCGATAACAGAATTCACAACAGTACACCCCCCTTGAGGAGGGGTCACCGAACCCTCACCAGAACCCCCAGGCTGCTCAGGACAAGCCAAATGAAAGGCACGAACCAGATCGGCAGCATGAACATCAGAGGCAACAACCCAGGAATTATCTTCCTGACCATAACCCTTCCACTTGACCAGCTACTGGAGTTTCCGTCTCGAAATACGAGAATCTAAAATCTTCTCCACCACATACTCCAACTCCCCCTCGACCAACACCGGGGCAGGTGGGTCAACGGAGGGAACCATAGGCGCCACGTATCTCCACAATAACGACCTATGGAACACATTATGGATGGCAAAAGAAGCTGGAAGGGCCAAACGAAATGACACAGGATTGAGAACTTCAAAAATCTTACACGGACCAATGAAACGAGGCTTAAACTTAGAAGAGGAAACCTTCATAGGAACATAACGAGACGACAACCAAACCAAATCCCCAACACGAAGTCGGGGACCAACACAGCGCCGGCGGTTAGCGAAACGTTGAGCCTTCTCCTGGGACAATGTCAAATTGTCCACCACATGAGTCCAAATCTGCTGCAACCTGTCCACCACAGTATCCACACCAGGACAGTCCGAAGGCTCAACCTGCCCTGAAGAGAAACGAGGATGGAAACCAGAATTACAGAAGAAAGGCGAAACCAAAGTAGCCGAGCTGGCCCGATTATTAAGGGCGAACTCAGCCAAAGTCAAGAAGGACACCCAATCATCCTGATCAGCACAAACAAAGCATCTCAGATATGTTTCCAAAGTCTGATTAGTTTGTTCGGTTTGGCCATTTGTCTGAGGATGGAAGGCCGATGAAAAAGACAAATCAATGCCCATCCTAGCACAAAAGGACCGCCAAAACCTCGAAACAAACTGGGAACCTCTGTCCGAGACGTTGTTTTCCGGAATGCCATGCAAACGAACCACATGCTGGAAAAACAATGGCACCAAATCAGAGGAGGAAGGCAATTTAGACACGGGTACCAAATGGACCATCTTAGAGAAGCGATCACAAACCACCCAAATGACCGACATCCTTTGAGAGACAGAGAGATCTGAAATAAAATCCATGGAAATATGCGTCCAGGGCCTCTTCGGGACCGGCAAGGGCAAAAGCAACCCACTGGCACGAGAACAGCAGGGCTTAGCCCGAGCACAAGTCCCACAGGACTGCACAAAAGAACGCACATCCCGTGACAAAGAAGGCCACCAAAAGGATCTAGCCACCAAATCTCTGGTACCAAAGATTCCAGGATGACCAGCCAACACCGAACAATGAACCTCAGAAATAACTCTACTAGTCCATCTATCAGGGACAAACAGTTTCTCTACTGAACAACGGTCAGGTCTATCAGCCTGAAACTTCTGCAGCACCCGCCGCAAATCAGGGGAGATGGCAGACAAAATTACCCCCTCTTTGAGAATACCCGCCGGCTCAAGAACACCCGGAGAGTCAGGCACAAAACTCCTTGACAGGGCATCAGCCTTCACATTCTTAGAGCCCGGAAGGTACGAAACCACAAAATCAAAACGGGAGAAAAACAGCGACCATCGAGCCTGTCTAGGATTCAACCGTTTGGCTGACTCGAGATAAGTCAGATTCTTGTGATCCGTCAAGACCACCACGTGATGCTTGGCTCCTTCAAGCCAATGTCGCCACTCCTCGAATGCCCACTTCATGGCCAACAACTCTCGATTGCCAACATCATAATTGCACTCAGCAGGCGAGAATTTTCTAGAAAAGAAGGCACATGGTTTCATCACCGAGCCATCAGAACTTCTTTGCGACAAAACAGCCCCTGGTCCAATCTCAGAAGCATCAACCTCGACCTGAAACGGGAGCGAAACATCTGGCTGGCACAACACAGGGGCAGAAGAAAAATGACGCTTCAACTCCTGAAAAGCCTCTACAGTCGCAGAGGACCAATTGACCACATCAGCACCTTTCTTGGTCAAATCAGTCAACGGTTTAGCAACACTAGAAAAATTAGCGATGAAGCGACGGTAAAAATTAGCAAAGCCCAGGAACTTCTGCAGACTCTTCACAGATGTCGGCTGAGTCCAATCATAAATGGCCTGAACTTTAACAGGGTCCATCTCGATAGTAGAAGGGGAAAAAATGAAACCCAAAAATGAAACCTTCGAAACTCCAAAGAGACATTTTGACCCCTTCACAAACAAGGAATTCGCACAAAGGACCTGGAACACCATTCTGACCTGCTTCACATGAGACTCCCAATCATCCGAAAAGACCAAAATATCATCCAAATATACAATCATGAATCTATCCAGGTACTTTCGGAAGATGTCATGCATAAAGGACTGAAACACAGATGGAGCATTAGAAAGCCCGAATGGCATAACCAGGTACTCAAAATGACCCTCGGGCGTATTAAATGCTGTTTTCCATTCATCACCCTGTTTAATTCGCACAAGATTATACGCCCCTCGAAGATCTATCTTGGTGAACCAACTAGCCCCCTTAATCCGAGCAAACAAATCAGACAGCAGCGGCAAAGGGTACTGAAATTTGACTGTGATCTTATTAAGAAGGTGGTAATCAATACAAGGTTTCAAAGAACCATCCTTCTTGGCCACAAAAAAGAACCCTGCTCCCAACGGTGATAACGACGGGCGAATATGACCTTTCTCCAAGTATTCCTTTATATAACTCCGCATAGCGGCGTGCTCTGGCACAGATAAATTAAACAGTCAGCCCTTAGGAAACTTACTACCAGGAATCAAATTAATAGCACAATCGCTGTCCCTATGAGGAGGTAGGGCACTGGATTTGGGCTCATCAAATACATCCTGGTAATCTGACAAAAACTCAGGGACTTCAGAAGGAGTGGAAGGCGAAATTGACAGCAATGGAACATCACCATGTACCCCCTGACAACCCCAGCCGGACACAGACATAGATTTCCAATCCAATACTGGATTATGGACCTGTAGCCATGGCAACCCCAAAACGACCACATCATGCAGATTATGCAACACCAAAAAGCGAATATCCTCCTGATGTGCAGGAGCCATGCACATGGTCAATTGAGTCCAGTTCTGAGGCTTATTCTTGGCCAAAGGCGTAGCATCAATTCCTCTCAATGGAATAGGATACTGCAAGGGCTCCAAGAAAAAACCACAGCGCCTGGCAAACTCCAAGTCCATCAAATTCAGGGCAGCGCCTGAATCCACAAATGCCATAACAGAATAGGATGACAAAGAGCAAATCAGAGTAACGGACAAAAGAAATTTAAACTGTACTGTACCAATGGTGGCAGACCTAGCAAACCGCTTAGTGCGCTTAGGACAATCGGAGATAGCATGAGTGGAATCACCACAGTAAAAACACAGCACATTCCGACGTCTGTGTTCTTGCCGTTCAGCTCTGGTCAAAGTCCTATCACATTGCATAGGCTCAGGCCTATGCTCAGAGAATACCGCCAAATGGTGCACAGCTTTGCGCTCTCGCAAGCGCCGATCGATCTGAATGGCCAAGGACATAGACTCATTCAGACCAGCAGGCGTGGGAAATCCCACCATGACATCCTTAAGGGCTTCAGAAAGACCCTTTCTGAAAATTGCCGCCAGGGCACACTCATTCCACTGAGTAAGCACAGACCACTTTCTAAACTTCTGACAATACACCTCCGCTTCATCCTGATCCTTACACAAAGCCAGCAA
This sequence comes from Ranitomeya imitator, assembly GCF_032444005.1. Lineage (NCBI taxonomy): Eukaryota > Metazoa > Chordata > Amphibia > Anura > Dendrobatidae > Ranitomeya > Ranitomeya imitator. The sequence goes on from NC_091283.1 coordinate 701,918,946, forward strand.
GATTTTCTCTGCCTGATCCACTGAATTCGGTTCATCATAAAGCAATCCAAGCGCCAGAAAAAATGCATCAACATCACGCAATGCAGGATCTCCTGGCGCAAGGGAAAATGCCCAGTCTTGAGGGTCACCATGCAACAAAGAAATAATGATTTTTACTTGTTGAACGGGGTCACCAGAGGAGCCGGGTTTCAAAGCTAGAAACAGTTTACAATTATTTTTGAAATTCAGGAACTTAGATCTATCCCCAGAAAACAAATCAGGAATAGGAATCCTAGGCTCTAAGATCGGATTCTGAACCACAAAATCTTGAATGTTTTGTACCCTTGCAGTGAGATGATCCACACAAGAGGACAGACCTTGAATGTCCATATCTACACCTGTGTCCTGAACCACCCAGAGGTTAAGGGGAAAAGAAAGACAAAACACACTGCAGAGAAAAAAAATGGTCTCAGAACTTCTCTTATCCCTCTATTGAGATGCATTAATACTTTGGGCCAGCTGTACTGTTATGGACCTGGTGGTTAGGAGCACCCGGAACGACCTGATGGTTAAACTCACACAGGACAAGCTCTGGGAAGTGGGAGCTCTGCTGACCGCAACCCCTAATCCTATCACACAACTAGAAATAGCCGTGGAGCGTACCTAACTCTACCTAGACGCCTCTTCACAGCCTAAGAGCTAACTAGCCCTAGAGAAAGAAAATAAAGCCTACCTTGCCTCAGAGAAATTCCCCAAAGGAAAAAGCAGCCCCCCACATATATTGACTGTGAGTAAAGATGAAAGTCACAAACACAGAAATGAAACAGGTTTCAGCAAAGGGAGGCCAGACTTACTAAACAGACTGAGGATAGGAAAAGTATCTTTGCGGTCAGCACAAAAAACTACAAAAAGACCACGCAGAGTGTGCAAAAAGACCTCCGCACCAACTCACGGTGCCGAGGTGCCACTCTGCATCCCAGAGCTTCCAGCTAGCAAGGCAAAATCATGATAGCAAGCTGGACAAGGAAACAATGAACAAATAATTAACTAGCAGGGACTTAGCTTCTGCTGGAGTAGACAGGTCACCAGAAAGATCCAAGAGCGAACTGAACCAGTACAAGAACATTGACAGCTGGCATGGAGTAACGATCAGAGTGGAGTTAAATAGAGCAGCCAGCCTAAGACTAAACTAGGTCACCTGTGGAAGGAACCTCAAAACCAGCAGCTCCACTCACAGCCACCAGAGGGAGTCCATGGACAGAACTCGCCGAAGTACCATTCATGACCACAGGAGGGAGTTCGATAACAGAATTCACAACAGTACCCCCCCTTGAGGAGGGGTCACCGAACCCTCACCAGAACCCCCAGGCCGATCAGGACGAGCCAAATGAAAGGCACGAACCAGATCGGCAGCATGAACATCAGAGGCAACAACCCAGGAATTATCTTCCTGACCATAACCCTTCCACTTGACCAGGTACTGGAGTTTCCATCTCGAAATACGAGAATCTAAAATCTTCTCCACCACATACTCCAACTTCCCCTCGACCAACACCGGGGCAGGTGGGTCAACGGAGGGAACCATAGGCGCCACGTATCTCCACAATAACGACCTATGGAACACATTATGGATGGCAAAAGAAGCTGGAAGGGCCAAACGAAATGACACAGGATTGAGAACTTCAGAAATCTTACACGGACCAATGAAACGAGGCTTAAACTTAGAAGAGGAAACCTTCATAGGAACATAACGAGACGACAACCAAACCAAATCCCCAACACGAAGTCGGGGACCAACACAGCGCCGGCGGTTAGCGAAACGTTGAGCCTTCTCCTGGGACAATGTCAAATTGTCCACCACATGAGTCCAAATCTGCTGCAACCTGTCCACCACAGTATCCACACCAGGACAGTCCGAAGGCTCAACCTGCCCTGAAGAGAAACGAGGATGGAAACCAGAATTACAGAAGAAAGGCGAAACCAAAGTAGCCGAGCTGGCCCGATTATTAAGGGCGAACTCAGCCAAAGGCAAGAAGGACACCCAATCATCCTGATCAGCAGAAACAAAGCATCTCAGATATGTTTCCAAAGTCTGATTAGTTCGTTCGGTTTGGCCATTTGTCTGAGGATGGAAGGCCGATGAAAAAGACAAATCAATGCCCATCCTAGCACAAAAGGACCGCCAAAACCTCGAAACAAACTGGGAACCTCTGTCCGAGATGATGTTCTCCGGAATGCCATGCAAACGAACCACATGCTGGAAAAACAATGGCACCAAATCAGAGGAGGAAGGCAATTTAGACAAGGGTACCAAATGGACCATCTTAGAGAAGCGATCACAAACCACCCAAATGACCGACATCCTTTGAGAGACAGGGAGATCTGAAATAAAATCCATGGAAATATGCGTCCAGGGCCTCTTCGGGACCGGCAAGGGCAAAAGCAACCCACTGGCACGAGAACAGCCGGGCTTAGCCCGAGCACAAGTCCCACAGGACTGCACAAAAGAACGCACATCCCGTGACAAAGAAGGCCACCAAAAGGATCTAGCCACCAAATCTCTGGTACCAAAGATTCCAGGATGACCAGCCAACACCGAACAATGAACCTCAGAGATAACTCTACTAGTCCATCTATCAGGGACAAACAGTTTCTCCGCTGAACAACGGTCAGGTCTATCAGCCTGAAACTTCTGCAGCACCCGCCGCAAATCAGGGGAGATGGCAGACAAAATTACCCCCTCCTTGAGAATACCCGCCGGCTCAGGAACACCCGGAGAGTCAGGCACAAAACTCCTTGACAGGGCATCAGCCTTCACATTCTTAGAGCCCGGAAGGTACGAAACCACAAAATCAAAACGGGAGAAAAACAGCGACCATCGAGCCTGTCTAGGATTCAACCGTTTGGCAGACTCGAGATAAGTCAGATTCTTGTGATCCGTCAAGACCACCACGTGATGCTTGGCTCCTTCAAGCCAATGTCGCCACTCCTCGAATGCCCACTTCATGGCCAACAACTCTCGATTGCCAACATCATAATTGCACTCAGCAGGCGAGAATTTTCTAGAAAAGAAGGCACATGGTTTCATCACCGAGCCATCAGAACTTCTTTGCGACAAAACAGCCCCTGGTCCAATCTCAGAAGCATCAACCTCGACCTGAAACGGGAGCGAAACATCTGGCTGGCACAACACAGGGGCAGAAGAAAAATGACGCTTCAACTCCTGAAAAGCCTCTACAGTCGCAGAGGACCAATTGACCACACCTTTCTTGGTCAAATCAGTCAACGGTTTAGCAACACTAGAAAAATTAGCGATGAAGCGACGGTAAAAATTAGCAAAGCCCAGGAACTTCTGCAGACTCTTCACAGATGTCGGCTGAGTCCAATCATAAATGGCCTGAACTTTAACAGGGTCCATCTCGATAGTAGAAGGGGAAAAAATGAAACCCAAAAATGAAACCTTCAAAACTCCAAAGAGACATTTTGACCCCTTCACAAACAAGGAATTCGCACAAAGGACCTGGAACACCATTCTGACCTGCTTCACATGAGACTCCCAATCATCCGAAAAGACCAAAATATCATCCAAATATACAATCATGAATCTATCCATGTACTTTCGGAAAATGTCATGCATAAAGGACTGAAACACAGATGGAGCATTAGAAAGCCCGAATGGCATAACCAGGTACTCAAAATGGCCCTCGGGCGTATTAAATGCTGTTTTCCATTCATCGCCCTGTTTAATTCGCACAAGATTATACGCCCCTCGAAGATCTATCTTGGTGAACCAACTAGCCCCCTTAATCCGAGCAAACAAATCAGACAGCAGCGGCAAAGGGTACTGAAATTTGACTGTGATCTTATTAAGAAGGCGGTAATCAATACAAGGTTTCAAAGAACCATCCTTCTTGGCCACAAAAAAGAACCCTGCTCCCAACGGTGATGACGACGGGCGAATATGACCTTTCTCTAAGGATTCCTTTATATAACTCCGCATAGCGGCGTGCTCTGGCACAGATAAATTAAACAGTCAGCCCTTAGGAAACTTACTACCAGGAATCAAATTAATAGCACAATCGCAGTCCCTATGAGGAAGTAGGGCACTGGATTTGGGCTCATCAAATACATCCTGGTAATCTGACAAAAACTCAGGGACTTCAGAAGGAGTGGAAGGCGAAATTGACAGCAATGGAACATCACCATGTACCCCCTGACAACCCCAGCCGGACACAGACATAGATTTCCAATCCAATACTGGATTATGGACCTGTAGCCATGGCAACCCCAAAACGACCACATCATGCAGATTATGCAACACCAAAAAGCGAATATCCTCCTGATGTGCAGGAGCCATGCACATGGTCAATTGAGTCCAGTACTGAGGCTTATTCTTGGCCAAAGGCGTAGCATCAATTCCTCTCAATGGAATAGGATACTGCAAGGGCTCCAAGAAAAAACCACAGCGCCTGGCAAACTCCAAGTCCATCAAATTCAGGGCAGCGCCTGAATCCACAAATGCCATAACAGAATAGGATGACAAAGCGCAAATCAGAGTAACGGACAAAAGAAATTTAAACTGTACCGTACCAATGGTGGCAGACCTAGCAAACCGCTTAGTGCGCTTAGGACAATCGGAGATAGCATGAGTGGAATCACCACTGTAAAAACACAGCCCATTCTGACGTCTGTGTTCTTGCCGTTCAGCTCTGGTCAAAGTCCTATCACATTGCATAGGCTCAGGCCTATGCTCAGAGAATACCGCCAAATGGTGCACAGCTTTGCACTCTCGCAAGCGCCGATCGATCTGAATGGCCCAGGACATAGACTCATTCAGACCAGCAGGCGTGGGAAATCCCACCATGACATCCTTAAGGGCTTCAGAAAGACCCTTTCTGAAAATTGCCGCCAGGGCACACTCATTCCACTGAGTAAGCACAGACCACTTTCTAAACTTCTGACAATACACCTCCACTTCATCCTGACCCTGACACAAAGCCAGCAAGATTTTCTCTGTCTGATCCACTGAATTCGGTTCATCATAAAGCAATCCAAGTGCCAGAAAAAACGCATCAACATCACGCAATGCAGGATCTCCTGGTGCAAGGGAAAATGCCCAGTCTTGAGGGTCACCACGCAACAAAGAAATAATGATTTTTACTTGTTGAACGGGGTCACCAGAGGAGCCGGGTTTCAAAGCTAGAAACAGTTTACAATTATTTTTGAAATTCAGGAACTTAGATCTATCCCCAGAAAACAAATCAGGAATAGGAATCCTAGGCTCTAACATCAGATTCTGAACCACAAAATCTTGAATGTTTTGTACCCTTGCAGTGAGATGATCCACACAAGAGGACAGACCTTGAATGTCCATATCTACACCTGTGTCCTGAACTTCCCAGAGGTTAAGGGGAAAAGAAAGACAAAACACACTGCAGAGAAAAAAAATGGTCTCAGAACTTCTCTTATCAATCTATTGAGATGCATTAATACTTTGGGCCAGCTGTACTGTTATGGACCTGGTGGTTAGGAGCACCCGGAACGACCTGATGGTTAAACTCACACAGGACAAGCTCTGGGAAGTGGGAGCTCTGCTGACCGCAACCCCTAATCCTATCACACAACTAGAAATAGCCGTGGAGCGTACCTAACTCTACCTAGACGCCTCTTCACAGCCTAAGAGCTAACTAGCCCTAGAGAAAGAAAATAAAGCCTACCTTGCCTCAGAGAAATTCCCCAAAGGAAAAGGCAGCCCCCCACATATATTGACTGTGAGTAAAGATGAAAGTCACAAACACAGAAATGAAACAGGTTTCAGCAAAGGGAGGCCAGACTTACTAAACAGACTGAGGATAGGAAAGGTATCTTTGCGGTCAGCACAAAAAACTACAAAAAGACCACGCAGAGTGTGCAAAAAGACCTCCGCACCGACTCACGGTGCGGAGGTGCCACTCTGCATCCCAGAGCTTCCAGCTAGCAAGGCAAAATCATGATAGCAAGCTGGACAAGGAAACAATGAGCAAATAATTAACTAGCAGGGACTTAGCTTCTGCTGGAGTAGACAGGTCACCAGAAAGATCCAAGAGCGAACTGAACCAGTACAAGAACATTGACAGCTGGCATGGAGTAACGATCAGAGTGGAGTTAAATAGAGCAGCCAGCCTAAGACTAAACTAGGTCACCTGTGGAAGGAACCTCAGAACCAGCAGCTCCACTCACAGTCACCAGAGGGAGTCCATGGACAGAACTCGCCGAAGTACCATTCATGACCACAGGAGGGAGTTCGATAACAGACTTCTGTTTGGCGTATATCTGCCACCCACGTTCTGCCTTGTACATTGTGTGTAGTTTAATACACAGGGCCTGATTTTTCCTGCAGTCTCCCACAAAAATAAGGGTGCTTTAAATTGCCACTAAGGCTACTTTCACACTAACGTTGTTTTCAGTATGTCGCAATGCGTCGTTTAGGGTAAAAAACGCATCCTGCAAAGTTGTTTGCAGGATGCGTTTTTGCCTCATAGAGTAACATTACCGACGCATTGCGACGTATTGACACACGTCGCAACCGTCGTGCGACGGTTGCGCCGTGTTGTGGCGGACCGCCAGGAGCAAAAAACATTAAATGTAACATTTTTTGGTGCCGACGGACCGCTTTTTCCGACCGCGCATGTGCGGCTGGAACTCCGCCCCCACCTCCCCGCACCTCACAATGGGGCAGCGGATGCGCCGGAGAAATGCATCCGCTGCCTCCATTGTGCAGCGCATCAAACGCTAGCGTCGGAATCTCGGCCCGACGCATTGCGACGGGCCGAATCCGACGCTAGTGTGAAAGTTGCCTAAGTGGATTAACGTGAGTTCTGTTTGGCTTATATCTGCCACCCATGTTCTGCTTTGTACATTGTGTGTAGCTTAACACACAGGGCCTGTTTTTTCCTGCAGTCTCCCACAAAAAAAAATTAAAAAGGATGCTTTAAATTGCCACTAAGTGGATTAACGTGAGTTCTGTTTGGCGTATATCTGCCACCCACGTTCTGCTTTGTACATTGTATGTAGTTTAACACACAGGGCCTGTTTTTTCCTTGCAGTCTCCCACCCAAAAAAAAGGGTGCTTTAAATTGCCACTAAGTGGATCTACGTGAGTTCTGTTTGGCCTATATCTGCCACCCACGTTCTGCTTTGTACATTGTGTGTAGTTTAACACACAGGGCCTGTTTTTTCCTGCAGTCTCCCACAAAAAAAAATAAAAAAGGATGCTTTAAATTGCCACTAACTGGATTAATGTGAGTTCTGTTTGGCGTATATCTGCCACCCATGTTCTGCTTTGTACATTGTGTGTAGTTTAACACACAGTTGTACAATATAGATACAGGGTGCACTCTAGCCGTAAATAAAGTTAAAGGCACGGGGAAGGGTGCAAGGCCAAGTCCACTATGATCTAGCACAAAAAAGGAAGAAAAAAGAATGGACTAAAACAGGCCTGCACAACCATGTAACAGAAATAACAAAGCATGTTTATTGAACACCACAAAAAAACACTTAAAAACACTTAAAATACAACCATGTGTAAAACACCCCAATATATCCTGATAGGTAAACAGCAATCTATATATAATGTATGACATCCGACCATCCTAAATATATAATTACATATGCCAATAGACCTAAATTACCATACAAGGGAACAATGTAATATAATATCATATGTAAACCAAGGTACACAAAATACAGAAATCAAAATACATTGCCAATTATGTATTCCCCCCAAAAATGGCAGAATTAATAATAAGTGAGTAACCAAAAATGTGACCCAGGTAAGATATGACCTAAGTAAGTAGAGCAGAGCTCCCCTGTGGAAGATCTATGAAATTGGCATGCCGCCAAATACATACTCAGCTGGGTCTAAAGACATGATGGATTCGAACCAGAGGGTCAGAAGATAAAGATAAAGCTGCAGAGCCACATGCCATGAATGGCCAGCCCGTGGTCAGGAGGGGGTGTAAAAGCAGAGCCCCACGCGTATCGCCGCCGCAGCGGCTTCGTCAGGGGAAGTGGGGTATGTGGTGTTCAACCCACATATAAATAGGAGCATAAAACCGTGTAATTGCATACCGGTGTGCCACTCCACGAGGCAGGGAGGAGGAGGCGGAGTAAAAATGCAGCCGCGTATGAAAGAGGAGAAGATGTACGGAGGCCTCCGTAGGACAGAACCGGCGCACGCGCAGACGCGGCTCCAAGCTCGAGCCGCACTGCGCATGCGCCAAGAGAGCAGAGCCCCGATGGAACGGGCAGAGTGCCAAAATATATGAAACAAAGAACAGAAAGTGTACGGAGGGAGGCCCACACCCCCCTTCCACCCCCCCCCCCTCCCTCCAGGGACAGAGAGAGAGGAGGGAAATAGTCAATGTAGACATACCATGACACCCCCAGAGAGAACCTACTAAATGGGTGATAGGGTACATGTGAAGATGGGTAACAATATATCACAATAAGAAACCCCTGGACACCGGACCGGACCTAAAAAGAAGAGCATGTTACCAAAAGACACACATATTTATGGTATTAGACCAATAGTATTAAATTAAAGCCTATATGCTAGTGAAGAAAACTCAAAATATGAGTCCAAAGTGTCCCTTATATAGATCCATAGAAGCAATTCTTCACACGCACAATAGTCCCACACTGATTGGCGTAAGTAAAGATGATAAGTGTCCTTATTGGCTTTCGCCTTGCGGATTATATAGATCCATAGAAGCGATTCTTCACACGCACAATAGTCCTCCACTAATTGGCGTAAGGAAAGATGATAAGTGTCCTTATTGGCTTTCGCCTCGCGGATTGAAGATCCCCAGACAATGTAATACGTAGCAAGGAAACATTGACCCGAAGCAAGGAGAGCACAGATCATGTACAGGAGAAGTCCGACAGCCTATAAATAAAAATGATGATAAAGGTAGCTTGATCTAAGTAGATCCGTTGTAGACGTCCCATTACACATAAGGTGAATCCAATGGCTCTAATACCTTTAAATAGAGAAATCCAGTGTAGATCCATCCTTAATCCATGGTAAATGTGCGTCCTAAGTAACTTGTACTCCAGTATAATGATGAACAGGGTGGAACAGCATCCACAATGACTGCAAAATCCCATAGGGCAGGTACAAGCGAATCACGGCCCAATAGATGGCTAGAAGCAAAAAGACAAAAGAACAAACAGAAATAAAGAGAGACGAACCATATCTTCAAATCCATAGGCCGATCGGATGACATAGGGAGACATGATGTTATGCCGACTGCAACTCCATAAAAATGGATCTACTGTCCCAGGAACCCCGTAAAAAGGAGTTCCTCATTTAAGCCCGCGGGGGCCACTGTATGTAACTTGAAGATCCATTTGGACTCAATTTGGAGAAGCAGCCTGCGTTTATCCCCCCCTCTCTCATTGGGAACAAGTTTCTGCAGACCCACCACCTTCAAATTAGCTGAAGAACCCCCATGTTTGACCAAAAAATGTTCAGCCACTGGGGTGAGAGCCTTGCCCTTTCTCTGATCCGATGCTGCCAAGTGTATTGTAGAGATATGTTTTTGGGCCCGCTTCCTAAGTTCTTGGGTGGTCTGCCCAACATAAACCATCCTGCAGGGGCAGATAAGGGCATAGATCACATCCCTAGATCTACAATTGATGTAGGACCTCAGGGAGTGTCTAGTGAGAAGAATGGGATGCATGAAGAGGTCACGGGTTGGTGCCATGTGGGGACAGATGTTACAGTCCCCACATGTGAATGACCCTCTCAAAGTGATACCTCTATTCAGTGTAAATGTCAGTCTCTTAAAGTGACTCCGGGTGAGGATATCCCTAAGGTTGGGTGCCCGTCGTGCCGTTAGAAGGGGTCTATGGCTGGTGACTTCCGAGGTTTGTGTGTCCGTCCGAAGGATCTGCCAGTGTTTGGACAGAATGTCACTAACCTGTTTCCAATTGTTGTTGAAATCGGTAATAAACCTGGTCTGACTCTCTTGATTTTGCCTCTTAGAAGATAAAAGCGACCTCTGATCCTGCGCCCTTGCCCTTTGGTAAGCTGTGGAGATGACACGCTTAGGGTAACCCCTATGTCGGAACCGGTCCGAGAGCTCACGAGCCTGAATCGAAAAATCGGTGTCAAGGGTACAATTACGTCTTGTACGTAAAAACTGTCCGGTTGGGACACCCACCTTAGTGTGCCATGGATGAAAACTGGAAAATTCCAGAAGCAAATTCGTTGCCGTAGGTTTTCTGAAAAGGTCGGTGGCCAAATGTTGCTCATGTGAAAATACCCTCAAATCCAGAAAGGTGGTATCACTGGTAGAGATGGAGAACGTAAGAAAAATGTTAACAGAATTGGAGTTTAAATCGTTGAAAAACATGACGCATTCCTCCTCAGTGCCCTTCCAGATAATAAAGACGTCGTCTATAAAGCGATACCAGGCGTGGACGTGGGCAGCGAATGATGGGGAGGGATATACAAATGTCTCCTCCCACCAGCCTAAAAAGATGTTGGCATAGGCTGGTCCACATTTCGCGCCCATTGCCACGCCTGATCGCTGTAAATAATAGACTCTGTCAAAAAGAAAAAAATTATGATGAAGCACAAAAGACATCAAATCGAGGAGGAACGAATCGTGGCCTCTATCCATGGAAGTCTTCTTGTCCAGGAAATATGTTAACGCCCCTATCCCGTCCTGATGGCCAATGTTCGAATAAAGTGATTCCACATCACAGGTGACTAATAAAAAATTAGTAGGAAGTACCACCTGGCTACACATGCTGATAAAGTGTGAGGAATCCCGAATAAATGAAGGAAGGGATGAGGCGATGGGCTGAAGGAAGAAATCTAGGTACTCACCTGCCTTCTCACACATGCTGCCAACACTTGACACAATAGGTCTACCGGGAGGTCTAATGCTGTTTTTATGAATTTTCGGCAACATGTAAAATGTTGCCGTTACTGGATTCGCCACCCATAGGTACTGTTTCTCCTGCGGAGAGATAATGCCATGCTGTAATGCCCTGCAAAGTAGTTGTTCATATTTGCGTTGAAAAATGGAGGTAGGGTCAGAGGGGAGCTTCTGATAATATTGTGTATTGCTCAGCTGTCGTTTAGCCTCAGTTTCATAAAGTTGGACTGACCACAAAACCACATTGCCCCCTTTGTCTGCCTCTTTGATGGTAAAATCCCCATTATTCTGTAGGGCAGTAAGGGCGCGTCTTTCATCCATACTTAAATTCGATGGTCCACTTACCCGGATAGGCATGGCCATAATATCTCTCTTGACAACCTCAAAGAATATCTTTATGGCTGGCACCAGGGAAAAGGAGGGAGTTTTGAGAGATTTGTTTCTATTTGGAAACCTCCTTCTATTCGGACTTGATTCGTTCTCCTCAAGTAATTCCAACAAATCCCGAAAGGTTTGGCGTTCATCACTGGGCATCGTCTGCATGATGTCGGGTCTCCTGTACATGACCTGGAAGGTTAGCTTTCTGCAAAACAAATATAGATCTTTAATGAGGGTAAATTTGTCTGCGACATGTGTAGGGACAAAGGACAGGCCTTTCTGGAGTACGGATAGTTCTACAGATGTGGGGACATATTCAGAAAGATTTATGACCTGTAGTGTTGTTGAGCCAGGTATATGACCCAGTACATCTCGATGGCAGACCTCCATATCTCCTATTTCCGCCTGGTGGGGTACTTGTGGCGATGGGGAGACGTATACCCCCTGTGTCGCGGGAATCGTTTTGTTACGTTTCTTGTGTTTTCTCCCTCGTCTGGTCCATGATCGACCTCGCTCCCGGCGGAAAATAAAAAATCGCTGGAGCTCTCTTCTCTAGGGTTGAGCGAAACGGGTCGTTCATTTTCAAAAGTCACCGACTTTTGGCAAAGTCGGGTTTCATGAAACCCGATCCGACCCCTGTGCGGGTTCGGCCATGCGGTACGCGACTTGCGCGCCAAAGTTGCGTTTCAATGACGCGAAAAGCGCCATTTCTCAGCCAATGAAGGTAAACGCAGAGTGTGGGCAGCGTGATGACATAGGTCCTGGTCCCCACCATCTTAGAGAAGGGCATTGCAGTGATTGGCTTGCTGTCTGCGGCGTCACAGGGGCTATAAAGGGGCGTTCCCGCCGACCGCCATGTTACTGCTGCTGATCTGAGCTTAGGGAGAGGTTGCTGCCGCTTCGTCAGAAGCAGGGATTGCGTTAGGCAGGGTCCATTAACCACCAAACCGCTTGTGCTGTAGCGATTTCCACTGCCCAACACCACTTTCGGTGTGCAGGGACAGTGGAAGCTACATTTTTTTTTTTTTCCCCTCAGCGCTGTAGCTCATTGGGCTTCCCTAGAAGGCTCCCTGATAGCTGCATTGCTGTGTGTACGCCGCTGTGCAAACCAACTGCTTTTTTCAAAGCACAAATCCTCTTGTTCCTTCCTTTCTGCACAGCTATCTTTTTTGTTTGTACACACTTTTTATTTAATTTGTGCATCAGTCCACTCCTTATTGCTATTGCTGCCTGCCATACCTGGCTGAGATTACTGCAGGGAGATAGTAATTGAAGGACACTCCCTGTTTTGTTTTTTTTTTTTTTTGTGGGAGATTAAGATTGACATTTCTGCTAGAGTGCCATCCCTGTGTGTGCCATCTCTCACTCAGTGGGCCATAGAAAGCCTATTTATTTTTTTGCTTGATTTGGGTTCTAAAATCTACCTGAAAAAATCACTACATCAATCAGTGGGAGAAAAATATTGGCCTCAGGGCTTGTGTGCCACTCTTGACTCCTGTGTGTGCCATCTCTCAGTTAGTGGGCCATAGAAAGCCTATTTATTTTTTTGCTTGATTTGGGTTCTAAAATCTACCTGAAAAAATCACTACATCAATCAGTGGGAGAAAAATATTGGCCTCAGGGCTTGTGTGCCACTCTTGACTCCTGTGTGTGCCATCTCTCAGTCAGTGTGCCATAGAAAGCCTATTTATTTTTTTGCTTGATTTGGGTTCTAAAATCTACCTGAAAAAATCACTACATCAATCAGTGGGAGAAAAATATTGGCCTCAGGGCTTGTGTGCCACTCCTGACTCCTGTGTGCATCATCACTCACTCAGTGGGCCATAGAAAGCCCTTTTTTTTTTTTTTTCCTTTATTTGGGTTCTAAATTCTACCTGAAAAAATCAATAAATCAATCAGTGGGAGATTAATATTGGCCTTTGGGCTTGTGTGCCAGTCCTAAGCGTGCCATCTCTCTCTCTCTCAGATAGTGGGCCATAGAAAGCCTATTTATTATTTTTTTTATTGGGTTTATAAATTTTCCCTGGACCAAAAAAAAATAAAGTGGGAGATTAATATTGGCCTCTGGGCTTGTGTGCCAGTCCTGAGCGTGCCATCTCTCTCACAAATAGTGGGCCATAGAAAGCCTATTTATTTTTTTGCTTGATTTGGGTTCTAAAATCTACCTGAAAAAATCACTACATCAATCAGTGGGAGAAAAATATTGGCCTCAGGGCTTGTGTGCCACTCCTGACTCCTGTGTGCATCATCACTCACTCAGTGGGCCATAGAAAGCCCATTTTTTTTTTTTTTTTGCTTTATTTGGGTTCTAAATTCTACCTGAAAAAATCAATAAATCAATCAGTGGGAGATTAATATTGGCCTTTGGGCTTGTGTGCCAGTCCTAAGCGTGCCATCTCTCTCTCTCAGATAGTGGGCCATAGAAAGCCTATTTATTATTTTTTTTATTGTAACATACATAGTAACATAGTTAGTAAGGCCGAAAAAAGACATTTGTCCATCCAGTTCAGCCTATATTCCATCATAATAAATACCCAGATCTACGTCCTTCTACAGAACCTAATAATTGTATGATACAATATTGTTCTGCTCCAGGAAGACATCCAGGCCTCTCTTGAACCCCTCGACTGAGTTCGCCATCACCACCTCCTCAGGCAAGCAATTCCAGATTCTCACTGCCCTAACAGTAAAGAATCCTCTTCTATGTTGGTGGAAAAACCTTCTCTCCTCCAGACGCAAAGAATGCCCCCTTGTGCCCGTCACCTTCCTTGGTATAAACAGATCCTCAGCGAGATATTTGTATTGTCCCCTTATATACTTATACATGGTTATTAGATCGCCCCTCAGTCGTCTTTTTTCTAGACTAAATAATCCTAATTTCGCTAATCTATCTGAGTATTGTAGTTCTCCCATCCCCTTTATTAATTTTGTTGCCCTCCTTTGTACTCTCTCTAGTTCCATTATATCCTTCCTGAGCACCGTTGCCCAAAACTGGACACAGTACTCCATGTGCGGTCTAACTAGGGATTTGTACAGAGGCAGTATAATGCTCTCATCATGTGTATCCAGACCTCTTTTAATGCACCCCATGATCCTGTTTGCCTTGGCAGCTGCTGCCTGGCACTGGCTGCTCCAGGTAAGTTTATCATTAACTAGGATCCCCAAGTCCTTCTCCCTGTCAGATTTACCCAGTGGTTTCCCGTTCAGTGTGTAATGGTGATATTGATTCCCTCTTCCCATGTGTATAACCTTACATTTATCATTGTTAAACCTCATCTGCCACCTTTCAGCCCAAGTTTCCAACTTATCCAGATCCATCTGTAGCAGAATACTATCTTCTCTTGTATTAACTGCTTTACATAGTTTTGTATCATCTGCAAATATCGATATTTTACTGTGTAAACCTTCTACCAGATCATTAATGAATATGTTGAAGAGAACAGGTCCCAATACTGACCCCTGCGGTACCCCACTGGTCACAGCGACCCAGTTAGAGACTATACCATTTATAACCACCCTCTGCTTTCTATCACTAAGCCAGTTACTAACCCATTTACACACATTTTCCCCCAGACCAAGCATTCTCATTTTGTGTACCAACCTCTTGTGCGGCACGGTATCAAACGCTTTGGAAAAATCGAGATATACCACGTCCAATGACTCACCGTGGTCCAGTCTATAGCTTACCTCTTCATAAAAACTGATTAGATTGGTTTGACAGGAGCGATTTCTCATAAACCCATGCTGATATGGAGTTAAACAGTTATTCTCATTGAGATAATCCAGAATAACATCCCTCAGAAACCCTTCAAATATTTTACCAACAATAGAGGTTAGACTTACTGGCCTATAATTTCCAGGTTCACTTTTAGAGCCCTTTTTGAATATTGGCACCACATTTGCTATGCGCCAATCCTGCGGAACAGACCCTGTCTCTATAGAGTCCCTAAAAATAAGAAATAATGGTTTATCTATTACATTACTTAGTTCTCTTAGTACTCGTGGGTGTATGCCATCCGGACCCGGAGATTTATCTATTTTAATCTTATTTAGCCGGTTTCGCACCTCTTCTTGGGTTAGATTGGTGACCCTTAATATAGGGTTTTCATTGTTTCTTGGGATTTCACCTAGCATTTCATTTTCCACCGTGAATACCGTGGAGAAGAAGGTGTTTAATATGTTAGCTTTTTCCTCGTCATCTACAACCATTCTTTCCTCACTATTTTTTAAGGGGCCTACATTTTCAGTTTTTATTCTTTTACTATTGATATAGTTGAAGAACAGTTTGGGATTAGTTTTACTCTCCTTAGCAATGTGCTTCTCTGTTTCCTTTTTGGCATCTTTAATTAGTTTTTTAGATAAAGTATTTTTCTCCCTATAGTTTTTTGGAGCTTCAATGGTGCCATCCTGCTTTAATAGTGCAAATGCTTTCTTTTTACTGTTAATTGCCTGTCTTACTTCTTTGTTTAGCCACATTGGGTTTTTCCTATTTCTAGTCCTTTTATTCCCACAAGGTATAAACCGCTTACACTGCCTATTTAGGATGTTCTTAAACATTTCCCATTTATTATCTGTATTCTCATTTCTGAGGATATTGTCCCAGTCTACCAGATTAAGGGCATCTCTAAGCTGTTCAAACTTTGCCTTCCTAAAGTTCAATGTTTTTGTGACTCCCTGACAAGTCCCCCTAGTGAAAGACAGGTGAAACTGTACAATATTGTGGTCGCTATTTCCTAGATGCCCGACCACCTGCAGATTTGTTATTCTGTCAGGTCTATTAGATAGTATTAGGTCTAAAAGTGCTGCTCCTCTGGTTGGATTCTGCACCAATTGTGAAAGATAATTTTTCTTATTGGGTTTATAAATTTTCCCTGGAACAAAAAAAAAAAAGGGGGAGATTAATATTGGCCTCTGGGCTTGTGTGCCAGTCCTGAGCGTGCCATCTCTCTCACAAATAGTGGGCCATAGAAAGCCTATTTATTTCTTTTTTTTTGGTTTTATAAATTCTCCCTGAAAAAAAAAGGGAGATTAATATTGGCCTTTGGGCTTGTGTGCCAGTCCTAAGCGTGCCATCTCTCTCTCTCTCAGATAGTGGGCCATAGAAAGCCTATTTATTATTTTTTTTATTGGGTTTATAAATTTTCCCTGGAACAAAAAAAAACCAGTGGGAGATAAATATTGGCCTCTGGGCTTGTGTGCCACTCCTGACTCCTGTGTGCGTCATCTCTCACTCAGTGGGCCATAGAAAGCCTTTTTTTGTTTTATTTGTTTTCTAAATTCTCCCTGAAAAAATCATTTTATTTTATTTGGTTTCTAAATTCTTCCTGAAAAAATCATTTTATTCTATTATTTTTTTTTCCTAAAGTCTCCCTGAAAAAAAAAAAAAAACAAATCAGTGGGAGATTAATATTGCCCTTTCTGCTTGTGTGCCAGTCTTGACTCCTGGGTGTGCCATCTCTCTCTCTCTCTCCAATTGTGGGCCATAGAAAGCCTATTTTTTTTTAGCTTGATTTGGGTTCCAAAATCTACCTGAAAAAATTACTACATCAATCAGTGGGAAATAAATATTGGCCTCTGTGCTTGTGTGCCACTCCTGACTCCTGTGTGCGTCATCTCTCACTCAGTGGGCCATAGAAAGCCTTTTTTTGCTTTATTTGTTTTCTAAATTCTCCCTGAAAAAATCATTTTATTTTATTTGGTTTCTAAATTCTTCCTGAAAAAATCATTTTATTCTATAATTTTTTTTCCTAAAGTCTCCCTGAAAAAACAAAAAAAATCAAATCAGTGGGAGATTAATATTGCCCTTTCTGCTTGTGTGCCAGTCTTGACTCCTGGGTGTGCCATCTCTCTCTCTCTCTCCAATTGTGGGCCATAGAAAGCCTATTATTTTTTTAGCTTGATTTGGGTTCCAAAATCTACCTGAAAAAATCACTACATCAATCAGTGGGAGATAAATATTGGCCTCTGGGCTTGTGTGCCACTCCTGACTCCTGTGTGCGTCATCTCTCACTCAGTGGGCCATAGAAAGCCTTTTTTTGTTTTATTTGTTTTCTAAATTCTCCCTGAAAAAATCATTTTATTTTATTTGGTTTCTAAATTCTTCCTGAAAAAATCATTTTATTCTATTATTTTTTTTTCCTAAAGTCTCCCTGAAAAAAAAAAAAAAACAAATCAGTGGGAGATTAATATTTACATTTGTGCTTCAGTGACAGTCCTGCGTGTGTGGCATCTCTCTCATTTGTTGCCACCAACAACAGAGTGTGTAACATTGTGCCTGATTTTCGTTGTGGTCTCACTCACCAGTAAAGGGGTAGCTAAATCATACTGAAGTTATAGCTCACCGTGTAATTTGTGTGACAGCAACAAATACCGTTAGTTTGGTAACGTTTTTAAAACAATGAGGAAGTCTGGTGGAAGAGGTCGTGGCCGGGGGCGTTCATTGTCAGCTGGTAATGAGGGTAGTGGTGGAGCATCAGCTGGTCGTGGGAAAAAAAATATTGCACCTAAGTCTGGAGCTGTGGAGCCAGGTTCGTCGTCTGGCTACACAAGGCCTCGAACGCTCCCTTTTCTGGGAGTAGGAAAACCGCTTTTAAAGCCGGAGCAGCAAGAGCAAGTTTTGGCTTATCTTGCTGACTCAGCCTCTAGCTCTTTTGCCTCCTCTCGTGAAACTGGTAAATGTCAAAGCAGCGCGTCGTTAGTGGATGTTCACGGTCAGGGACAAGTCGCTTCCTTGTCCTCTTCAGCAAAAACAACAACAGAGAAGAATGCAGCAGGCGACACAACGGGTTACTCCATGGAGCTCTTTACACATACCGTCCCTGGCTTAGAAAGTGAAGCAGTTAACAGTCCATGCCCATTACAAGTTGAATCTGACATGGAGTGCACTGATGCACAGCCACAGCCAGACTACTATGCTGGTCCTTTGACTCAGACCACAACATTGCCCTCGCAGGGTAATGATCAAGAATCAGACCCTGATGAGACTATGTTGCCCCATCACGAACGCTATACCACCGACCGACACGGTGACACAGACGAAGTTGCACACGAGCTACAAGAAGAGGTAATAGATGACCCAGTTCTTGACCCCGATTGGCAGCCATTGGGGGAACAGGGTGCAGGCGGCAGCAGTTCTGAAGCGGAGGAGGAGGGGCCGCAGCAGGCATCAACATCGCAACAGGTTCCATCTGCCGGGCCCGTATCTTGCCCAAAACGCGTGGCAAAGCCAAAACCTGTTGAAGGACAGCGTGGCCATCCGGTTAAAGCTCAGTCTGCAATGCCTGAAAAGGTATCCGATGCTAGAAAGAGTGCAGTCTGGCATTTTTTTAAACAACATCCAATTGATCAGCGCAAAGTCATCTGTCAAAAATGTTCAACTACCTTAAGCAGAGGACAGAATCTGAAAAGTCTCAATACAAGTTGCATGCATAGACATTTAACCACCATGCATTATGGGCGGAGTCTGCTGACGTGTGTGATGTCTCCTCTCCTCTCCTTATGGGTGTTTGCTAAGGGATTAGAGAGGATGATATTCAGGAACCCAGGGAGAAGCCATTTTGTTGGTGACTGCAGAGTATGGCTGCCGTCACACTATCAGTATTTGGTCAGTATTTTACCTCAGTATTTGTAAGCCAAAACCAGGAGTGGAACAAATAGAGGAAAAGTATAATAGAAACATATGCACCACTTCTGCATTTATCACCCACTCCTGGTTTTGGCTTACAAATACTGAGGTAAAATACTGACCAAATAATGATAGTGTGAAGGCAGCCTTATACTGACAAGTAGACAGTCACCAAGGATGGCAGGCAGCAAGGATTCTGGGAGATATGTGGTGGAGGGAGCAGGGTGACAGCAGCACAGAGTATTTCAGGAGAGCAGTGTGCTGGTCCATAGGGGCCCCCTGTTCAGTGCGCGGAGCAGCCAGGGATTGTACATAGAGCGCTGTCTTTTATACACATGGATGGACCGTCTGCTCCACAGAAATCCAGGAAACATTTCTGCGGATTGATGGCCTGTTCTGATCCAGACTTTGCATGCAGACCCCATTCCCCTCCTCAGATCTTGTCTTCTCCATCCTGTCCTGGCGATATGTGAAAGCGAGGTGACAGGCGCAGTCTGGGGTGACGCTGGGAAGGAAATGTAGCCATATAGTAACGATAAAAATGAGACCCCTCTCTTCAGCTGCCTCACCAGCCCTGACTGCACCTAACTGGAGGTCACGCTGTCCCCTCTATTACCCCAGACCCGCGTGCAGGTGCTCAGCCAGAACCACCATAGAATGGGTCCGCTTTCTGAAGATAATACTGCCATAGTGTTCTCGCATAATACCGCCATATAGATCACACACAATACTATCAAATAGATCACACAATACTGTCATAGTTCTCACATAATACCACCATATAGATCACACATAATACCGCCAGTGTTCTCACATACCGCCATATAGATCACACATAATACCGCCAGTGTTCTCACATACCGCCATATAGATCACACATAATACCGCCAGTGTTCTCACATACCACCATGTGCTTCTCACATAATACCGCCATATAGATCACCCATAATGCCGCCACATAGATCTCACATGTATTGTAAATAAAGACTCGGCCAGAATAAAGTCCTTTATTAATCTTTTTTATACCATACTGAACGCATAATCCTCGACTCCCTCATCTCCCACAACAAAAATAATAAACCACAATGGGGAAAGACACGCAGGGGGGAGAGGAGTGCATAGGAGAGGATTAGATACTGACTGCTGAGCCGTGTATCTAATCCTGTCCTGTGTGATACTGTGCTGCGCCGTGTATCTAATCCTATCTTGTGTGATACTGTACACAGGACAGGATTAGCTACACAAGACTAGATTAGCTACACAGGACAGAGGTAGCAGTGGTAGATGGTATATAGAGGCAGGCAGCAGTGGTAGATGGTATATAGAGGCAGGCAGCAGTGGTATATAGGGGCTAGTAGCAGTGGTATATAGGGGCTAGTAGCAGTGGTATATAGGGGCTAGTAGCAGTGGTATATAGGGGCTAGTAGCAGTGGCATATAGTGGCTGGTAGCAGTGGTATATAGGGGCTAGTAGCAGTGGTATATAGGAGCAGGTAGCAGTGGTATATAGGGGCTAGTAGCAGTGGTATATAGGGGCAGGTAGCAGTGGTATATAGGGGCTAGTAGCAGTGGTATATAGGGGCTAGTAGCAGTGGTATATAGGGGCTAGTAGCAGTGGTATATAGGGGCTAGTAACAGTGGTATATAGGGGCTAGTAGCAGTGGTATATAGGGGCTAGTAGCAGTGGTATATAGGGGCTAGTAGCAGTGGTATATAGGGGCTAGTAGCAGTGGTATATAAGGGCTAGTAGCAGTGGTATATAGTGGCTGGTAGCAGTGGTATATAGGGGCTAGTAGCAGTGGTATATAGGAGCAGGTAGCAGTGGTATATAGTGGCTAGTAGCAGTGGTATATAGGGGCTAGTAGCAGTGGTATATAGGGGCTAGTAGCAGTGGTATATAGTGGCTGGTAGCAGTGGTATATAGGGGCTAGTAGCAGTGGTATATAGGAGCAGGTAGCAGTGGAATATAGGGGCTAGTAGCAGTGGTATATAGGGGCAGGTAGCAGTGGTATATAGGGGCTAGTAGCAGTGGTATATAGGGGCTAGTAGCAGTGGTATATAGGGGCTAGTAGCAGTGGTATATAGGGGCTAGTAGCAGTGGTATATAAGGGCTAGTAGCAGTGGTATATAGTGGCTGGTAGCAGTGGTATATAGGGGCTAGTAGCAGTGGTATATAGGAGCAGGTAGCAGTGGTATATAGGGGCTAGTAGCAGTGGTATATAGGGGCTAGTAGCAGTGGTATATAGGGGCTAGTAGCAGTGGTATATAGGGGCTAGTAGCAGTGGTATATAGGGGCTAGTAGCAGTGGTATATAGGGGCTGGTAGCAGTGGTATATAGGAGCAGGTAGCAGTGGTATATAGGAGCAGGTAGCAGTGGTATATAGGGGCAGGTAGCAGTGGTATATAGGGGCTAGTAGCAGTGGTATATAGGGGCTAGTAGCACTGGTATATAGGGGCTAGTAGCAGTGGTATATAGGGGCTAGTAGCAGTGGTATATAGGGGCTAGTAGCAGTGGTGTATAGGGGCTGGTAGCAGTGGTATATAGGAGCAGGTAGCTGTGGTATATAGGAGCAGGTAGCAGCGGTATATAGGGGCTAGTAGTAGTGGTATATAGGAGCAGGTAGCAGTGGTATATAGGGACAGGTAGCAGTGGTATATAGGGGCAGGTAGCAGTGGTATATAGGAGCAGGTAGCAGTGGTATATAGGGGCTGGTAGCAGTGGTATATAGGAGCAGGTAGCAGTGGTATATAGGAGCAGGTAGCAGTGGTATATAGGGGCAGGTAGCAGTGGTATAGAGGGGCAGGTAGCAGTGGTATATAGGAGCAGGTAGCAGTGGTATATAGGGACAGGTAGCAGTGGTATATAGGAGCAGGTAGCAGTGGTAGATGCATAAGAAAATAAAAACTCTGTACTTACCTTCAGTCCTCTTCCAGGACGTGCTGACTCATGTTCAGGGCAGAGCAGTGTGACGATCTCCCTGCTCTGCTCTGAACAGGTCGGCAGTGAGCAGTGATTGCAGCCTGTGCTGTATTAATAAGTACAGGCTGCAATCACAGCTCCTGGCTGCAGATACTCACCCTGAACCTCTCTTCCCAGCAGCAGCTTCTCCCTGGCAGCTCCTGCTATGATCGCACACACTGAGCTGTGTGTGCGATGACAGAGGAAAAAAACAAAATGGCCGCGATCTCCTCTCACAGCTGTGACATAGCAGCCCAGGGGGCGTGCCCAAGTCACAGCTGAGAGGCAGGAGAAGCGGTCGGAGCCCGACTGTTGGCTCCTATGCCCATGGCTGCCGTAAGTGAGGTGTGCAAGTGTCGTTCCCAGACACTTACACCCACACTAATGAAAATGGCGGCCTCCAGTGGCAAAAGTAAAAATGAATAAATAAGAAAGTATTAAAGTACTACATTTACTTTTGTATTAAAAATAATTGATTATATAATCAATAATTATTAATACAAAAACTAAAATCACGGCACCCTCCCTTTAAGGTTGTAGCACCCTCGGCCAATGAAGCTAGTCATCAACGCAACATCCCTTCCGGCAGTGTAGGGCCACCATTTTCCGCACCACCTGCAGTATCTGTGCAGGTTTCTTTCCCAGGCCAAAGCAGTCAGGGTCAGGGAATCACCAGTTTCGTAGTAGGAAACACTGCATCTAGGGCACCGGCGGCAACAATACCATCTCCCACCGTCTCTCAGTCTGCCATGTCCACTGGCACCCCCGCTAGTTCCACGATCTCCAGCTCTCCAGTCCAGCTCACCCTACATGAGACTATGGTTCGAAAAAGGAAGTACTTAGCCTCGCATCCGCGTACACAGGGTTTGAACGCCCACATAGCTAGACTAATCTCGTTAGAGATGATGCCCTACCGGTTAGTTGAAAGCGAAGCTTTCAAAGCCCTGATGGACTACGCTGTACCACGCTACGAGCTACCCAGTCGACACTTTTTTTCCAGAAAAGCCATCCCAGCCCTCCACCAGCATGTTAAAGAGCGCATCGTCCATGCACTCAGGCAATCTGTGAGCACAAAGGTGCACCTGACAACAGATGCATGGACCAGTAGGCATGGCCAGGGACGTTACGTGTCCATCACGGCACACTGGGTAAATGTGGTGGATGCAGGGTCCACAGGGGACAGCACATTTGGGACAGTTCTGCCTAGCCCACGGTCTAGGAAACAGTTGGCTGTAGCCGTTCGCACCCCCTCCTCCTCCTCCTCGTCCTCCTGCAGAAGCGAGACCTCGTCCACAGACCGCAGTCGCACAAACACTCCATCCGCAGCTGCCACTGTTGCACACCAGGTCTCCTATTATGGGGCAGCTACTGGCAAACGTCAGCAGGCTGTATTGGCTATGAAGTGTTTGGGCGACAACAGACACACCGCTGAAGTTCTGTCCGAGTTCTTGCAGAAAGAAACGCAGTCGTGGCTGGGCACTGTAGATCTTGAGGCAGGCAAGGTAGTGAGTGATAACGGAAGGAATTTCATGGCTGCCATCTCCCTTTCCCAACTGAAACACATTCCTTGCCTGGCTCACACCTTAAACCTGGTGGTGCAGTGCTTCCTGAAAAGTTATCCGGGGTTATCCGACCTGCTCCTCAAAGTGCGTGGACTTTGCTCACATATCCGCCGTTCGCCCGTACACTCCAGCCGTATGCAGACCTATCAGCGTTCTTTGAACCTTCCCCAGCATCGCCTAATCATAGACGTTGCAACAAGGTGGAACTCAACACTGCACATGCTTCAGAGACTGTGTGAACAGAGGCGGGCTGTTATGTTTTTGTGGGAGGATACACATACACGGGCAGGCAGTAGGATGGCAGACATGGAGTTGTCAGGTGTGCAGTGGTCGAAGATTCAAGACATGTGTCAAGTCCTTCAGTGTTTTGAGGAATGCACACGGATGGTTAGTGCAGACAACGCCATAATAAGCATGAGCATCCCCCTAATGCGTCTGCTGATGCAAAGTTTGACGCACATAAAGGATCAGGCGTCTGCAGCTGAGGAAGAGGAAAGCCTTGATGACAGTCAGCCATTGTCTGGCCAGGGCAGTGTACAGGACGAGGTAGCGGGCGAACAGGAGGAGGAGGACGAGGAGGATGATGGGGATGATTATATTTTTAATGAGGAAGGTTTTCCGGGGCCAGTGGAAATTGTTGGCGCGGCAAGGCCGGGTTCTGGTTTTTGAAGGGACACAAGTGACGTGGATTTGCCTGAAACTGCCCCTCAACCAAGCACAACCACAGATTTGAGAACTGGAACTTTGGGCCACATGGCGGATTATGCCTTACGTATCCTCAAAAGGGACACACGCATAACTAAAATGATGAACGATGACGATTACTGGTTGGCCTGCCTCCTTGATCCTCGCTATAAAGGCAAATTGCAAAATATAATGCCACATGAGAACTTGTAACTAATATTAGCAACCAAACAATCAACTCTTATTGACCGTTTGCTTCTGGCATTCCCTGCACACAGCGCCCGTGATCGTTCTAACACGAGCTGCAGGGGCCAGCAGACCAGAGGTGTTAGAGGGGCAGAAATCAGAAGTGGCGTTGGCCAGAGGGGTTTTCTGACCAGGTTGTGGAGTGATTTTGCTATGACCGCAGACAGGACAGGTACTGCAGCATCAATTCAAAGTGACAGGAGACAACATTTGTCCAGTATGGTTACTAACTATTTTTCATCCCTTATTGACGTTCTCCCTCAACCGTCATTCCCATTTGATTACTGGGCATCAAAATTAGACACCTGGCCAGAATTGGCAGAATATGCATTGCAGGAGCTTGCTTGCCCGGCAGCTAGTGTCCTATCAGAAAGAGTATTCAGTGCTGCAGGTTCAATACTAACAGAAAAAAGGACTCGTCTGGCTACCCAAAATGTAGATGATCTAACCTTCATTAAAATGAACCACAACTGGATTTCGAAATCTTTTGCCCCACCTTGCCCGGCTGACACCTAGCTTTCCTATGTAAAGGTCTTGCCTGTGGACTATTCTGAACGACTTTTCCAATCTCGTAATTTGCAGCACCTGATTGTCCAGCATCCGACATGTTAACACCTCCCTAAATGGCCAAAGTCCCCACACGGGGCCGTGGTATCGCCACTTGGCGCCAGCACCCGTGAGAGTACTGTTTGTCTGAAGAGGTGGGTGTGCCCGCTTTTGGTCGACGGCACTGCCACTAGGTCCCTCATAGTACAATAAAGTGTCTGGCGGTGGTGGTGCGCACCCAACGTCAGACACACTGTTGAAATATGAGGTGCCCTGGGCATGTACCGCCGGCCACAAGACAGTCCCCCCCCCAGGTCAAACAGTGCTCTACGACTTGCAAAATTTTCTCTCACAGCTCCACCAATGTTTAGTCTATGCGCTGACATCCTTCAATGCCTGGCACTGTCAATACCATTGTATTGACATTTTTCTTATGTTAGGCCTTCGAAGCCTGTCTGCGGTCACTCCTTCCACTAGGCCTCCACTGACCTGTCTACTGCTGCCCGTGTTCCCCTGGAACCAATTTTAAATTGCCTACAGCCAGCCCAATTTATTATGTTAGGGCTTCGAAGCCTGTCTGCGGTCCCTCCTTCCACTAGGCCTCCACTGACCTGTCTACTGCCACCCGTGTTCCCCTGGAACCAATTTTAAATTGCCTACAGCCAGCCCAATTTATTATGTTAGGGCTTCAAAGCCTGTCTGCGGTCCCTCCTTCCACTAGGCCTCCACTGACCTGTCTACTGCCGCCCGTGTTCCCCTGGAACCAATTGTAAATTGCCTACAACCAGCCCAATTTATTATGTTAGGGCTTCGAAGCCTGTCTGTGGTCCCTCCTTCCACTAGGCCTCCACTGACCTGTCTACTGCTGCCCGGGTTCCCCTGGAACCAATTTTAAATTGCCTACAGCCAGCCCAATTTATTATGTTAGGGCTTCGAAGCCTGTCTGCGGTCCCTCCTTCCACTAGGCCTCCACTGACGTGTCTACTGCTGTCCGTGTTCCCCTGGAACCAATTGTAAATTGCCTACATCCCAATTTTTGTTATGTTAGGCCTTCGAAGCCTGTCTGCGGCCCGTTCTTTCCACTACTACTACACTGACCAGGCCACTGCTGCCCGTGTTCCCCTGGAACCAATTTTAAATTGCCTACAGCCAGCCCAATTTATTATGTTAGGGCTTCGAAGCCTGTCTACGGTCCCTCCTTCCACTAGGCCTCCACTGACCTGTCTACTGCCGCCCGTGTTCCCCTGGAACCAATTTTAAATTGCCTACAGCCAGCCCAATTTATTATGTTAGGGCTTCGAAGCCTGTCTGCGGTCCCTCCTTCCACTAGGCCTCCACTGACCTGTCTACTGCTGCCCGGGTTCCCCTGGAACCAATTTTAAATTGCCTACAGCCCAATTTTTGTTATGTTAGGCCTTCGAAGCGTGTCTGCGGTCACTCCTTCCACTAGGCCTCCACTGACCTGTCAACTGCTGCCCGTGTTCCCCTGGAACCAATTGTAAATTGCCTACATCCCAATTTTTGTTATGTTAGGCCTTCGAAGCCTGTCTGCGGCCCGTTCTTTCCACTACTACTACACTGACCAGGCCACTGCTGCCCGTGTTCCCCTGGAACCAATTTTAAATTGCCTACAGCCAGCCCAATTTATTATGTTAGGGCTTCGAAGCCTGTCTGCGGTTCCTCCTTCCACTAGGCCTCCACTGACCTGTCTACTGCCGCCCGTGTTCCCCTGGAACCAATTTTAAATTGCCTACAGCCAGCCCAATTTATTATGTTAGGGCTTCGAAGCCTGTCTGCGGTCCCTCCTTCCACTAGGCCTCCACTGACCTGTCTACTGCTGCCCGGGTTCCCCTGGAACCAATTTTAAATTGCCTACAGCCAGCCCAATTTATTATGTTAGGGCTTCGAAGCCTGTCTGCGGTCCCTCCTTCCACTAGGCCTCCACTGACCTGTCTACTGCTGTCCGTGTTCCCCTGGAACCAATTGTAAATTGCCTACATCCCAATTTTTGTTATGTTAGGCCTTCGAAGCCTGTCTGCGGCCCGTTCTTTCCACTACTACTACACTGACCAGGCCACTGCTGCCCGTGTTCCCCTGGAACCAATTTTAAATTGCCTACAGCCAACCCAATTTATTATGTTAGGGCTTCGAAGCCTGTCTGCGGTCCCTCCTTCCACTAGGCCTCCACTGACCTGTCTACTGCCGCCCGTGTTCCCCTGGATCCAATTTTAAATTGCCTACAGCCAGCCCAATTTATTATGTTAGGGCTTCGAAGCCTGTCTGCGGTCCCTCCTTCCACTAGGCCTCCACTGACCTGTCTACTGCCGCCCGTGTTCCCCTGGATCCAATTTTAAATTGCCTACAGCCAGCCCAATTTATTATGTTAGGGCTTCGAAGCCTGTCTGCGGTCCCTCCTTCCACTAGGCCTCCACTGACCTGTCTACTGCTGCCCGGGTTCCCCTGGAACCAATTTTAAATTGCTTACAGCACAATTTTTGTTATGTTAGGCCTTTGAAGCCTGTCTGCGGTCACTCCTTCCACTAGGCCTCCACTGACCTGTCTACTGCTGCCCGTGTTCCCCTGGAACCAATTGTAAATTGCCTACATCCCAATTTTTGTTATGTTAGGCCTTCGAAGCCTGTCTGCGGCCCGTTCTTTCCACTACTACTACACTGACCAGGCCACTGCTGCCCGTGTTCCCCTGGAACCAATTTTAAATTGCCTACAGCCAGCCCAATTTATTATGTTAGGGATTCGAAGCCTGTCTGCGGTCCCTCCTTCCACTAGGCCTCCACTGACCTGTCTACTGCCGCCCGTGTTCCCCTGGAACCAATTTTAAATTGCCTACAGCCAGCCCAATTTATTATGTTAGGGCTTCGAAGCCTGTCTGCGGTCCCTCCTTCCACTAGGCCTCCACTGACCTGTCTACTGCTGCCCGGGTTCCCCTGGAACCAATTTTAAATTGCCTACAGCCAGCCCAATTTATTATGTTAGGGCTTCGAAGCCTGTCTGCGGTCCCTCCTTCCACTAGGCCTCCACTGACCTGTCTACTGCTGTCCGTGTTCCCCTGGAACCAATTGTAAATTGCCTACATCCCAATTTTTGTTATGTTAGGCCTTCAAAGCCTGTCTGCGGCCCGTTCTTTCCACTACTACTACACTGAGCAGGCCACTGCTGCCCGTGTTCCCCTGGAACCAATTTTAAATTGCCTACAGCCAGCCCAATTTATTATGTTAGGGCTTCGAAGCCTGTCTGCGGTCCCTCCTTCCACTAGGCCTCCACTGACCTGTCTACTGCTGCCCGTGTACCCCTTGAACCAACATCAGAAAATATAAAAATAAGTATTTTGCTTATAAAAAAGAAAATACTGGAGAGATATCAAATGCAGACATTTTAACATTAAAAACAAACACATACAACAAAAATCTGGTACAGTACTAAAAATGGCCACCAGCTACAATAACTTTCTCCTGCAAGTAGTTAACTGAAAGTTTTTTTCAATTTAAAACACAGATATGGCATCCACCGAGTGTTGTCCTGTCGCGTCTTCTTTATATAATTGTCAAGAAGATGCAAAACAATGAAAATAATGAAATCATTATTTACCAAAAAAATAGAGTAAGTCAGAACCACATTGCAAATAAACATTCATTACAAATAAAGTATAGAGTATATACCTAATAAGAATATAATCACCCTCGGACGCGCCCTGCTTCTTTCCGACAGCCTTCCTTCCTAAGAATCAGCCCTTCCGTGGTGTAGAGAGAGGGTGTGTTACACTCTAAGGTGTTCCCCAGGTTGCCTTTCCTGAGCTTCGATCTTCATGCTCTCGTTTAGTAGTTGTCGGAAAGTAGGCTGCATTAGGCCTACAAATTGGGTATGGGGGGTAGAGAGATGGTGTGTTCAACTCCAAGGTGTTCTCCAGGTTGCCTTTCCTGAGCTTCGATCTTCCGGCTCTCGTTTAGTAGTTGTTGGAAACTACACTGCATTAGGCCTACAAATTGGGTATGGGGTGTAGAGAGATGGTGTGTTCCACTCCAAGGTGTTCTCCAGGTTGCCTTTCCTGAGCTTCGATCTTCCGGCTCTCGTTTAGTAGTTCTTGGAAACTACACTGCATTAGGCCTACAAATTGGGTATGGGGTGTAGAGAGATGGTGTGTTCCACTCCAAGGTGTTATCCAGGTTGCCTTTCCTGAGCTTCGATCTTCCGGCTCTCGTTTAGTAGTTCTTGGAAACTACACTGCATTAGGCCTACAAATTGGGTATGGGGTGTAGAGAGATGGTGTGTTCCACTCCAAGGTGTTCTCCAGGTTGCCTTTCCTGAGCTTCGATCTTCATGCTCTCGTTTAGTAGTTGTCGGAAAGTAGGCTGCATTAGGCCTACAAATTGGGTATGGGGTGTAGAGAGATGGTGTGTTCAACTCCAAGGTGTTCTCCAGGTTGCCTTTCCTGAGCTTCGATCTTCCGGCTCTCGTTTAGTAGTTGTTGGAAACTACACTGCATTAGGCCTACAAATTGGGTATGGGGTGTAGAGAGATGGTGTGTTCCACTCCAAGGTGTTCTCCAGGTTGCCTTTCCTGAGCTTCAATCTTCCGGCTCTCGTTTAGTAGTTGTTGGAAACTACACTGCATTAGGCCTACAAATTGGGTATGGGGTGTAGAGAGATGGTGTGTTCAACTCCAAGGTGTTCTCCAGGTTGCCTTTCCTGAGCTTCGATCTTCCGGCTCTCGTTTAGTAGTTCTTGGAAACTACACTGCATTAGGCCTACAAATTGGGTATGGGGTGTAGAGAGATGGTGTGTTCCACTCCAAGGTGTTCTCCAGGTTGCCTTTCCTGAGCTTCGATCTTCATGCTCCCGTTTAGTAGTTGTCGGAAAGTAGGCTGCATTAGGCCTACAAATTGGGTATGGGGTGTAGAGAGATGGTGTGTTCAACTCCAAGGTGTTCTCCAGGTTGCCTTTCCTGAGCTTCGATCTTCCGGCTCTCGTTTAGTAGTTGTTGGAAACTACACTGCATTAGGCCTACAAATTGGGTATGGGGTGTAGAGAGATGGTGTGTTCCACTCCAAGGTGTTCTCCAGGTTGCCTTTCCTGAGCTTCGATCTTCCGGCTCTCGTTTAGTAGTTGTTGGAAACTACACTGCATTAGGCCTACAAATTGGGTATGGGGTGTAGAGAGATGGTGTGTTCCACTCCAAGGTGTTCTCCAGGTTGCCTTTCCTGAGCTTCGATCTTCCGGCTCTCGTTTAGTAGTTCTTGGAAACTACACTGCATTAGGCCTACAAATTGGGTATGGGGTGTAGAGAGATGGTGTGTTCCACTCCAAGGTGTTCTCCAGGTTGCCTTTCCTGAGCTTCGATCTTCCGGCTCTCGTTTAGTAGTTGTTGGAAACTACACTGCATTAGGCCTACAAATTGGGTATGGGGTGTAGAGAGATGGTGTGTTCCACTCCAAGGTGTTCTCCAGGTTGCCTTTCCTGAGCTTCGATCTTCCGGCTCTCGTTTAGTAGTTCTTGGAAACTACACTGCATTAGGCCTACAAATTGGGTATGGGGTGTAGAGAGATGGTGTGTTCAACTCCAAGGTGTTCTCCAGGTTGCCTTTCCTGAGCTTCGATCTTCCGGCTCTCGTTTAGTAGTTGTTGGAAACTACACTGCATTAGGCCTACAAATTGGGTATGGGGTGTAGAGAGATGGTGTGTTCCACTCCAAGGTGTTCTCCAGGTTGCCTTTCCTGAGCTTCGATCTTCCGGCTCTCGTTTAGTAGTTGTTGGAAACTACACTGCATTAGGCCTACAAATTGGGTATGGGGTGTAGAGAGATGGTGTGTTCCACTCCAAGGTGTTCTCCAGGTTGCCTTTCCTGAGCTTCGATCTTCCGACTCTCGTTTAGTAGTTCTTGGAAACTACACTGCATTAGGCCTACAAATTGGGTATGGGGTGTAGAGAGATGGTGTGTTCCACTCCAAGGTGTTCTCCAGGTTGCCTTTCCTGAGCTTCGATCTTCCGGCTCTCGTTTAGTAGTTCTTGGAAACTACACTGCATTAGGCCTACAAATTGGGTATGGGGTGTAGAGAGATGGTGTGTTCCACTCCAAGGTGTTCTCCAGGTTGCCTTTCCTGAGCTTCGATCTTCCGGCTCTCGTTTAGTAGTTGTTGGAAACTACACTGCATTAGGCCTACAAATTGGGTATGGGGTGTAGAGAGATGGTGTGTTCCACTCCAAGGTGTTCTCCAGGTTGCCTTTCCTGAGCTTCGATCTTCCGGCTCTCGTTTAGTAGTTCTTGGAAACTACACTGCATTAGGCCTACAAATTGGGTATGGGGTGTAGAGAGATGGTGTGTTCCACTCCAAGGTGTTCTCCAGGTTGCCTTTCCTGAGCTTCGATCTTCCGGCTCTCGTTTAGTAGTTCTTGGAAACTACACTGCATTAGGCCTACAAATTGGGTATGGGGTGTAGAGAGATGGTGTGTTCCACTCCAAGGTGTTCCCCAGGTTTCCTCGCCAATGCTTCGATCTTCATGCTCTCGTTTAGTAGTTGTTGGAAACTACACTGCATTAGGCCTACAAATTGGGTATGCGGTGTAGAGAGATGGTGTGTTCCACTCCAAGGTGTTCTCCAGGTTGCCTTTCCTGAGCTTCGATCTTCCGGCTCTCGTTTAGTAGTTCTTGGAAACTACACTGCATTAGGCCTACAAATTGGGTATGGGGTGTAGAGAGATGGTGTGTTCCACTCCAAGGTGTTCCCCAGGTTTCCTCGCCAATGCTTCGATCTTCATGCTCTCGTTTAGTAGTTGTTGGAAACTACACTGCATTAGGCCTACAAATTGGGTATGGGGTGTAGAGAGATGGTGTGTTCCACTCCAAGGTGTTCTCCAGGTTGCCTTTCCTGAGCTTCTATCTTCCGGCTCTCGTTTAGTAGTTCTTGGAAACTACACTGCATTAGGCCTACAAATTGGGTATGGGGTGTAGAGAGATGGTGTGTTCCACTCCAAGGTGTTCTCCAGGTTGCCTTTCCTGAACTTCTATCTTCAGGCTCTCATTAAATTGTGGTTAAACGGAACAACTGCATTTGGCGTACTAGTTGGTTTGGGGCCTACTATTGGTGTCTGCCACTCCTTGCTGTTCTCCTGGTTTCCTGTCCTGAAATTCCGTTTTCAAGCGCTCGTTAAGTAGTTGTTAATGTTAGACTGCATTTGGCCTACTAGTTGGGCTGGGGCCTACTATCGGTGTCTGCCACTCCTTGCTGTTCTCCTCCACTGAACAAAGCTGTGCCGCCTGTTTACTACGGTTGCCAATTTTGAACTGTATTTCGACTACTTACTGATTTGGGCCTACTCTCTGTGTCAGCCTCTCATTCCAGTTGTCCTCCACTGCAATGCCCCCTGGTTATTCCTGTGTTACCAATTTTGAACTGCATTTAGCCAACTTTATTCGTTGGGCCTATATCTGTGTTTCCTCCTCATCCTGCCCATTGCCCAGCCAGTGATAGATGAGTCTGCTGGTACATTGACCCATAACGCAACATTCCCCGTGCACGCTACACAACAACATTGTGACCCTGCTGAAAGTCAGGTTGCTCTTCCCGCATACCATACCACCTTACACGGGGACAAAGAGGAAGGTGCAGATGAAAGTGCAGGTTCCTTCATCAGGTGGGGGGAGGAATACTAGTTGGCGACGTCACTGGCACAGGGCCTCTCATAGTACGCAAAAGTGTTGCTGCCGGTGGGAGGCGCCCCCGCCGTGCAAACACACCGCTGTACTTTGAGGGGCCCTGTGCCAGTGCCAATGCCAACGAGTGGGCCCCCCCTGCTTGCTCAGGTTCACAGCACTTGCAAAGTTAAAATACTTACCTCTCCCTGATCCACTGCCGTGACGTGGTCCAGATTTCCTGGGCCCACTAATTACTTGAACCAGCCCTACCCACCACAACTTTAGCCAAATGACCCCCAATTTCAAATGCCTTCCAATTATTATAAGGTAAATTACGCTTGACAAGCTTCATTAAGAAGAATGGATGGTTTTGACATTAAAATGGGCACTCTAGGTGTTTTCCTGGCCCCCACTCACTGCCGACTATGCTGCCCCATTGACTTGCATTGGGTTTCGTGTTTCGGTCGATCCCGACTTTACGTCATAATCGGCCGATTTCACTCGACCCGACTTTTGAGATAGTCGGGTTTCGCGAAACCCGGCTCGACTCTAAAAAGGTCAAGGTCGCTAAACTCTACTCTTCTCTATATGAGGAAATTGTAGCTGTAGAAGGAGGGTGAGAATCACCCTTATGGGTTTTTGGTCTGCGTGCATTACCCATATGTCTCCATTTGTATGCCTTCCCTTGCTCAAAATCCGCTTTGTCCCTTTGGAACTTTGCTCTCTTATGTTGTGTGATTTCAATCTCATATTTGTCAAGAGTGTCCTTCAACTTATTTTTGAAGGCTGTAACAGAGCCCTCATCGAAGCTAGCTAATTTTGTCTCCAACTCCCTAATGGAGGTTTTAGTTGATGAGAATAATGTTCTATCATGCTCTAACAGTAAATTAATCAAAATGCCCGAACACCGTGTAAGTCCCTGCTCCCAGACTTGTTTAAAAGTGTCAGAAGGTTCCCAGGCAGGGAAAATAGATATCCGAAGACCTCTCGGGATAAAACCCGATATAGCATGCTCCTCTAAACTTCGCATGTTCCACCAGAGCCTCACACCAGTCTTGTGGGCCCTGGTTAAATCTGAACACAATGCTGAAAAGTCATTGTCCACTTGGGGCACAGGAACCCCAGCCATCTCAAAAACGCTAGAGGATTTAGCCTGCAAGGCCGCCTCTCTAACCTCCCAATCCATGGTGGCCTACACCGGTATACAAACAACAATAAATATACTGATATAACGTCGGCACCACTCAAATAGGTGTGTGCAACCCCGTGGAAAAATGCCCTGGGACACAGGGCTAGACAACTAATGTACAATATAGATACAGGGTGCACTCTAGCCGTAAATAAAGTTAAAGGCAGGGGGAAGGGTGCAAGGCCAAGTCCACTATGATATAGCACAAAAAAGGAAGAAAAAAAAATGGACTAAAACAGGCCTGCACAACCATGTAACAGAAATAACAAAGCATGTTTATTGAACACCACAAAACATCACCCATTTAGTAGGTTCTCGATGGGGGTGTCATGGTATGTCTACATTGACTATTTCCTTCCTCTCTCTCTGCAGCTTTATCTTTATCTTCTGATCCTCTGGTTCGAATCCATCATGTCTTTAGACCCAGCTGAGTATGTATTTGGCGGCATGCCAATTTCATAGATCTTCCACAGGGGAGCTCTGCTCTACTTACTTAGGTCATATCTTACCTGGGTCACATTTTTGGTTACTCACTTATTATTAATTCTGCCATTTTTGGGGGGAATGCATAATTGTCAATGTATTTTTATTTCTGTATTTTGTATACCTTGGTTTACATATGATATTATATTACATTGTTCCCTTGTATGGTAATTTAGGTCTATTGGCATATGTAATTATATATTTAGGATGGTCGGATGTCATACATAATATATAGATTGCTGTTTACCTATCAGGATATATTGGGGTGTTTTACACATGGTTGTATTTTAAGTGTTTTTAAGTGTTTTTTTGTGGTGTTCAATAAACATGCTTTGTTATTTCTGTTATATGGTTGTGCAGGCCTGCAGGCCACCATGGATTGGGAGGTTAGAGAGGCGGCCTGGCAGGCTAAATCCTCTAGCGTTTTTGAGATGGCTGGGGTTCCTGTGCCCTAAGTGGACAATGACTTTTCAGCATTGTGTTCAGATTTAACCAGGGCCCACAAGACTGGTGTGAGGCTCTGGTGGAACATGCGAAGTTTAGAGGAGCATGCTAAATCGGGTTTTATCCCGAGAGGTCTTCGGATATCTATTTTCGCTGCCTAGGAACCTTCTGACACTTTTAAACAAGTCTGGGAGCAGGGACTTACACGGTGTTCGGGCATTTTGATTAATTTACTGTTAGAGCATGATAGAACATTATTCTCATCAACTAAAACCTCCATTAGGGAGTTGGAGACAAAATTAGCTAGCTTCGATGAGGGCTCTGTTACAGCCTTCAAAAATAAGTTGAAGGACACTCTTGACAAATATGAGATTGAAATCACACAACGTAAGAGAGCAAAGTTCCAAAGGGACAAAGCGGATTTTGAGCAAGGGAAGGCATACAAATGGAGACATATGGGTAATGCACGCAGACCAAAAACCCATAAGGGTGATTCTCACCCTCCTTCTACAGCTACAATTTCCTCATATAGAGAAGAGAGCTCCAGCGATTTTTTATTTTCCGCCGGGAGCGAGGTCGATCACAGACCAGACGAGGGAGAAAACACAAGAAACGTAACAAAACGATTCCCGCGACACAGGGGGTATACGTCTCCCCATCGCCACAAGTACCCCACCAGGCGGAAATAGGAGATATGGAGGTCTGCCATCGAGATGTATTGGGTCATATACCTGGCTCAACAACACTACAGGTCATAAATCTTTCTGAATATGTCCCCACATCTGTAGAACTATCCGTACTCCAGAAAGGCCTGTCCTTTGTCCCTACACATGTCGCAGACAAATTTACCCTCATTAAAGATCTATATTTGTTTTGCAGAAAGCTAACCTTCCAGGTCATGTACAGGAGACCCGACATCATGCAGACGATGCCCAGTGATGAACGCCAAACCTTTCAGGATTTGTTG
Source organism: Ranitomeya imitator (assembly GCF_032444005.1). Lineage (NCBI taxonomy): Eukaryota > Metazoa > Chordata > Amphibia > Anura > Dendrobatidae > Ranitomeya > Ranitomeya imitator. Next base: position 701,954,580 of record NC_091283.1, read on the forward strand.
GAATTACTTGAGGAGAACGAATCAAGTCCGAATAGAAGGAGGTTTCCAAATAGAAACACATCTCTCAAAACTCCCTCCTTTTCCCTGGTGCCAGCCATAAAGATATTCTTTGAGGTGGTCAAGAGAGATATTATGGCCATGCCTATCCGGGTAAGTGGACCATCGAATTTAAGTATGGATGAAAGACGCGCCCTTACTGCCCTACAGAATAATGGGGATTTTACCATCAAAGAGGCAGACAAAGGGGGCAATGTGGTTTTGTGGTCAGTCCAACTTTATGAAACTGAGGCTAAACGACAGCTGAGCAATACACAATATTATCAGAAGCTCCCCTCTGACCCTACCTCTATTTTTCTCCGCAAATATGAACAACTACTTTGCAGGGCTTTACAGCATGGCATTATCTCTCCGCAGGAGAAACAGTACCTATGGGTGGCGAATCCAGTAACGGCAACATTTTACATGTTGCCGAAAATTCATAAAGACAGCATTAGACCTCCCGGTAGACCTATTGTGTCAAGTGTTGGCAGCATGTGTGAGAAGGCAGGTGAGTACCTAGATTTCTTCCTTCAGCCCATCGCCTCATCCCTTCCTTCATTTATTCGGGATTTCTCACACTTTATCAGCATGTGTAGCCAGGTGGTACTTCCTACTAATTTTTTATTAGTCACCTGTGATGTGGAATCACTTTATTCGAACATTGGCCATCAGGACGGGATAGGGGCGTTAACATATTTCCTGGACAAGAAGACTTCCATGAATAGAGGCCACGATTCGTTCCTCCTCGATTTGATGTCTTTTGTGCTTCATCATAATTTTTTTCTTTTTGACAGAGTCTATTATTTACAGCGATCAGGCGTGGCAATGGGCGCGAAATGTGCACCAGCCTATGCCAACATCTTTTTAGGCTGGTGGGAGGAGACATTTGTATATCCCTCCCCGTCATTCGCTGCCCACGTCCACGCCTGGTATCACTTTATAGACGACGTCTTTATTATCTGGAAGGGCACTGAGGAGGAATGCGTCATGTTTTTCAACGATTTAAACTCCAATTCTGTTAACATTTTTCTTACGTTCTCCATCTCTACCAGTGATACCACCTTTCTGGATTTGAGGGTTTTTTCACATGAGCAACATTTGGCCACCGACCTTTTCAGAAAACCTACGGCAACGAATTTGCTTCTGGAATTTTCCAGTTTTCATCCATGGCACACTAAGCTGGGTGTCCCAACCGGACAGTTTTTACGTACAAGACGTAATTGTACCCTTGACACCGATTTTTCGATTCAGGCTCGTGAGCTCTCGGACCGGTTCCGACATAGGGGTTACCCTAAGCGTGTCATCTCCACAGCTTACCAAAGGGCAAGGGCGCAGGATCAGAGGTCGCTTTTATCTTCTAAGAGGCAAAATCAAGAGAGTCAGACCAGGTTTATTACCGATTTCAACAACAATTGGAAACAGGTTAGTGACATTCTGTCCAAACACTGGCAGATCCTTCGGACGGACACACAAACCTCGGAAGTCACCAGCAATAGACCCCTTCTAACGGCACGACGGGCACCCAACCTTAGGGATATCCTCACCCGGAGTCACTTTAAGAGACCGACATTTAAACTGAATAGAGGTATCACTTTGAGAGGGTTATTCCCATGTGGGGACTGTAACATCTGTCCCCACATGGCACCAACCCGTGACCTCTTCATGCATCCCATTCTTCTCACTAGACACTCCCTGAGGTCCTACATCAATTGTAGATCTAGGGATGTGATCTATGCCCTTATCTGCCCCTGCAGGATGGTTTATGTTGGGCAGACCACCCAAGAACTTAGGAAGCGGGCCCAAAAACATATCTCTACAATACACTTGGCAGCATCGGATCAGAGAAAGGGCAAGGCTCTCACCCCAGTGGCTGAACATTTTTTGGTCAAACATGGGGGTTCTTCAGCTAATTTGAAGGTGGTGGGTCTGCAGAAACTTGTTCCCAATGAGAGAGAGGGGGATAAACGCAGGCTCCTTCTCAAAATTGAGTCCAAATGGATCTTCAAGTTACATACAGTGGCCCCCGCGGGCTTAAATGAGGAACTCCTTTTTACAGGGTTCCTGGGACAGTAGATCCATTTTTATGGAGTTGCAGTCGGCATAACATCATGTCTCCCTATGTCGTCCGATCGGCCTATGGATTTGAAGATATGGTTCGTCTCTCTTTATCTCTGTTTGTTCTTTTGTCTTTTTGCTTCTAGCCATCTATTGGGCCGTGATTCGCTTGTACCTGCCCTATGGGATTTTGCAGACATTGTGGATGCTGTTCCACCCTGTTCATCATTATACTGGAGTACAAGTTACTTAGGACGCACATTTACCATGGATTAAGGATGGATCTACACTGGATTTCTCTATTTAAAGGGATTAGAGCCATTGGATTCACCTTATGTGTAATGGGACGTCTACAACGGATCTACTTAGATCAAGCTACCTTTATCATCATTTTTATTTATAGGCTGTCGGACTTCTCCTGTACATGATCTGTGCTCTCCTTGCTTCGGGTCAATTTTTCCTTGCTACATATTACATTGTCTGGGGATCTTCAATCCGCGAGGCGAAAGCCAATAAGGACACTTATCATCTTTCCTTACGCCAATTAGTGGAGGACTATTGTGCGTGTGAAGAATCGCTTCTATGGATCTATATAATCCGCAAGGCGAAAGCCAATAAGGACACTTATCATCTTTCCTTACGCCAATCAGTGGGGGACTATTGTGCGTGTGAAGAATTGCTTCTATGGATCTATATAAGGGACACTTTGGACTCATATTTTGAGTTTTCTTCACTAGCATACAGGCTTTAATTTAATACTATTGGTCTAATACCATAAATATGTGTGTCTTTTGTTAACATGCTCTTCTTTTTAGGTCCGGTCCGGTGTCCAGGGGTTTCTTATTGTGATATATTGTTACCCATCTTCACATGTACCCTATCACCCATTTAGTTGGTTCTCTCTGGGGGTGTCATGGTATGTCTACATTGACTATTTCCTTCCTCTCTCTCTGTCCCTGGGGGGGGGGGGTTGCCTCCCTCCGTACACTTTCTGTTCTTTGTTCATATATTTTGGCACTCTGCCCGTTCCATCGGGGCTCTGCTCTCTTGGCGCATGCGCAGTGCGGCTCGAGCTTGGAGCCGCGTCTGCGTGTGCGCCGGTTCTGTCCTACGGAGGCCTCCGTACATCTTCTCCTCTTTCATACGCGGCTGCATTTTTACTCCGCCTCCTCCTCCCTGCCTCGTGGAGTGGCACACCGGTATGCAATTACACGGTTTTATGCTCCTATTTATATGTGGGTTGAACACCACATACCCCACTTCCCCCGACGAAGCCGCTGCGGCGGCGATACGCGTGGGGCTCTGCTTTAAAACCCCCTCCTGACCACGGGCTGGCCATTCATGGCATGTGGCTCTGCAGCTTTATCTTTATCTTCTGACCCTCTGGTTCGAATCCATCATGTCTTTAGACCCAGCTGAGTATGTATTTGGCGGCATGCCAATTTCATAGATCTTCCACAGGGGAGCTCTGCTCTACTTACTTAGGTCATATCTTACCTGGCTCACATTTTTGGTTACTCACTTATTATTAACTAGATGGCAGCCCGATTCTAAAGAATCCGGAGTCTAGAATCCATATATACTTTATTTATTCAAATGTAAGAATAATAGAATTAATAAATAATAGTAAGAAAGAACAAAAAATGGCTGCACTTACCAGCTCTTGACAATTCTTGTTATTTAAGAAATTGCTGGGCAATAATGGACAATGTCCTTATGTGGCAAATAATAGAGCAATATACCCAATGTGGCAAAGAAGAGGTTAATAAACGGCAGTCTCTCAGTATAACAGTCAGTGAATAATAGGCAGTATATGGAGAAAACACCAAACAAAAGTTCAAAATTGGTGTGAAAATGTCACTGAACCACTTCACAACTAAATATATATAGTTTTGGTAAATGGTATTATCATTTTTTTGACGAAATTCGGCAGGAGCTTGAAGAGCAACGTCACTGGGCCCGCCTCCACGCAGTAGAAACTTGCTGTGAGGTAAAAATTCAAAAATCACACCAAAATGGCGGGCGGAGAGTGTCACAGTACGGCGCGTTTCTGATTGGTCGCTCGCAGCAGGCGGCAACCAATCAGACACTGGACACTGATGACGTCACTTATCTCCGGACATTAGCTCCGGACATTAGCTCCGGACATTAGCTCCGGACAGGAAGTTGGCACAAATTGCAGGAAGTAGTATTCTAGGCAATTATATATTAGACTAGATGGCAGCCCGATTCTAAAGAATCGGGAGTCTAGAATCCATATATACTTGAAATTCGGCAGGAGCTTGAAGAGCAACGTCACTGGGCCCGCCTCCACGCAGTAGAAACTTGCTGTGAGGTAAAAATTCAAAAATCACACCAAAATGGCGGGCGGAGTGTGTCACAGTACGGCACGTTTCTGATTGGTCGCTCGCAGCAGGCGGCAACCAATCAGACACTGGACACTGTTGACGTCACTTATCTCCGGACCTTAGCTCCGGACATTAGCTCCGGACATTAGCTCCGGACATTAGCTGCGGACAAAGCCACGGAAGTTGGCACAAATTGCAGGAAGTAGTATTCTAGGCAATTATATATAAGATTCTGCCATTTTTGGGGAATACATAATTGGCAATGTATTTTGATTTCTGTATTTTGTGTACCTTGGTTTACATATGATATTATATTACATTGTTCCCTTGTATGGTAATTTAGGTCTATTGGCATATGTAATTATATATTTAGGATGGTCGGATGTCATACATTATATATAGATTGCTGTTTACCTATCAGGATATATTGGGGTGTTTTACACATGGTTGTATTTTAAGTGTTTTTAAGTGTTTTTTTGTGGTGTTCAATAAACATGCTTTGTTATGTCTGTTACATGGTTGTGCAGGCCTGTTTTAGTCCATTCTTTTTTCTTCCTTTTTTGTAGTTTAACACACAGGGCCTGTTTTTTCCTGCAGTCTCCCACCCAAAAAAAAGGGTGCTTTAAATTGCCACTAAGTGGATTAACGTGAGTTCTGTTTGGCGTATATCTGCCAGCCACGTTCTGCCTTGTCCATTGTGTGGTGTAATACACAGTGCTTTTTTTTTTTTCCTGTAGTCTCCCATCCCCCCAAAAAATGGAGCTTTACGTTGCCACTAAGTGGATCTACGTGAGTTCTGTTTGGCGTATATCTGCCACCCACATTCTGCTTTGTATATTGTGTGTAGTTTAACACACAGGGCCTGTTTATTCCTGCAGTCTCCCACCCCAAAAAAAAGGGTGCTTTAAATTGCCACTAAGTGGATTAACGTGAGTTCTGTTTGGCGTATATCTGCCAGCCACGTTCTGCCTTGTCCATTGTGTGGTGTAATACACAGTGCTTTTTTTTTTCCTGCAGTCTCCCATCCTCCCCCCAAAAAAAGGGAGCTTTACATTGCCACTAAGTGGATCTACGTGAGTTCTGTTTGGCGCATATCTGCCAGCCACCTTCTGCCTTGTCCATTGTGTGGTGTAATACACAGGGCCTGTTTTTTCCTGCAGTCTCCCCCCCCCAAAAAAAAAAAGGGTGCTTTAAGTTGCCACTAAGTGGATCAACGTGAGTTCTGTTTGGTGTATATCTGCCACCCACGTCCTGCCGTGTACATTGTGTGTAGTTTAATACTCAGGGCCTGTTTTTTCCTGCAGTCTCCCACCCAAAAAAATGGGTGCTTTAAATTGCCACAAAGTGGATTAACATGAGTTCTGTTTGGCGTATATCTGCCACCCACGTTCTGCCTTGTACATTGTGTGTAGTTTAATACACAGGGCCTGTTTTTTCCTTAAATTGGTGCTTTAAATTGCCACTAAGGCTACTTTCACACTAACGTTGTTTTCAATATGTCGCAATGCGTCGTTTAGGGGAAAAAACGTATCCTGCAAAGTTGTTTGCAGGATGCGTTTTTGCCTCATAGAGTAACATTACCGACGCATTGTGACGTATTGACACACGTCGCAACCGTCGTGCGACGGTTGCGCCGTGTTGTGGCGGACCGCCGGGAGCAAAAAACGTTAAATGTAACATTTTTTGGTGCCGACGGACCGCTTTTTCCGACCGCGCATGCGCGGCTGGAACTCCGCCCCCACCTCCCCGCACCTCACAATGGGGCAGCGGATGCGCTGGAGAAATGTATCCGCTGCCTCCGTTGTGCAGCGCATCAAACGCTAGCGTCGGAATCTCAGCCCGACGCACTGCGACGGGCCGAATCTGACGCTAGTGTGAAAGTAGCCTAAGTGGATTAACGTGAGTTCTGTTTGGCTTATATCTGCCACCCACGTTCTGCTTTATACATTGTGTGTAGTTTAATACACAGGGCCTGTTTTTTCCTGCAGTCTCCCACAAAAAAAAATAAAAAAGGATGCTTTAAATTGCCACTAAGTGGATTAACGTGAGTTCTGTTTGGCGTATATCTGCCACCCACGTTCTGCTTTGTACATTGTGTGTAGTTTAACACACAGGGCCTGTTTTTTCCTGCAGTCTCCCACCCAAAAAAAAGGGTGCTTTAAATTGCCACTAAGTGGATCTACGTGAGTTCTGTTTGGCGTATATCTGCCAGCCACGTTCTGCTTTGTACATTGTGTGTCGTTTAACACACAGGGCCTGTTTTTTCCTGCAGTCTCCCACAAAAAAAATAAAAAGGGTGCTTTAAATTGCCACTAAGTGGATTAACGTGAGTTCTGTTTGGCGTATATCTGCCACCCACGTTCTGCTTTGTACATTGGGTGTAGTTTAACACACAGGGCCTGGTTTTTCCTGCAGTCTCCCACCCAAAAATAAAAACTGTGCTTTAAATTGCCACTAAGTGGATCTACGTGAGTTCTGTTTGGCGTATATCTGCCAGCCACGTTCTGCCTTGTCCATTGTGTGGTGTAATACACAGTGCTTTTTTTTTCCTGCAGTCTCCCATCCAAAAAAAAGGGAGCTTTACATTGCCACTAAGTGGATCTACATGAGTTCTGTTTGGCATATATCTGCCATCCACCTTCTGCCTTGTCCATTGTGTGGTGTAATACACAAGGCCTGTTTTTTCCTGCAGTCTCCCCCCCCCCCAAAAAAAAGGGTGCTTTAAATTGCCACTAAGTGGATCAATGTGAGTTCTGTTTGGCGTATATCTGCCACCCACGTTCTGCCTTGTACCTTGTGTGGTGTCATAAAGTGGGCCTGTTTTTTCCTGCAGTCTCCCACAAAAAAAATAAAAAGGATGCTTTAAATTGCCACTAAGTGGATTAACGTGAGTTCTGTTGGGTGTATATCTGCCACCCACGTTCTGCTGTGTACATTGTGTGTAGTTTAACACACAGGGCCTGTTTTTTCCTGCAGTCTCCCACAAAAAAAATAAAAAAGGATGCTTTAAATTGCCACTAAGTGGATTAACGTGAGTTCTGTTTGGCGTATATCTGCCACCCACGTTCTGCTTTGTACATTGTGTGTAGTTTAACACACAGGGCCTGTTTTTTCCTGCAGTCTCCCACCCAAAAAAAAGGGTGCTTTAAATTGCCACTAAGTGGATCAACGTGAATTCTGTTTGGCGTATATCTGCCACCCACGTTTTGCCTTGTCCATTGTGTGGTGTAATACACAGGGCCTGTTTTCTCCTGCTGTCTTCCCGCCAAGAAAAAGGGAGATATAAATTCTCCAATAGTTAATATACACCTTCTACCTTGTGTAACAGTAGCATATAACGCTTGTTATTTTGAAAAAGAAAAAATAATCTCCAGCATGGATCTTCTAAAAAGTCAATTTATTGAAAACACTTTAAAATGCAAACATTTGCAAAAAAGAGATGGGGGTCCCAGGTGGTCAACGCCGACGCGTTTCGACCATCAGGTCTTAGTCATGGCATGATAACAAGATGGCTTGTTATTTTGGAAACATTTCCGCAAAAATTAGGAAGTCTGGTGGAAGAGGCCGTGAGCGGTCGTTGCCAGCTGGTACTGATGGTGGTGGTGGTAGTGGAGCATCTGGTGGCACTGGGAAAAGCAAGATAGCACCAAAAGCTTGCCTGAGGAGGTGGTGATGGCGAACTCAGTCGAGGGGTTCAAGAGAGGCCTGGATGTCTTCCTGGAGCAGAACAATATTGTATCATACAATTATTAGGTTCTGTAGAAGGACGTAGATCTGGGTATTTATTATGATGGAATATAGGCTGAACTGGATGGACAAATGTCTTTTTTCGGCCTTACTAACTATGTTACTATGTTACTATGTTAAATGCTCGAGGTGTAGAGGCAGCATCATCGTCTGGCTACACAAGGCCTCGAAGGCTCCCTTATCTGGCAGTAGGAAAACAGCTTTTAAAGCCGGAGCAGCAGGAACAAGTATTGGCTTTCCTTGCTGACTCAGCCTCTAGCTCTTTCATCTCCTCTTCAGAAGCTTCGAAATCTAAAACCAGCGAGTCGTCAGTGGATGCTCCATGTCCTGAAAAAGTTGCTTCCTTGTGTCCTTCACCCAAAACAAAAGTGAAGGATGCGGCAGGCAACACTACACTTTACTCCATGGAGCTCTTTACACATACCGTGCCTGGGTTAGAGAGGGAAATTGTTAAAAGCCCATTACAGGAAGAATCGGACATGGAGTGCACAGATGCACAGCCACAGCTTGATTATTATGCTGTTCCATTGACTCAGATCACAACTTTGCCCTCGCAGTGTACTGAGCCCGAATCTGACCCTGATGAGGCTATGGTGCCAAGTCCCGAACGCTATAGCACCTTACACGGTGACACAGAGGACGGTGCATATGACATTGAAAAGGAGGTGATAGATGACCCAGTTGTTGACCCAGATTGGCAGCAATTGGGGGAAGAGGGTGCCGCAGCCTGGAGCTCAGAAGCTGAGGAGGATGATCTGCAGCATCGCAAAAGTTGTCATCTGGCAGGCCCGCATCAGGCCCAAAACGTGTGTCAAAAACCACAGGTGTAGGACAGCGTTGTAAGCCGGTGGCAATAGCACGGCGTGCAAAGCCTGAAAAGGTATTCCATAGTAGGATGAGTGCAGTGTGGCAATTTTTTAACCAAGATCCGAATGATCAGTCCAAAGTTATATGTAAGAAATGCTCCAAGACCTTTAGCAGAGAGAAGAATGTTCAAAATTTAAATACAACATGCATGCGTAGACATCTAACCAGCAGGCACTTGGAAGCATGGACTAACTACCAAACATCCCGTACCATTGGTGCACCTGCTTATATTGAAGCTAGTCAGCAATGCAACATTGCTTCCCTAACTGGAAGCCCACCAGCAGCAAATGTGGAGGTATTGCCGCAAGGCCAAAGCAGTCAGGGAATCGCAAGGTTCTTGTTTGCAAACACTGTAAGTAGGCCCACATTAAGAATACCATCACCAAGCCTCTCTCAATCTGCCATGTCCACCACCACCCCCGCTAGTTCCACCATATGCAGCTCTCCAGTCCAGCTCAGCCTACAAGAGACTCTCGATAGGAAAAGAAAGTACTCTTCCTCTCATCCGTGTACACAGGGTTTGAACAGCTACATTGCTCGACTAATCTCGTTAGAGATGATGCCCTACCGTTTGGTTGAAAGCGAAGCTTTCAAAGCCCTGATGGCCTATGCAGTACCACGCTATGGTCTACCCAGTCGACACTTCTTTACGAGAAAAGCCATCCCAGCACTCCACGAACATGTCAAAGAACGCATTGTCAATGCACTCAGGTAATCGGTCAGTAGAAAGGCGCACCTCACAACAGATGCATGGACCAGTAGGCATGGCCAGGGACGTTATGTGTCCATTACCGCACACTGGGTTAATGTGGTGGATGCAGGGTCCACAGGGGACAACAATACTGGCACAGTTCTGCCTAGCCCATGGTCTAGGAAACAGTTGGCTGTAGGCGTTTGCTCCTCCTCCTCCTCCAGAAGTGAAAGTGCGTCCACAGAGCGCAGTCGCACGACCACTTCAACCGCAGCTGTAAGTCTTGCACCCTTGGTGTCCCATTATGGAACAGCTAGTGGGAAGCGTCAACAGGCTGTGCTGCAAATTAAGTGTTTGGGCGACAACAGACACACCGCGGAAGTACTGGCCGAGTACTTGCAGCAAGAAACTCAGTCATGGCTGGGCAGTGTACATCTTGAGGCAGGCAAGGTAGTCAGTGATAACGGAAGGAATTTTATGGCTGCCATAGCCCTTTCAGAGCTGAAACACATACCTTGCCTGGCTCACACCTTGAACCTGGTGGTGCAGTGCTTCCTGAAAAATTATCCGGAGTTACCAGCCCTGCTCCTGAAGGTGCAAAGACTTTGCTCGCACATCTGCCAGTCGCCCATACACTCCAGCCGTATGCTGAACCATCAGCGATCGCTTAATCTTCCCCAGCACCGCCAAATAATTGTCGTTGCAACAAGGTGGAACTCCACACTGCACATGCTTCAGAGGCTGTGCGAACAGAGGCGTGCTGTCATTTATTTGTGGGAGGATACACATACACGGGCAGGCAGTTGGATGACACACATGGAGTTGTCTGGTGTGCAGTGGTCGAAGCTCCAAGACCTCTGTCAAGTCCTTCAGTGTTTTGAGGAATGCACACGGCTGGTAAGTGCAGACGACGCCATCATAAGCATGAGCATCCTACTAATGCATCTGCTGATGCAAAGTTTGATGCACATCAAGGAGCAGGCGTCTGCAGCCGAGGAGGAGGGAAGCCTTGATGACAGTCAGCCATTGTCTGCTCAGGGAACTCTCCTGGACGAGGTGGCGGATGAAGAGGAGGAGGAGGAGGATGATGGGGATGAATATTTATGGGAGGAGTATGCTTCTTAGGGGGCAATAGAAACTGGTGGCGTTGCAAGGTCAGGTACAGGGTTTTTGCGGGCCACAAGTGATGTTGATTTGCAAGAAAGTGCTCCTCAACCCAGCACAAGCAGTGAATTGACACCTGGAACATTGGCCCACATGGCTGAGTATGCCTTGCGTATCCTAAAAAGGAACCCCCGCATTATCAAAATGATGACCGATGACAATTACTGGTTGGCATGCCTCCTGGATCCATGATACAAAGGAAAATTACAAAATATCATGCCACATGAGAACCTTGAGCAAATATTGGCTACCAAACAAGCAACTCTTGTAGACCGTTTGGTTCAGGCATTCCCAGCACACAGCGGCGGTGATGGTTCTCACACGAGCTGTAAAAGGCAACATGGCAGAGGTGTTAGAGGTGCACAAATCAGAAGTGGTGTTGGACAGAGGGGTTTTTATGACCAGGTTGTGGAGTGATTTCGCAATGACCGCAGACACGGCAGGTACTGCTGCATCGATTCAAAGTGACAGGAGACAGCATTTGTCCAGTATGGTTACGAACTATTTTTCCTCCCTTATCGATGTTCTCCCTCACAGGTCATTCCCCTTTGATTACTGGGCATCTAAAATAGACACCTGGCCTGAATTGGCAGAATATGCATTACAGGAGCTCGCTTGCCCAGCTGCTAGTGTGCTATCAGAAAGAGTCTTCAGTGCTGCTGGTTCAATACTGACCGAAAAAAGGACACGTCTGGCTACCAGAAATGTTGATCATCTAACCTTCATTAAAATGAACCAATCATGGATTTCAAATTATTTTGCCCCACCTTCCTCTGCTGACACGTAGCTTGCCAGAAAAATGTCTTGCTTTTGGCCTCCTCTTACTTACTGCTCCAATTCCTCCATTTGCAGCTGCTGAATGTCCACCATAGGCCATTTTTGTACCTCACTAAATGGGCTGACTCCCCCCACAGGGCCGTGGTCACCACTTGGAGCAAGCACCCGTGCGAGTGCCATTTGCCTGGACAGGTGGGTGTGCCCACTCTTGGGCGACGTCACTGGCACAGGGTTCCTCATAGTACAATGAAGTTTCTCTGACGGTGGTGGTGCACAACCAACGTCAGACACACCGTCGTAATATGAGGGGCCCTGTTCCAGTACCGCTGCCCACGAGAGAGTGTTCCCCCCAGCTCAAACAGTGCTCTACCACTTGCAAAACTTACCTCTCCCTGCTCCACCAATGTGTAGTTTTTGCTGTTAAATCCTTCAATGGTACTGCCAATACAAATTTGTTGAAATGATAGATGATAGTAAAAGTATACAGGGGCCCTGACCTCCATTTAGACCAGTTAATACTTTGCGCCAACTACCACTGCCTGCTACTCAGCAGAGGAGCCCACCCCTGTACCTAGCTATGCCACCAGTTTATTTATGAACAATTTTTTGGCAGACATTTAGCCCACTTTATTATTTTGGCTTACTAACTGTGTCAGCCACTTATTTTCCTGGGCCCACGAAAATCTTGAGCCAGCCCTACCCCCCCACAACTTTAGCCAAATGAGCCCCTGTTTTCAATGCCTAACTATTATTATAAAGTAAATTAAGATTGACACGCTTAAGAAATAAGAATTGATGTTTTTGGCATTAAAATGGACACTGTAGGTGTTTTCCTGTCCTCCATTCACTGCCGACTTTGATTCCCCATTGACTTGCATTGGGTTCCGTGTTTCGGTCGGCCCCCGACTTTTCGCAATAATCGGCCGATTTCACCCGACCCGATTTTTGAGAAAGTCGGGTTTCGCGAAACCCGACTCGATCCTAAAAAAGTAAAAGTCGCTCAACTCTAATGAAAACAAGTTATCACCGATCCAAAGGTTAGATATGTGACAACTTATTGATCTGTGGAATCCAACCATTGGAAACCGCAATGATCGGAAGAATGGGGAACTTTTATCACTGACAGGAAACTTTTACCCCATTTTAAATATGGAGCAGTAGATGGGATGTCTGACCTCAGTTCCATTCATCCTCTTTGGGGCTTCCAGAAAAAGCCAAGTGCAGCCCCTTAGGGAGTGAATGGATCAGTAGACGAGTTATACATGAGGCTCCATACTAAAGGAGATAAAAGTTGCACATTCAGCACATTGGTGAATGTCCCAGCAGTCAGACCCCCACCAATCAATAACTTATTATCACTTATCCTTTGGACACGTTCAGATGTTCAGTATTTGGTCAGTATTTTACATCATTATTTGTAAGGCAAAATCAGGAGTGGAAAAATCAGAGGAAAGGAATTATAGAAACACGTCACCACTAGGGTTGAGCGAAACGGATCGTTCATTTTCATAAGTCGCCGACTTTTGGCAAAGTCGGGTTTCATGAAACCCGACCCGATCCCTGTGTGGGGTCGGCCATGCGGTACGCGACTTTCGCGCCAAAGTCGCGTTTCAATGACGCAAAAAGTGCCATTTCTCAGCCAATGAAGGTGGACGCAGAGTGTGGGCAGCGTGATGACATAGGTCTCAGTCCCCACCATCTTAGAGAAGGGCATTACAGTGATTGGCTTGCTTTCTGCGGCGTCACAGGGGCTATAATGGGGAGTTCCCGCCGACCGCCATCTTACTGCTGCTGATCTGAGCATAGGGAGAGGTTGCTGCCGCTTCGTCAGAAGCAGGGATAGCATTAGGCAGGGTACATTAACCCCCAAACCGCTTGTGCTGTAGCGATTTCCACTGTCCAACACCACCTTTTGTTTGCAGGGACAGTGGAGGCTACATTTTTTTTCCCTCAGCGCTGTAGCTCATTGGGCTGCCCTAGAAGGCTCCCTGATATCTGCATTGCTGTTTGCACGCCGCTGTGCAAACCAACTGCTTTTTTCAAAGCACAAATCCTGTTGCTCCTTCCTTTCTGCACAGCTATCTTGTTTGTTTGTCCACACTTTTGACTTTTCTGTGCAGCAGTCCACTCCTTGTTATTGCTGCCTGCCATACTTTGCTGAGATTATTGCAGGGAGATAGTAATTGTAGGACAGTCCCTTCTTTTTTTTTTTTTTTTTCGTTATATCTCTTCAAGCCACTTTCTGCCACAGAAAATATACTCTAATACAGTGGCCCAGATTTATTCACTAGTCTCCCTGAAGAAAAAAAAAATAAAGGGTGCCGTTTAAATTGACAAATCTGCCTCAGTAGCAGTCCTGTGTGTGGCATCTGTGTCTCATTTTCTGGCACAGAAAACATACAGTCTAACAGTGGGCCTGATTTCTTGCCAATTCTCACATAAATAAAAAAAAATTAGTGGGAGATTAAGATTGGCATTTCTGCTTCGGTGCCAGTCCTGTGTGTGCCACCTGTCTCTAATTTTGAGCCACAGAAACCCTAGTGTGTAATACTGGGCCAGATTTTTTTAAAATTCTCCGTGAAAAAAAAAAATAGTGGGAGATTAAGATTGGCATTTCTGCTTCGGTGCCAGTCCTGTGTGTGCCACCTGTCTCTAATTTTGTGCCACATTAAACCTAGTGTGTAACACTGGGCCAGATTTCTTTTAAATTCTCCCTGAAAAAAAAAATAGTGGGAGATTAAGATTGGCATTTCTGCTTCGGTGCCAGTCCTGTGTGTGCCGCCTGTCTCTAATTTTGTACCACATTAAACCTAGTGTGTAACACTGGGCCAGATTTCTTTCAAATTCTCCCGAAAAAAAAAAATTGTGGGAGATTAAGATTGGCATTACTGCTTTGGTGCCATTCCTGTGTGTGCCACCTGTCTCTAATTTTGTGCCACATTAAACCTAGTGTGTAATACTGGACCAGATTTTTCCAAATTCTCCCTGGAAAAAAAAATAGTGGGAGATGAAGATTTGCATTACTGCTTCGGTGCCATTCCTGTGTGTGCCACCTATCTCTAATTTTGCTCCACATTAAACCTAGTGTGTAACACTGGGCCAGATTTCTTTTAAATTCTCCCTGAAAAAAAAAATAGTGGGAGATTAAGATTGGCATTTCTGCTTCAGTGCCAGTCCTGTGTGTGCCACCTGTCTCAAATTTTGTGCCACATTAAATCTAGTGTGTAACACTGGGTCAGATTTCTTTCAAATTCTCCCGGAAAAAAAAACAATAGTGGGAGATTAAGATTGGCATTACTGCTTCGGTGCCATTCCTGTGTGTGCCACCTGTCTCTAATTTTGTGCCACATTAAACCTAGTGTGTAACACTGGGCCAGATTTCTTTTAAATTCTCCCTGAAAAAAAAAATAGTGGGAGATTAAGATTGGCATTTCTGCTTCAGTGCCAGTCCTGTGTGTGCCGCCTGTCTCTAATTTTGTGCCACAATAAACCTAGTGTGTAACACTGGGCCAGATTTCTTTCAAATTCTCCCGGAAAAAAAAAAATTGTGGGAGATTAGGATTGGCATTACTGCTTCGGTGCCATTCCTGTGTGTGCCACCTGTCTCTAATTTTGTGCCACATTAAACCTAGTGTGTAACACTGGGCCAGATTTCTTTTAAATTCTCCCTGAAAAAAAATAGTGGGAGATTAAGATTGGCATTTCTGCTTCAGTGCTAGTCCTGGGTGTGCCACCTGTCTCTAATTTTGTGCCACATTAAACCTAGTGTGTAACACTGGGCCAGACTTTTTTCAAATTCTCCCTGGAAAAAAAAATAGTGGGAGATTAAGATTGGCATTACTGCTTCGGTGCCATTCCTGTGTGTGCCACCTGTCTCTAATTTTGTGCCACATTAAACCTAGTGTGTAATACTGGACCAGATTTTTTTCAAATTCTCCCTGGAAAAAAAAAATAGTGGGAGATGAAGATTTGCATTACTGCTTCGGTGCCATTCCTGTGTGTGCCACCTATCTCTAATTTTGCTCCACATTAAACCTAGTGTGTAACACTGGGCCAGATTTCTTTTAAATTCTCCCTGAAATAAAAAATAGTGGGAGATTAAGATTGGCATTTCTGCTTCAGTGCCAGTCCTGTGTGTGCCACCTGTCTCAAATTTTGTGCCACATTAAATCTAGTGTGTAACACTGGGTCAGATTTCTTTCAAATTCTCCCGGAAAAAAAAACAATAGTGGGAGATTAAGATTGGCATTACTGCTTCGGTGCCATTCCTGTGTGTGCCACCTGTCTCTAATTTTGTGCCACATTAAACCTAGTGTGTAATACTGGGCCAGATTTCTTTTAAATTCTCCCTGGAAAAAAAAAATAGTGGGAGATTAAGATTGGCATTTCTGCTTCGGTGCCAGTCCTGTGTGTGCCACCTGTCTCTAATTTTGTGCCACAGAAAACCTAGTTTGTAACACTGGGCCAGATTTCTTTTAAATTCTCCCTGGAAAAAAAACAAATAGTGGGAGATTAAGATTGGCAATTCTGCCTCAGTGCCAGTGCTGTGTGTGGCATCTGTCTCTAATTTTGTGCCACAGAACATATACTGTATAAGAGTGGGCCACATTTCTTCAATATTCTCCCAGAAAAAATAAAAAGGGGGAGATTTTAATTGTTAGTGTCTGCATCAGCGTCAGTCTTGTTAGTGGCATATCTGTCTGCCACTGAAGCTGTGTACTGTTATACATTGGGCCTGATTTTCCCTTCAGTCTCACTCACCTATAAAGGAATATATAAATCCAACAGAAGTTTGAGTTCACCTTGTAACTGGTTTTACAGTAACAAATACCATTAGTTTGGTTACGTTTTTCAAACAATGAAGAAGTCTGGTGGAAGAGGTCGTGGCCTAGGGCGGTCATTACCAGCTGGTAATGATTGTAGTGGTGGTGGAGCATCAGGTGGTCGTGGGAAAAGCAATATAGCTCCTAAGTCTCGAGTTGTTGAGCCAGGTTCGTCGTCTGGCTACACAAGGCCTCGAACGCTCCCTTTTCTGGGAGTAGGAAAACCGCTTTTAAAGCCGGAGCAGCAAGAACAAGTTTTGGCTTTCCTTGCTGACTCAGCCTCTAGCTCTTTCGCCTCCTCTTCTGAAACTGCTAAATGTAAAAGCAGCGCGTCGTTAGTGGATGTTCACGGTCAGGGACAAGTCGCTTCCTTGTCTTCTTCACCAAGAACAACAGAGAAGGATGCGTCAGGCGACACAACGGGTTACTCCATGGAGCTCTTTACACATACCGTTCCTTGGTTAGAAAGTGAAACAGTTAACAGGCCATGCCCATTACAAGTTGAATCGGACATGGAGTGCACAGATGCACAGCCACAGCCAGATTACTATGCTGTTCCTTTGACTCAGACCAGGACATTGCCCTCGCAGTGTACTGATCCAGAATCAGACCCTGATGAGACTATGGTGCCCCGTCACGAACGCTATACCACCGGCTTACACGGTGACATAGACGAAGTTGCACACAAGATAGAATAGGAGGTCATAGATGACCCAGTTGTTGACCCCGATTGGCAGCCATTGGGGGAACAGGGTGCAGGTGGCAGTAGCTCTGAAGCGGAGGAGGAGGAGCCGCAGAAGGCATCAACATCGCAACAGGTTCCATCTGCCAGGCCCGTATCTGGCCAAAAACGCGTGGCAAAACCAAAACCAGTTGTAGGACAGCGTGGACATCCGGTTAAAGAAGCTCAGTCTGCAATGCCTGAAAAGGTATCCGATAGTAGAAAGAGTGCAGTCTGGCATTTTTTTAAACAACATCCAAATGATCAGCGCAAAGTCATCTGTCAAAAAATGTTCAACTACCTTAAGCAGAGGTCAGAATCTTAAAAGTCTAAATACAAGTTGCATGCGTAGACATTTAACCACCATGCATTTGCAAGCCTGGACTCACTACCAAACGTCCCTTAAGGTTGTAGCACCCTCAGCCAATGAAGCTCGTCAGCAATGCTACATCCCTTCCCTCACTGTAAGCCCACCATTTCCCGCACCACCTGCAGTAAATGTGCAGATTTCGTCGCCAGGCCAAAGCAGTCAGGGAATCACCAGTTTCGTATTAGGAAACACTGCATGTAGGGCACCAGCAAGAATACCATCTCCAACCCTCTCTCAGTCTGCCATGTCCACTGGCACCCCCGCTAGTTCCACGATCTGCAGCTCTCCAGTCCAGCTCACCCTACATGAGACTCTCATTAGCAAAAGGAAGTACTCATCCTCGCATCCGCGTACACAGGGTTTGAACGCCCACATTGCTAGACTAATCTCATTAGAGATGATGCCCTACCGGTGAGTTGAAAGCGAAGCTTTCAAAGCCCTGATGGACTACGCTGAACCAAGCTACGAGCTACCCAGCCGACACTTCTTTTCGAGAAAAGCCATCCCAGCCCTCCACCAGCATGTAAAAGACCGCATCGTCCATGCACTCAGGCAATCTGTGAGTACAAAGGTGCACCTGACAACAGATGCATGGACCAGTAGGCATGGCCAGTGACGTTACGTGTCCATCACGGCACATTGGGTTAATGTGGTGGATGCAGAGTCCACAGGGGACAGCAATATTGGGACAGTTCTGCCTAGCCCACGGTCTAGGAAACAGTTGGCTGTAGGCGTTCGCCCCCCCTCCTCCTCCTCCTCATCCTCCTGCAGAAGCGAGAGCTCGTCCACAGACCGCAGTCGCACGAGCACTCCATCCGCAGCTGCCACTGTTGCACACGAGGTGTCCCATTATGGGACAGCTAGTGGTAAGCGTCAGCAGGCTGTATTGGCAATGAAGTGTTTGGACGACAACAGACACACCGCGGAAATTCTGTTCAAGTTCTTGCAGCAAGAAACTCAGTCATGGCTGGGCAGTGTACATCTTGAGGCAGGCAAGGTAGTGAGTGATAACGGAAGGAATTTTATGGCTGCCATAGCCCTTTCCCAACTGAAACACATTCCTTGCCTGGCTCACACCTTAAACCTGGTGGTGCAGTGCTTCTTGAAAAGTTATCCGGGGTTACCCGACCTGCTCCTCAAAGTGCGCAGACTTTGCACGCATATCCGCCGTTCGCCCGAACACTCAAGCCGTATGCAGAACCATCAGCGGTCTTTGAACCTTCCCCAGCATCGCCTAATCATCGACGTTGCAACAAGGTGGAACTCCACACTGCACATGCTTCAGAGACTGTGCGAACAGAGGCGGGCTGTTATGTATTTGTGGGAGGATACACATACACGGGCAGGCAGTTGGATGGCAGACATGGAGTTTTCAGGTGTGCAGTGGTCGAAGGTACAAGACCTGTGTCAAGTCCTTCAGTGTTTTGAGGAATGCACATGGCTGGTTAGTGCAGACAACGCCATAATAAGCATGAGCATCCCCCTAATGCGTCTGCTGATGCAAAGTTTGACGCACATAAAGGAGTAGGGGTCTGCAGCCAGGAAGAGGATAGCCTTGATGACAGTCAGCCATTGTCTGGTCAGGGCAGTCTACAGGACGAGGTAGCGGGTGAAGAGGAGGAGGACGAGGAGGATGATGGGGATGAGTATTTTTTGAATGAGGAAGCTTCTCAGGGGCCAATAGAAACTGTTGGCGTTGCAAGGCCGGGTTCAGGTTTTTTGAGGGAGACAAGTGACGTAGATTTGCCTGAAACTGCCCCTCAACCCAGCACAGCCGCAGATTTCACAACTAGAACTTTGGCCCACATGGCGGATTATGCCTTACGTATCCTCAAAAGGGACCCACGCATTATTAAAATGATGATCGATGACGATTACTGATTGGCCTGCCTCCTTGATCCTCGCTATAAAGGCAAATTGCAAAATATCATGCCACATGAGAACCTCAAACAAATATTAGCAACCAAACAAGCAACTCTGGTAGACCGTTTGATTCAGGCATTCCCAGCACACAGCGCCGGTGATGGTTCTCACACAAGATGCAGGGGGCAACAGGGCAGAGGTGTTAGAGGTGCACAAATCAGAAGTGGCGTTGGACAGAGGGGTTTTCTGACCAGGTTGTGGAGTGATTTCGCAATGACCGCAGACACGACAGGTACTGCAGCATCAATTCCATGTGACAGGAGACAACATTTGTCCAGTATGGTTACTAACTATTTTTCATCCCTTATCGATGTTCTTCCTCAACCGTCATTCCCATTTGATTACTGGGCATCCAAAATAGACACCTGGCCTGAATTGGCAGAATATGCATTGCAGGAGCTTGCTTGCCCAGCAGCTAGTGTGCTATCAGAAAGAGTATTCAGTGCTGCTGGTTCAATATTGACCGAAAAAAGGAGTCGTCTGGCTACCCAAAATGTTGATGATGTCGGGATCACACTCAGTCGGAGCAGCCTTTGGAAGTGGAGAATCACCAGAAATAATACACAAGACACGTCTTGTATAGTGTATCACTGGGAAGTCTCTGAAGCACGCCTGCCTTCAATGTGCTATCCCTTCTTTATATAGTTGTTTCAGTAGGTTTAGTGGTTATACAAGTTTTGCATGTTTAAACAAAGAGACAAAACAGGAAAGAAAGAAAAGAAAAGAAAACAGTTTCGTGGGCGGCAGTTTCACAACAAACAGTACAAAGGCAATTCCACAGACAGGAAAAACAGGATTTCATACTATAGCTAAAATGTCCTTGAATGGACAGGTCAATATTTATCACAAATTCTTTTTTTTTTTTTTGTTCATTG
Organism: Ranitomeya imitator; assembly: GCF_032444005.1. NCBI lineage: Eukaryota > Metazoa > Chordata > Amphibia > Anura > Dendrobatidae > Ranitomeya > Ranitomeya imitator. The sequence continues at coordinate 701,974,980 of NC_091283.1, forward strand.
AGGTAATCTTTTTTGTTCTGCTCTTCACAATCCCCCCTTTGACATATTCCATTCAAAACCTTGTCGATCATTTTAGTCATTCTTTTTGTGATATTACAAAAAAAAAACTTTATATTCTCGCATCCATTACACAAAATTTATTTGTGCATACCGAGATACCCTTGAGTACAACCTTGAACAATACATATATAATTACAATAACCATAACTGTATGTATTAGGCTTTGCATAATCCCGGTAACCCACCCACCGATCCCTCTGAACCAATTGGCCGGGTTAAGAAAAGAAAAGGTATCTGACCACCAGCTATCCATATTTTGGTCATTGTCTTTGTCATACTGATCCCTGAGTCGTTGTACGTCTTTTAATTTAAATCTCATACTCATAGTACTATTCGGGTCTATATAATGACAGCAGGTGGGTCCGATGATTTGACACATACCCCCTTGTGAGGCAGTTAGGTAATCCAATACCAGGGTATGTTGGTTAGTGACTATTATAAGCTGATTCTGTACAGCTATACTAGTATTTAATATGTCCAATATATCCCAAATCTGATCATCTAGATAATCCGTGGCTCTAACTAATTTATCCCACATCTGTGTTAACATTATTAACATCAATATCATGAGTCTTATACTGCTTTTTTGCAATGACTTGCATGTATCCATGATGCCTTTCCTTCAAGCTTGACTGCTGTTGGAGTTGTTAACAGGACTTGGAAAGGTCCGTCAAATCTCGGTTCCAGAGTCTTTCTGGTGTGTCTTTTCACGTAGACTTGATCACCAGGTTCCAACTTGTGGCCTCCTTCGAGATTTTCTGGATCTGGAAGGGAAGCAAAAACTTGCGAATGCACTTTAGTTAAACGTTTTTGTAATTCTTGTACATAAGCAGTTAAAGTCTCAGTATTCAACATCAGTTGTTGTGGAAAATAACAACCAAAATTTGCTGCTCTACCAAAAAGAATCTCATGTGGTGACAGCTTAGCCTTCCCCCTTGGGGTGTTTCGGATGGAATACAGGGCAAGTGGTAGACACTCGGTCCAAGGCTTTCCTGTTTCTGCCATGGCCTTCTGGATTTTTAATTTTATTGTCCCATTTAATCTTTCCACTTTACCTGAACTCTGTGGATGATATGGAGTGTGAAACTGGTTTTCTACTCCCAACATTTTCATAACATTCTGGAATATTTCCCCAGTAAAATGGGTACCTCTATCTGACTCGATCACCTCAGGCATGCCGTAACGGGGTATCAGTTCATGTGCTATTTTAATGGCAGTAGTTTTTGCTCAGGCTCTACGAACTGGATAAGCCTCTGGCCACCCTGAGAACATGTCCACACACACAAGCACATATTCGTATCCATTGTACCTAGGAAGTTGGATGTAGTCGATCTGGAGTCTTTGAAAGGGATACAGTGGTCTTACATGATGCTTGGTTGGGGTTTTAATGGCCTGACCTGGATTGTGTGCCAGGCATATAGCGCATGCAGCACACATGTTCCGAGCAAAATTACCAAAACCTGGAGCCAACCACCTTTCTTTTACCTTGAGCGTCATACCATTTGCCGACACATGCGTGGGTAGGTGGAGGTCACTTGCCACTGCGGGGTACCAGGCTCTGGGTAAACACAACAAAGTTCCTTTTTTCCATAATCCTTGCTGATCTTCTGCCCCTTTTTTCTGCCACTGCCCTCGTTCTTCGTCGTCTACCTGTTTCTGAGCTTCCTTCAATCTTTCCTCATCATCTTCAGAGCTATCTAGTGTGTGGGCATGATGTAAGGGTTTACGTGCTGCCTGTTTTGCTGCCTTATCGGCTTTATCGTTACCCCTGGCTTCCTCGGTGTCGAGTCTCACATGTGCAGCTACCTTTATCACCGCTATTTCTTTAGTTTCTTGTGCTGCCTCCAGAATCTGTCTAATGAGGGAGGCATGTTTAACAGGTTGGCCTGAAGCAGTCATATAACCTCTGGCTCTCCATATTACGCCAAAATCGAAAATAATGCCATGTGCATATCTAGAATCAGTGTATATGTTTGCTGTCTGATCTTTGGCTATTTTTAGAGCTTCAACTAATGCCGTAAGTTCTGCTTCTTGTGCAGACTGATTAGCAGGGAGAGGTTCTGCTTTCAGCACTTCATGCTGAGTTACTACCGCATAACCTGTATGAAATTGTCCATTCATATCTGCATATCTACTGCCATCTATGAAAAGTTCAAATGTAGCATTACAGAGTGGCTTGTCACGTACATTACATAAGCCCTGAGTCTCTTGTTCCATTAATTGTACACAATCATGCATTGACTTTGATGGGTCAAAGGAGTTGGAGAGTGCAGTTGCAGTTTCCTCAGGTATGGTACCCCCCTCAGACTCTAAAGGGAGCAAAGACGCGAGATTAAGAGTCTGAATCCTGGCAAAGGAAATGTTGGGCGGCAGTAGTAGGGAACATTGGAGACGGAGGTGTCTGGCCATTGAAATATGTTTAGGTTGGACCTGGTTAAGAATGCCATGTACATCATGACTGGTCTGAACTAGAAGTGGGTGATCAAGAACAATCTCAGAAGCTTTATCTAATAACAGTGAAATTGCGGCTACTACTCTTACACAAGAAGGTGCGGCTCTAGCTACAGGGTCCAGATGAGCTGATATGTATGCCACAGGTCTCTGTTTGTTTCCATGTTTTTGTGTGAGCACCCCTGTAGCATGTGAGGATATCTCAGCTGCCATCAATTGAAAAGGTTTAGTGTAGTCTGGGAGTCCCAAAGCCGGAGCTGATACCAGTGCTGTTTTCAAAGAGGAAAATGACTGTTTAGCCTCTTCACTGAGTGAATATGGTGTGTTGGCAATACAGTCATATAAAGGCTGCATGAGTTGACTTGTATGTATGATCCACTGTCTACAGTGTGAAACAATACCTAGGAAAGCACGCAGCTGTTTGTGATTCCTGGGTTCAAGCATGTTACGTATGGCTTCCGTACGTTGAGGTGTGAGGTGTCTGATGCCCTGTGATATGCAGTGACCTAAAAACACGACTGTTTGTTGACAAGCCTGGAGTTTCTGTCTATTTACTTTACAGCCTTCTTGCGCTAGGAAAATTAAGAAATTAACAGTTGAGGTAACTGCCGTCTGCTCATCAGGGCAACAAATAAGTAAGTCATCTACATACTGTAGAATGACTACTCCTGGTTCTGGGATAAAAAATTTTAGCACGGTCTGCATTGCTTCAGAGTACAAAGTTGGTGAGTGTACCATACCTTGTGGCAATCTTGTCCATGCTAATTGTTTACCCTTGAATGTAAAGGCAAACAAATGCCAACAGTTCTTATGTAGTGGCACAGAAAAAAATGCGTTTGATAAGTCAATTACCGTAAAATATGCAGCAGTGCTGGGAATTTGAGACAGTAAGGTATGGGGATTCGGTACCACAGGGGTGACCGGTGCCAAAACCTTATTGATTTCCCGTAAGTCGTGCACCATGCGATATTTCACCATAGTTTCTTTGGAGGACACTTTCTTTTTAACAGGATATAAGGGTGTATTGGCGGGTGACCTGATTTCTACCAAAACACCTTGTAACACATAATCCTGAATTTGTTGAGAAATCGCCTGTTCTTGCTGGGCGCTGATGGGGTATTGCCTAAGCTGAGGTAATATGGTTCCCGGGGCAGTTTCTAACAGTATAGGAGCTACTGATAAAAATCCTACATCAGTGTCTCCTTTTGCCCATAGGCTGTCAGGAACCCGAGACAAGTCAATTTTTGCTTGTTGAGTGTAAATTTCGGGAAAATCCTCCATTGCCTGTATTCTAACATATGGTTCCAGAGTTTCTGCATCTTCAGGGATGGTCAGCATAACTGTGCCATCTTCTCTAAAATGGATGTTTGCATGCATTTTACTTAAGACATCAGTACCCAACAAGCAGGTAGGTGCACCTTTAGCAAATAAAAATTTGGATACAAAAGTTTTAGGGCCAAAGCTCACATTTAAAGGTTTTGTAAAGGGCAACGCCTGAATTTTACCATCATACCCTTCTGCATATGTAACCTTTGAGGATATATTGTCAGGATATGGTAAAAAGTCCTGATTTAAAATGGAGGATGTTGCTCCCGTATCTATCAGAAAAGGTACATTTTTACCCTCAACTTCAACTTGTATTATTGGTCTTCTAGAAGGAAGAGAGACCTGCATAACTTTCAGTCATTCTGAGCTGTCTGTTTGATCAGGCACTGGGTTATTTATCCTATTTTTGGGTACAAAGGTTCCTGAATCTATATCTGCTTTTCTCTTCCTACATTCCCTTTGGAAATGTCCTGGCTTCTTACAGTAATGACAAGTAAACTTTTGATTAGCAGAGCCAGTATTAGCCTGTGCAATTCTTACTGGCTTAGAATTTTCTCTTAAGTCCATTTCTATCCCTACAGCTTTCTGTCTAGCCAGGTGTGGGTCTTCCAAGGTTCTCCAATCAGGGGTTGCGGCCTTAAGCTTTTCCTTCACTTTTGGAGACAATCCATCTATAAAGGTTTTTGTAACTAACCTCATCATTCCTGGAGCGGTTAGATCCATGCCTTCATCTCTGAAATTATTTTCTACACTTAGATAATATTCGTCTACTGATTGTCCAGATTTCTGAGCCACCACTCCCGTTGTTCCTCTCTGCCTCTGTCTCTCCCTCATGAAAACCATTAAGTGATCTACAAATTGTGTACCTGATTCTATCGTTTGTAAGGCACCATCTCCTGCTTGGGGCCTATGTACCTGTAGATTCGCTAATAGCTCCTGGAAGAGTCCAGGAGTCATTTTCATTCTACATAATTCTTCTCCATCTGCCCAAACTCCAGCGTGAGTCTGCATAATTTGCTGTATATATTGTGCAAATCTAACTGGACACTGGGTGGGATCTGGTGCGTTATGCAAGAGAGACATGCCTTCAGCGGGGGACCAAGGGAAATATTGTCGAGTTTGGTGATATCTAGTTCCCATTACTCCGTCAGCACCAGGTTCCCTAAAGGGTCTTGGTACTACCCTAACAGGGGCAAGTACAGCGCCATGTCTAGGTGTACCACAGGCTAGGCAATCATTTCTCCAGTCTGGATTTTGTTGTCCACAGTGCGGACATACCCATCCTCCTGGTCCGGCTAAACTTTGAGGTGGTGTTTGGAGAAAAGATGGGGCATGTGGGTTAAGGTATGGGGGTGGGGTATTTATAGATTCCACATTTTGTTTTTCTCCACAGCCTGTGGGTCTAATACACCACTTTTTACTCTGTTGATTATATGTCCATCCCTCATTTTCTGCTACCCTAGAGACATCAATCAATGCTTGGATCTGATCTATCCATTTCTTGTCTCTGATTATGCCTTTTTTCCGTTCCTGAATTCCTTCCCATAGTTTTCTACTAAAAGCTTCTGCCCTAGTAACTCCAAACTTACTAAAAATCTTTTTCAGCCCCTTAGTGGCATCTTCACCACTTCTCTCCTTTATGATAGTATAGATATCTAATTCTTCTGGTTCCGACTTTGTTTGCTTATTCCCCATTTTCTTATCCTGAGCTTTCTTGCCCTAGGTGGCGTTTGGGTATGAGAATACCTCGTTACCTTCTTCCTAAGGAGCTAGGATGCCCTTTTCTTGCCCTAGGTGGCGTTTGGGTATGAGAATACCTCGTTACCTTCTTCCTAAGGAGCTAGGATGTTTAAACTGTGTTGATGTAAGAAAATCCTGATTCCTACACCTATAGCAAACAACACAAATGCAACCAGACAGAAAAAGAAAAAGAACATACAACGTATCTTGTCCCAGGCTAATTTATCTGTCCTGGGCTTATACTATCACATACAACGTATTCTTGTCCCAGGCTAATTTATCTGTCCTGGGCTCATACTATCATACACTTATCCGTCACCAGGTTTTTGTCAAAGACAGGATCAGAGATTGAACATAGGCGCGGAGGTCTCCCCGAAAGGACGCAACCACGTTGCCCAGTGGGACAGTCACTTCTTCTGTTTCAACCACCTGGGCGGCTTATAGGGCTATTCCCAACTTCCACACACCTTCTATTCACATTCACTCTCATTCAATGCCGTACTCCGTGAGGTGATCAATTCCTAAATAGTTCAAGAACCCGAGCTATAGGTATCCTCCTCTACTAGAACTACCCGCTAAAGAACACGACACAGAAAATCTTACGGACAGTGCAGGGCAGATATAAGAGATCTAACAGTGTCTCTTACCTGGCCAGGTTTTTGTTCATCTGCCGTCCATTATCCCAGATTCTCTTTTCGTTCGTATTCTGCCGGTGTTCTTGAAGGAATACACAGACCTCGGGTCCCTGTTCGGGCGCCAGGAAATGTCGGGATCACACTCAGTCGGAGCAGCCTTTGGAAGTGGAGAATCACCAGAAATAATACACAAGACACGTCTTGTATAGTGTATCACTGGGAAGTCTCTGAAGCACGCCTGCCTTCAATGTGCTATCCCTTCTTTATATAGTTGTTTCAGTAGGTTTAGTGGTTATACAAGTTTTGCATGTTTAAACAAAGAGACAAAACAGGAAAGAAAGAAAAGAAAAGAAAACAGTTTCGTGGGCGGCAGTTTCACAACAAACAGTACAAAGGCAATTCCACAGACAGGAAAAACAGGATTTCATACTATAGCTAAAATGTCCTTGAATGGACAGGTCAATATTTATCACAAATTCTTTTTTTTTTTTTTTTTTTTTTTTTTGTTCATTGAGGTAATCTTTTTTGTTCTGCTCTTCACAATGATCTAACCTTCATTAAAATGAACCACTCATGGAATTAAAATTATTTTGCCCCACCTTTCCCGGCTGACACCTAGCTTCCCTATAAAAAGGTCTTGCTTGTGGACTGGTCTTACTGACTGTTCCAATCTCTTAATCTGCAGCAGCTGTTTGTCCAGCGTACGACATGTTTACACCTCCCTAAATGCGCTAACTCCCCCCCACGGGGCCGTGGTCTCGCCACTTGGCACAAGCACCCGTGAGAGTGCCGTTTGTCTGAAGAGGTGGGTGTGCCCGCTTTTGGCCGACGGCACTGCCACTGGGTCCCTCATAGTACAATAAAGTGTCTCTGGCGGTGGTGGCGCGCAACCAACGTCAGACACACCGTTGTAACATGAAGGGCCCTGGGCCTGTACCGCCGGCCACAAGAGAGTTTCCCCCCCAGCTCAAACAGTGCTCTACCACTTGCAAAATTATCTCTCACAGCTCCACCAATGTTTAGTTTATGCGCTGACATCCTTCAATGCCTGGCACTGACAATACCAATTTGTTGACATGTATGATGCTAGTTAAAATAGTCAGGGTCAGTGTCCTATATTGACACCAGTAAATACTTAGTGGCGCCAAATTACTATGTCTGAAACTCAGCAGAGGAACCCACCCCTGTACCTAAGTATGCCACCCTTTTGTTTTTTGGTTTAGTTGTTTTGAGAGACATTAACCCCTTCATGACCCAGCCTATTTTGACCTTAATGACCTGGCCGTTTTTTGCAATTCTGACCAGTGTCCCTTTATGAGGTAATAACTCAGGAACGCTTCAACGGATCCTAGCGGTTCTGAGATTGTTTTTTCGTGACATATTGGGCTTCATGTTAGTGGTAAATTTAGGTCAATAAATTCTGCGTTTATTTGTGATAAAAACGGAAATTTGGCGAAAATTTTGAAAATTTCGCAATTTTCACATTTTTAATTTTTATTCTGTTAAACCAGAGAGTTATGTGACACAAAATAGTTAATAAATAACATTTCCCACACGTCTACTTTACACCAGCACAATTTTGGAAACAAAATTTTTTTTTGCTAGGAAGTTATAAGAGTTAAAATTTGACCAGCGATTTCTCATTTTTACAACGAAATTTACAAAACCATTTTTTTTAGGGACCACCTCACATTTGAAGTCAGTTTGAGGGGTCTATATGGCTGAAAATACCCAAAAGTGACACCATTCTAAAAAATGCACCCCTCAAGGTGCTCAAAACCACATTCAAGAAGTTTTTTAACCCTTCAGGTGCTTCACAGCAGCAGAAGCAACATGGAAGGAAAAAATGAACATTTAACTTTTTAGTCACAAAAATTATCTTTTAGCAACATTTTTTTTATTTTCCCAATGGTACAAGGAGAAACTGAACCACGAAAGTTGTTGTCCAATTTGTCCTGAGTACGCTGATACCTCATATGTGAGGGTAAACCACTGTTTGGGCGCACGGCAGGGCTTGGAAGGGAAGGAGCGCCATTTGACTTTTTGAATGAAAAATTGGCTCCACTCTTTAGCGGACACCATGTCACGTTTGGAGAGCCCCCGTGTGCCTAAAAATTGGAGCTCCCCCACACGTGACCCCATTTTGGAAACTAGACGCCCCAAGGAACTTATCTAGATGCATAGTGAGAACTTTGAACCCCCGGGGGCTTCACAAATTTATCCGTAAAAATGAAAAAGTACTTTTTTTTCACAAAAAAATTCTTTTAGCCTCAATTTTTTTCATTTTCACATGGGCAACAGGATAAAATGGATCCTAAAATTTGTTGGGCAATTTCTCATGAGTACACCGATACCTCACATGTGGGGGTAAACCACTGTTTGGGCACATGGTAAGGTTCGGAAGGGAAGGAGCGCCATTTGACTTTTTGAATGAAAAATTATCTCCATCGTTAGCGGACACCATGTCGTGTTTGGAGAGCCCCCGTGTGCCTAAACATTGGAGCTCCCCCACAAATGACCCCATTTTGGAAACTAGACCCCCCAAGGAACTTATCTAGATGCATATTGAGCACTTTAAACCCTCAGGTGCTTCACAAATTGATCTGTAAAAATGAAAAAGTACTTTTTTTTCCACAAAAAAATTCTTTTCGCCTCAGTTTTTCATTTTCACATGGGCAATAGGATAAAATGAATCCTAAAATTTGTTGGGCAATTTCTCCCGAGTACGCCGATACCTCATATGTGGGGGTAAACCACTGTTTGGGCACACGGCAGGGCTCGGAAGGGAAGGCGCGCCATTTGACTTTTTGAATGGAAAATTAGCTCCAATTGTTAGCGGACACCATGTCGCGTTTAGAGAGCCCCTGTGTGCCTATGCATTGGAGCTCCCCCACAAGTGACCCCATTTTGGAAACTAGACCCCCCAAGGAACTTATCTAGATGCATATTGAGCACTTTAAACCCCCAGGTGCTTCACAGAAGTTTATAATGCAGAGCCATGAAAATAAAAAATAATTTTTCTTTCTTCAAAAATGATTTTTAGCCTGGAATTTCCTATTTTGCCAAGGGTAATAGGAGAAATTGGACCGCAAATGTTGTTGTCCAGTTTGTCCTGAGTACGCTGATACCCCATATGTGGGGGTAAACCACTGTTTGGGCGCACGGCAGGGCTCGGAAGGGAAGGCACGCCAATTGGCTTTTTAAATGGAAAATTAGCTCCAATCATTAGCGGACACCATGTCACGTTTGGAGAGCCCCTGTGTGCCTAAACATTGGAGATCCCCCACATATGACCCCATTTTGGAAACTAGACCCCCAAAGGAACTAATCTAGATGTGTGGTGAGGACTTTGAACTTCCAAGTGCTTCACAGAAGTTTATAACGCAGAGCCATGAAAATAAAATAAAAATTTTATTTTCTCTAAAATGATTTTTTAGCCTGCAATTTATTATTTTCCCAAGGGTAACAGGAGAAATTTGACCCCAAAAGTTGTTGTACAGTTTCTCCTGAGTACGCTGATACCCCATATGTGGGGGTAAACCACAGTTTGGGCACATGTCGGGGCTCGGAAGTCAAGTAGTGACATTTTGAAATGCAGACTTTGATGGAATGCTCTGCGGGCGTTACGTTGCGTTTGCAGAGCCCCTGATGTGGCTAAACAGTAGAAACCCCCCACAAGTGACCCCATTTTAGAAACTAGACCCCGAAAGGAACTTATCTAGATGTGAGGTGAGCACTTTGAACCCCCAAGTGCTTCACAGAAGTTTATAACACAGAGCAGTGAAAATAATAAATACGTTTTCTTTCCTCAAAAATAATTTTTTAGCCCAGAATTTTTTATTTTCCCAAGGGTTACAGGAGAAATTGGACCCCAAAAGTTGTTGTCCAGTTTCTCCTGAGTACGCTGATACCCCATATGTGGGGGTAAACCACTGTTTGGGCACACGTCGGGGCTCAGAAGGGAAGTAGTGACTTTTGAAATGCAGACTTTGATGGAATGGTCTGCGGGCGTCACGTTGCGTTTGCAGAGCCCCTGGTGTGCCTAAACAGTAGAAACCCCCCACAAGTGACCCCATTTTGGAAACTAGACCCCCCAAGGAACTTATCTAGATATGTGGTGAGCACTTTGAACCCCCAAGTGCTTCACAGACGTTTACAACGCAGAGCCGTGAAAATAAAAAATCATTTTTCTTTCCTCAAAAATGATGTTTTAGCAAGCAATTTTTTATTTGCTCAAGGGTAACAGGAGAAATTGGACCCCAGTAATTGTTGCCCAGTTTGTCCTGAGTACGCTGATACCCCATATGTGGGGGTAAACCACTGTTTGGGCACATGTCGGGGCTCGGAAGTCAAGTAGTGACATTTTGAAATGCAGACTTTGATGGAATGCTCTGCGGGCGTTACGTTGCGTTTGCAGAGCCCCTGATGTGGCTAAACAGTAGAAACCCCCCACAAGTGACCCCATTTTAGAAACTAGACCCCGAAAGGAACTTATCTAGATGTGAGGTGAGCACTTTGAACCCCCAAGTGCTTCACAGAAGTTTATAACACAGAGCAGTGAAAATAATAAATACGTTTTCTTTCCTCAAAAATAATTTTTTAGCCCAGAATTTTTTATTTTCCCAAGGGTTACAGGAGAAATTGGACCCCAAAAGTTGTTGTCCAGTTTCTCCTGAGTACGCTGATACCCCATATGTGGGGGTAAACCACTGTTTGGGCACACGTCGGGGCTCAGAAGGGAAGTAGTGACTTTTGAAATGCAGACTTTGATGGAATGGTCTGCGGGCGTCACGTTGCGTTTGCAGAGCCCCTGGTGTGCCTAAACAGTAGAAACCCCCCACAAGTGACCCCATTTTGGAAACTAGACCCCCCAAGGAACTTATCTAGATATGTGGTGAGCACTTTGAACCCCCAAGTGCTTCACAGACGTTTACAACGCAGAGCCGTGAAAATAAAAAATCATTTTTCTTTCCTCAAAAATGATGTTTTAGCAAGCAATTTTTTATTTTCTCAAGGGTAACAGGAGAAATTGGACCCCAGTAATTGTTGCCCAGTTTGTCCTGAGTACGCTGATACCCCATATGTGGGGGTAAACCACTGTTTGGGCACACGTCGGGGCTCGGAAGGGAAGGAGCACCATTTGACTTTTTGAATAAAAGATTGGCTGGAATCAATGGTGGCGCCATGTTGCGTTTGGAGACCCCCTGATGTGCCTAAACAGTGGAAACCCCTCAATTCTAACGCCAACACACCCCTAACCCTTATCCCAACTGTAGCCGTAACCCTAACCACAACCCTAACCGCAACACACCCCTAACCACAACCCTAACCCCAACACACCCCTAACCCTAACCACAACCCTAATTCCAACCCAACCCTAACCCTAAGGCTATGTACCCACGTTGCGGATTCGTGTGAGATTTTTCCGCACCATTTTTGAAAAATCCGCGGGTAAAAGGCACTGCGTTTTACCTGCGGATTTACTGCGGATTTCACCTGCGGATTCCTATTGAGGAATAGGTGTAAAACGCTGCGGAATCCGCACAAAGAATTGACATGCTGCGGAAAATACAACGCAGCGTTTCCGTGCGGTATTTTCCGCACCATGGGCACAGCGGATTTGGTTTTCCATAGGTTTACATGGTACTGTAAACCTGATGGAACACTGCTGCGGATCTGCAGCGGCCAATCCGCTGCGGATCCGCAGCCAAATCCGCACCGTGTGCACATAGCCTAATTCTAAAGGTATGTGCACACGCTTCGGAAAACGCTGCGGATCCGCAGCAGTTTCCCATGAGTTTACAGTTCAATGTAAACCTACGGGAAACAAAAATCGCTGTACACATGCTGCAGAAAAACTGCACGGAAACGCAGCGGTTTATATTCCGCAGCATGTCACTTCTTTCTGCGGATTCCACAGCGGTTTTACAACTGCTCCAATAGAAAATCGCAGTTGTAAAACCGCAGTGAAATGCGCAGAAAAACCGCGGTAAATCTGCCATAAATCCGCAGCGGTTTAGCACTGCGGATTTATCAAAGCCGCTGCGGAAAAATCCGCAGAGGACCAGAATACGTGTGCACATACCGAAACCCTAACCCTAACCCTACCCCTAACCCTACCCCTAACCCTACCCCTAACCCTACCCCTACCCCTAACCCTACCCCTAACCCTAACCCTAGTTCTAACTCCAACCTTAGTGAAAAAAAAAAAAATTCTTTATTTTATTATTGTCCCTATCTATGGGGGACAAATGGGGGGGGGTCATTTACTGTTTTTTTTATTTTGACCACTGTGATAGATTATATCACAGTGATCAAAATTCACATTGGAACGAATCTGCCGGCCGGCAGATTCGGCGGGCGCACTGCGCATGCGCCCGCCATTTTGGAACATGGCGGCGCTCGGGGAAGAAGACGGACGGACCCCGCCAGGATCGGTAAGTATAAGGGGGGGAGATCAGGGCACAGGGGGGGGAGATCAGGGCACGGGGGGGCGTCGGAGCACGGGGGGGGAGGGATCGGAGCATGGGGGAGAGTGATCGGTGTGCGGGCGGGTGGATCGGTGTGCAGGGGGGGTGGATCGGTGTGCAGGGGGGGTGGATCGGAGCACGGGGGGGGATCGGAGTGCGGGGGGGTTTGATTGGAGCACGGGGGGGTGTGATTGGAGCACGGGGGGAGCGGACAGGAGGACGGGGAAGCGGAGCACAGGACGGAGGGGAGCGGGCCACAGATTGGGGGGCTGGGGGGGCGATCGGTGGGGTGGGGGCACATTAGTATTTCCAGCCATGGCCGATGATATTGCAGCATCGGCCATGGCTGGATTGTAATATTTCACCATTTTTTTAGGTGAAATATTACAAATCGCTCTGATTGGCAGTTTCACTTTCAACAGCCAATCAGAGCGATCGTAGCCACGAGGGGGTGAAGCCACCCCCCCTGGGCTAAACTACCACTCCCCCTGTCCCTGCAGATCGGGTGAAATGGGAGTTAACCCTTTCACCCGATCTGCAGGGACGCGATCTTTCTGTGACACAGCATATGCGTCACAGGTCGGATTGGCACCGACTTTCATGACGCATACGCTGTGTCACAGGTCGGGAAGGGGTTAACATCTATTTATTTTTGGGGAGTACTAACTGTGTCAGACACTCCTTCCAATCGTCCTCCGCTGAACAAACCAATGCTGCCTGTGTACCCCTGCAAGATAATTCGAACTGCATTGAGCCTAATTTTTTTTATTTTAGGACTACTAAGTCTGTCTGCGGTCCCTCCTTCCAATAGTCCTCCGCTGACCACACCAATGCTGCCTGTGTACCCCTGGAACCTATTTAAAAGTGCATAGAGCCTACTTTCTTTATTGTAGGCCTACTAAGTCTGTCTGCGGTCCATCCTTCCATTTGTCCTCCGCTGAGCATACCAATGCCGACCGTGTACCCATGTACCTTTTTTTCAACCTGCAGTGAGCCAACTTTGTGGTGTAAGGCCTACTAGCAGTGTCTGTCTGCGCCACTTAATACAGCTGTTCTCCTCTAAAATAAAAAAAATAAAAAAAAGGCTGGTTTTCAGCCTGTCAGAATTATAAAACTGCATTGGGACCACAAGTTTCGTTGTGGTCTACAAACTGATTCTTCCACTCCAAGGTGCTCTCCTGGTTGCCTTTCCTAAGCTTCAATCTTCAGGCTCTCGGTAAATAGTTTTTTAATGGAACAACTGCAGTGGGGCTACTAGTTGGGTTGGGGCCTACTACCAGTGTATGCCGCTGCAAGGTGTTCTCCAGGTTGCCTTTCCTGAGCTTCAATCTTCAGGCTCTTGTTAAATAGTTTTTTAATGGAACAACTGCAGTGGGGCTACTAGTTGGGTTGGGGCCTACTACCAGTGTCTGCCGCACCAAGGTGTTCTCCTGGTTGCCTTTCCTGAGCTTCAATCTTCAGGCTCTTGTTAAATAGTTTTTTAATGGAACAACTGCAGTGGGGCTACTAGTTGGGTTGGGGCCTACTACCAGTGTCTGCCGCTCCAAGGTGTTCTCCAGGTTGCCTTTCCTGAGCTTCAATCTTCAGGCTCTCGTTAAATAGTTGTTGAAACAACACTGCATTAGGCCTACAAGTTGGGTCTGGGTTCTACAAACGGTGTATTCCGCTCCAAGGTGTTCTCCAGGTTGCCTTTCCCTAGCTTCTATCTTCAGGCTCTCGTTAAATTGGTTTTAATATGAAACTGCATTTGGGCTACTAGTTTGGTTGGCCCTACCAACGGTGTCTGCCGCTCCTTGATGTTCTCCTACACTGAACAAACCAGTGCCACCTGTTTACTACTGTTACCAATTTTTAACTGCATTTAGCCTACTTACTGATTTGGGCCTACTCACTGTGTCAGCCTCTCATTACAGTTGTACTCCACTGAACAAAGCAATTCCCCCTGGTTAGTCCTGTTACCAATTTTGAACTGCATTTAGCCCACTTTATTCTTTGGGCCTATATCTTTGTTTCCTCCTCATCCTGCCCATTGCCCAGCCAGTGCTAGATGAGTCTGCTGGTACATTGACCCAGAACGCTACATTCCCCGTGCACGCTACACAGCAAGAATGTGACCCTGCTGAAAGTCAGGTTCCCCTTCCCGCATACCATAACACCTTACACGGGGACAAAGAGGAAGGTGCAGATGAAAGTGCAGGTTCCTTCATCAGGTGGGGGGGGAATACTCGTTGACGACATTACTGGCACAGGGCCCCTCATAGTACGCATAAAGTGTCGCTGCCGGTGGGAGGCGCCCCCGCCGTGCAAACACATTGCCGTACTTTGAGGGGCCCTGTGCCAGTGCCAATGCCAACAAGTGGGCCCCCCCTGCTTGCTCAGGATCACAGCACTTGCAAAGTTTAAATACTTACCTCTCCCTGCTCCACTGCCCTGAGGTGGTCCAGATTACCTGGGCCCACTAAATACTTGAACCAGCCCTACCCCCCACAACTTTAGCCAAATGACCCCCAATTTCCAATGCCTAACTATTAGTGTTGAGCATTCCGATACCGCAAGTATCGGGTATCGGCCGATACTTGCGGTATCGGAATTCCGATACCGAGATCCGATACTTTTGTGATATCGGGTATCGGTATCGGATCAATAGGGATGTGTAAAATAAAGAATTAAAATAAAAAATATTGATATGCTCACCTCTCCGGCGGCCCCTGGACATCACGCTGCTAACCGGGAGGCTTCTTTGTTTAAAATGCGCGCCTTTAGGACCTGCGAATGACGTCCCGGCTTCTGATTGGTCGCGTGCCGCCCATGTGACCGGCACGCGACCAATCAGAAGCCGCGACGTCATTCTCATTCACAAAAACTCCTAATTCTAGGAATTAAGGACCTGCGAATGACGTCGCGGCTTCTGATTGGTCGTGTGCCGGTCACATGGGCGGCACGCGACCAATCAGAAGCCGGGACGTCATTCGCAGGTCCTAAAGGCGCGCATTTTAAACAAAGAAGCCTCCCGGTTAGCAGCGTGATGTCCAGGGGCCGCCGGAGAGGTGAGCATATCAATATTTTTTATTTTAATTCTTTATTTTACACATCCCTATGGATCCCAGGGCCTGAAGGAGAGTTTCCTCTCCTTCAGACCCTGGGAACCATGAGAATACCTTCCGATACTTGATGTCCCATTGACTTGTATTGGTATCGGATATCGGTATCGGCGATATCCGATATTTTTCGGGTATCGGCCGATACTATCCGATACCGATACTTTCAAGTATCGGACGGTATCGCTCAACACTACTAACTATTATTATAAGGTAAATTAAGATTGACAAGCTTCAGTAACAAGAATGGATGTTTTTGCCATTAAAATGGGCACTGTAGGTGCTTTCCTGGCCTCCACTCACTGCCGACTACGCTTCCCCATTGACTTGCATTGGGTTTCGTGTTTCGGTCGATCCCCGACTTTTCGCGATAATCGGCCGATTCCACTCGACTCGACTTTTGAGATAGTCGGGTTTCGCGAAACCCGACTCGACCCTAAAAAACTAAAAGTCGCTCAACCCTAATCACCACTTCTGAATTTATCAACCACTCGTGGACTTGTCTCTGCAGAGACACAGTTCTCTATAGCTGATCACTTCCAGAGCATATTACCCAGACTTCTTCAGTACGTCAGATGAAGAAAAAAGACACATAGTGCCGCCCTGCACAGTAACAGGACCCCCTCTTGTTGGAAGAAAGTATCCTCAAAAGTAAATTAAATTACAATAGTAATAATGTCCCCTGATTGGCCCCTACAGTAATTATGTCCCCACTTGCCACCATAAACCAATCTATCTAATATATAAAGCTGAATGTGTGTATGTGTGTATGTCCGGGATTGGCATCTGCACCATCGCAGCTACAGCCACAAAATTTTGCACACTCACACGTCTGGACCCCAAAAGCATCATAGGCTATGTTGTGAGGCGAAATTTTAACCCCGGGCGTTCCAATTCCCCAAACAATTTTGCCCCTATCTACATAATGGGGAAAAAGTGAAAGGAAAAGTGTTGGAGGCGTCGCAGCTACAGCCACAAAATTTTGCACAGTCACACGTCTGGACCCTGAGAGCGTCATAGGCTATGTTGTGAGGTAAAATTTTAACCCCGCGCTTTCCAATTCACCAAATAATTTTGCCCCTATCTACATAATGGGCAAAAAGTGAAAGGAAAAGTGTTGGAGGCGTCGCAGCTACAGCCACAAAATTTTGCACAGTCACACGTCTGGACCCTGAGAGCGTCATAGGCTATGTTGTGAGGTAAAATTTTAACCCCACGCTTTCCAATTCACCAAACAATTTTGCCCCTATCTACATAATGGGGAAAAAGTGAAAGGAAAAGTGTTGGAGGCAAATTGACAGATGCCAGATGTGAACAAGGGGGACTTAAAGAGTGAGAGCGATGGCACCAAAGAGTATATACCATACAGATGCTAAGGTGGGGCCCCGACATGGGATACTCACCACACACGGAGATATAAACACACACAAAAGGCGTCACAAACTACCACGTGCTTGAACGCATATACCACCCTTAGCACACATTTCACCGCACATACACCAACCTCGCCACATAAAAGTCGAAACACAAAAGTCGCCGCTCAAAACTCGCCACATGCAAAACTAGGCTCACGCAAAACTCGCCACACGTGCAAAACTCACCTCATGGAAAACTCGCCACACGCAAAACTTGCACCCGCGGAAAAATTGCTACATGCACAAAAGTTGCAACACATGCAAAAGTTGCAACACATGCAAAAGTTGCCTCACTCAAAACTTGCACATACTCAAAACGCACCACACATAAAACTCGTCACGCGCAAAACTCACCATGCGCAAAACTTGCTGCACACAACTTGCTACACTAACCTGTCACATGCAACTCGACACACAAAAAGTTGCTACACGCATGTCGCCACACAACTCATCTCACAAAAGTCGCTACATGCATGTCGCCACATGCAACTCAACACACACAAATTGACACATGAAACTTGCCCCAAAACACTCACAAGTCCGGTATTATCCTTCAAAAATAAAAATCTGATTAATAAGCAGACAAACTACAAGAGCAACAAATGTAACATATAGGAAATACGGCAGCTGTCAGTCACATGACCTGTCTATTATGTGTATGTGTGAGCTAATATATACTGCCAGGGGGAGGGCTTCCTGTTGGCTGGGGATTTGTCAGGCTGCCAATTTAGTACTATATACAGGAGAGATGACACACAGGTATATACTATATACAGGAGGAGATGACACACAGGTATATACTATATATAGGAGGAGATGACACACAGGTATATACTATATACAGGAGCAGATGACACACAGGTATATACTATATACAGGAGCAGATGACACACAGGTATATACTATACACAGGAGGAGATGACTTACAGGTATATACTAAATACAGGAGCAGATGATACACAGGTATATACTATATACAGGAGGAGATGACTTACAGGTATATACTATATACAGGAGGAGATGACACACGTATATACTATATACAGGAGGAGATGACACACAGGTGTATACTATATACAGGAGGAGATGACACACAGGTATATACTTTATACAGGAGGAGATGACACACACATATATACTATATACAGGGGAGATGACACACAGGTATATACTATATACAGGAGGAGATGACAAACAGGTATATACTATATACAGGAGGAGATGACATCCTGGTATATACTATATACAGGGGGGATGACATACAGGTACATACTATATACAGGGGCGATGACACACAGGTATATACTATATACAGTGGAGATGACACACAGGTATATACTATATACAGGTGGAGATGACATAAAGGTATATACTATATACTGGAGGAGATGACACACAGGTATATACTTTATACAGGAGCAGATGATACACAGGTATATACTATATACAGGAGGAGATGACTTACAGGTACATGCTATATACAGGAGGAGATGACACACGTATATACTATACACAGGAGGAGATGACATACAGGTATATACTATATAAATGAGATGACACATAGGTATAGAGGAGGAGAGGACATACAGCAGGTATATACTATATACAGGGGAGATGACATACAGGTATATACTATATACAGGAGATGACATACAGGTATATACTATATATAGGAGGAGATGACATACAGGTATATAGTATATACAGAAGAGATGACATACAGGTATATAATATATACAGGAGGAGATGACACATGGGTATATACAATATACAGGAGGAGATGACACATGGGTATATACAATATACAGGAGGAGATGACATACAGCAGGTATATACTATTTACAGGGGAGATGGCATACAGTTATATACTATATACAAGAGAAGACATACAGGAGTATACTATATGTAAGGGAGATAACAAACATGTATATACTGAGGTGAAAATGAGGGGTGTGAGGTGAAAATGAAAAGGTGTGAGTGCAAAATGAGAGGAGTGAGGGAAAATAGTGGAGTGATCGGAAAATGACAGATGTGAGGTCGAAATGACAAGTGTTAGGGGGGAATGAGAGGAGTGAGGGGAAAATAAGAGAAGTGAGGGGGAAAATGAGAGGTGTAAAGGAGAAAATGAGAGGTGTAAGGGAGAAAATGAGAGGCATGATGGGAAAATAAGAGACGTGAGGTGCTATAACTAACCACAGATATTTACTATGCCCAGGCAACGCCGGGCTCTTCAGCTACTATATATATAAAACTCAAAATCTGTAGTGGCCCACTCTATACAAATCCAGAGTTCTAGCCCGATTTGGGTGAATTTTGGCACGCCCCCTCTCCACCCACAGGAACAGAATACTGCGCATATTACACCTCGCTAGCGTCCCCCATCATGAGATTGGGGCCCCTGAAGTTAGGCCCTATACATATAAATGTAAATGTGAAATCTGTGTCATGCAACTGCAGTGCAGTACAGCGCAACCTTCATCGGGGGGAGTTTCATAGGGACGCGAAACTGCACACACTGAGCAGCTGAACAGATGCCACCTAGTGGCAAGAGAGTGGTCAGAAAAGCCGAGTCAGGGAACAAGATAGCAAGTCAGTACAAAAAGGATTAAAACAGAAAGGATAGTCAGGACGTAGCAAGAGATCAGTAAACCAGGGCAAGCAAAATACGGTACAATAGGGACAAATCAAGACAGAGTCAATAGCCAAGCCAGGAGGTCAGAATCAGAGAATCAAGCAGAACAGAAAAATGCAGGGAAAAGGCAGACAGAGGGGGATAACAGACACAGGACAAGTCAGGGTTCACAGCAGGACAAACCAAGGGTTTCCAGAGTCAGGTTCACAAGCCGAAGACAGAACTATAACTGACACTGCCAGCAAGATTTATGGGAGCTAAATAGCAAACCTGAACCCAGAATGAGACAGAGCAAAGTTAACTCTTGACATGATCCGTCCAAAAAAGGGCAGACACTAATAAACCCTGGAACGGATCATGACAATCTGTAGTAACCTGCTTTATACAAATCCACAGTTCTCGCCCGATTCGGGTAAAATTTGGCTCGTCCCCTCTCCATCCACAGGAGCAGAATACTGCCCACATTAAATCTCTCTAGCATCCCCCCGTCATGAGATTGGGGCACCCCGAAATACATATAATGGAGAAATGTGAAGGTGAAAGTAAAAGTGCTGAGGGCAAAACAACAGTTGTGACTGACAGGGATGGATTATAGTGACGCTGCTAAAGGGACTGCACCACCACACACAACATGCAAACATTTCACAAACACCATACAAACACCATACAAACATCACACAGACAGCACACATACACCAACCCACAAGCACAACATCACACAAATGACACAACACACCACACAAACACCAGACCACTCTAGACACATACAACACAAACACCACCCCACATATACCACAACACCACCCCATAAATACCACATGCACACCACACACACACATACACAAGGACCACACACGCATGCAATTACACTCAGATGGATGCACCCTACGCACACGGATGAACATTTCTGAGCAGCAATATTGGTCAGTTGAAAAATGCCTCATAGTAAGATTGTCATTATTGCTTACTATACAGGGAGCTTTCATCACTGAAGCTGCTGAGGTAAAGAGAAAGCTGAGCTCTGATTGGTTGCTATGGGCAACTAGACAAGTCTGCCTGTGAGGCAGTTTTTATTCCTGAGTTGTGAGCTCCTTCAGGTCATAGTAATACTGTGTGAGTGCTGCTCTGTATTTACTATTCATCCTATTACATTTCTTATCAGTATCAGGTGAATACTAAAGGGTCATAATACTAAGGACTGTTTTTTAAAATACCGCCCAAAAAACGACCATCTATTGGGCAAGTTCATCCAAAAGCTAAGAAAGCAAAATTGTGTCAAAAAGCTGAGACAAGTGAACAACGTTACTCGCTGCTTGAAAAGAACCAGATGATGCAGGCTAAATGTTAGGCAGCTGAGACATCAGAGCAACGGGAATGTCGTCTTCACAAGAATCGAGTAAGGCAGGCTGAAGCAAGGATTATGGAAACATCTGAACAAAAGGATGAACATTGTGAAAATGACCACATACAACACATGCAATGTGTGCAAAGATGTAGGCACACTGATTTGGGTTTGGAAGCATTTCACTACAACCAATTTCAAGACTATAGGTCACATCAGAAAGTCATAATTGGTAAAATGGACATAATATGCAAACATTGCCAAGCAAAGAAGTTTAACTTGGAATCGCCTGGTATGTAGGGTTGAGCGACTTTTAGTTTTTTAGGATCGAGTCGGGTTTCGTGGAACCCGACTTTCTCAAAAGTCGGGTCGAGTGAAATCGGCCGATTATCGCGAAAAGTCGGGGATCGACCAAAACACGAAACCCAATGCAAGTCAATGGGGAAGCGTAGTCGGCAGTGAGTGGAGGCCAGGAAAACACCTACAGTGCCCATTTTAATAGCAAAAACATCCATTCTTGTTACTGAAGCTTGTCAATCTTAATTTACCTTATAATAATAGTTAGGCATTGGAAATTGGGGGTCATTTGGCTAAAGTTGTGGGGGGTAGGGCTGGTTCAAGTTTTTAGTGGGCCCAGGAAACGTGGACTACATCACGGTGGTGGAGCAGGGAGAGGTAAGTATTTCAACTTTGCAAGTGCTGTGATCGAGCAAGCAGGGGGGCCCACTCGTTGACATTGGCACTGGCACAGGGCCCCTCAAATTACGGCGGTGTGTTTGCACGGTGGGGGCGCCTCCCACCGGCAGCGACACTTTTGCGTACTATGAGGAGCCCTGTGCCAGTGACGTCGCCAACGAGTATGCCCCCCACCTGATGAAGGAACCTGCACTTTCATCTGCACCTTCCTCTTTGTCCCTGTGTAAGGTGGTATAGTATGCGGGAAGGGGAACCTGACTTTCAGCAGGGTCACATTCTGGCTGTGTAGCGTGCAAGGGGAATGTAGTGGTCTGGGTCAATGTACCAGCATACTCATCTAGCACTGGCTGGGCAATGGGCAGGATGAGGAGGAAACACAGATATAGGCCCAAATAATAAAGTGGGCTAAATGCAGTTCAAAATTGGTAACAGGACTAACCAGGGGGCATTGCTTTGTTCAGTGGAGGAAAACTGTAATGAGAGGCTGACACAGTGAGTAGGCCCAAATAAGTAAGTAGGCTAAATGCAGTTCAAAATTGGTAACAGTAGTAAACAGGCAGCACTGTTTTGTTCAGTGGAGGAGAACAGCAAGGAGCGGCAGACACCGTTAGTAGGCCCCAACCAAACTAGTAGCCCAAATGCAGTTTCATATTAAAAATATAGGCTGAAAGCCTGAAGATTGAAGCTCAGGAAAAAAAACAGGAGAACACCTTGGAGCGGCAGACACCGTTAGTAGGCCCCAACCAAACTAGTAGCCCAAATGCAGTTTCATATTAAAAATATAGGCTGAAAGTCTGAAGATCGAAGCTCAGGAAAACAAACCAGGGGAACACCAAGGAGCGGCAGACACCGTTAGTAGGCCCCAACCAAACTAGTAGGCCAAATGCAGTGAAATATCTGATATAGGCCGAAAGCCTGGAGATTGAAGGTCAGCTTTTTTCCTTGGAGGACAACACCAAGGATCAGCAGACACCGTTAGTGGGGCCCAACCAAACTAGTAGGCCAAATGCAGTTTAATATTAAAAATATAGGCCAAAAGCCTGAAGATTGAAGCTCAGGAAAACAAACCAGGAGAACACCTAGGAGCGGCAGACACAGTTAGTGGGGCCCAACCAAACTAGCAGGCCAAATGCAGTTTAATATTAAAAATATAGGCCGAAAGCCTGACGATCGAAGCTCAGGAAAACAAACCAGGAGAACACCAAGGAGTGGCAGACACCGTTAGTAGGCCGCAGACAGACTTAGTAGGCCTAAAATAAATAAAGGAGGCTCGATGCAGGTTTAAATAGGTTACAGGGGTACACAGGCAGCATTGGTGTGGTCAGCGGAGGACGATTGCAAGGAGGGACCGCAGACAGACTTAGTAGGCCTAAAATAAAAAAGTAGGCTCGATGCAGGTTTAAATAGGTTACCGGGGTACACAGGCAGCATTGGTGTGGTCAGCGGAGGACGATTGCAAGAAGGGACCGCAGACAGACTTAGTAGGCCTAAAATAAAAAAGTAGGCTCGATGCAGTATTTAAATAGGTTACAGGGGTACACAGGCAGCATTGGTGTGGTCAGCGGAGGACGATTGCAAGGAGGGACCGCAGACAGACTTAGTAGGCCTAAAATTAAAAAAGTAGGCTCGATGCAGGTTTAAATTGGTTACAGTGGTACGCAGGCAGCATTGGTGTGGTCAGCGGAGGACGATTGCAAGGAGGGACCGCAGACAGACTTAGTAGGCCTAAAATAAAAAACTAGGCTCGATGCAGGTTTAAATAGGTTACAGGGGTACACAGGCAGCATTGGTGTGGTCAGCGGAGGACGATTGCAAGGAGGGACCGCAGACAGACTTAGTAGGCCTAAAATAAAAAAGTAGGCTCGATGCAGGTTTAAATAGGTTACAGGGGTACACAGGCAGCATTGGTGTGGTCAGCGGAGGACAATTGGAAGGAGTGTCTGGCACAGGTAGTAGGCCAAAATAAAGTGAGGTTAATGTCTGGCAAAAAAAAATTTAACAAATAAACAGGTGGCATACCTAGGTACAGGGGTGGGCTCCTCTGCTGACTTGCAGACAGTGGTATTTGGCGCAAAGTATTAACTGATGTAAATGTAGGACAGGGCCCCTGAATATTTTTACTAGCATCATACATGTCAACAAATTGGTATTGGCAGTGCCATTGAAGGATTTAACCGCACAGACTAAACAGTGGTGGAGCAGTGAGATAATTTTGCAAGTGGTAAAGCACTGTTTGAGCTGGGGGGGGAACACTCTCTTGTGGGCGGTGGTACTGGCCCAGGGCCCCTCATGTTACGACGGTGTGTCTGACGTTGGGTGTGCACCACCACCACAGATACTTCATTGTACCATGAGCGGGCACACCCACCTCTTCAGCCAAAAGGCACTCGCACGGGTGCTTGCTCCAAGTGGTGACCACGGCCCCGTGGGGGGAGTCAGCCCATTAAGGGAGGTGTAAAAATGGCGTATGCTGGACATACAGCAGCTGCAAATGGAGAAATTGGAGCAGTCAGTAAGACCAGTCCAAAAGCAAGACCTTCTTACAGGAAAGCTATGTGTCAGCTGGGAAAGGTGGGGCAAAATAATTAGAAATCCATGATTGGTTCATTTTAATGAAGGTTAGATCATCAACATTTTGGGTAGCCAGACAACTCCTTTTTTCGGTCAGTATTGAACCAGCAGCACTGAATACTCTTTCTGATAGCACAATAGCTGCTGGGCAAGCAAGCTCCTGCAATGCATATTCTGCCAATTCAGGCCAGGTGTCTATTTTGGATGCCCAGTAATCAAATGGGAATGACTTGTGAGGGAGAACATCGATAAGGGAGGAAAAAT
The DNA here is from genome assembly GCF_032444005.1 of Ranitomeya imitator. Lineage (NCBI taxonomy): Eukaryota > Metazoa > Chordata > Amphibia > Anura > Dendrobatidae > Ranitomeya > Ranitomeya imitator. Next base: position 701,999,680 of record NC_091283.1, read on the forward strand.
AGTAACCATACTGGACAAATGTTGTCTCCTGTCACTTTGAATTGATGCTGCAGTACCTGTCGTGTCTGCGGTCATTGCGAAATCACTCCACAACCTGGTCATAAAACCCCTCTGTCCAACGCCACTTCTGATTTGTGCACCACTAACACCTCTGCCATGTTGCCCCTTGCAGCTCGTGTGAGAACCATCACCGCCGCTGTGTGCTGGGAATGCCTGAACCAAACGGTCTACAAGAGTTGCTTGTTTGGTAGCCAATATTTGCTCAAGGTTCTCATGTGGCATGCTATTTTGCAATTTCCCTTTATAGCGTGGATCCAGGAGGCAGGTCAACCAGTAATCGTCATCTGTCATCATTTTGATAATGCGGGGGTCCCTTTTTAGGATACGCAAGGCATAATCCGCCATGTGGGCCAATGTTTCAGGTGTCAATTCACTACTTGTGCTGGGTTGAGGAGCACTTTCTTGCAAATCAACATCACTTGTCTCCCTCAAAAACCCTGTACCTGACCTTGCAACGTCACTAGTTTCTATTGCCCCCTGAGAAGCTTCCTCCTCCCATAAATATTCATCCCCATCATCCTCCTCGTCCTTTTCCTCTTCGTCCGCCACCTCGTCCAGGATACTTCCCTGAGCAGACAGTGGCTGACTGTCATCAAGGCTACCCTCGTCCTCGGCTGCAGACGCCTGCTCCTTGATGTGCGTCAAACTTTGCATCAGCAGACGCATTAGGGGGATACTCATGCTTATGATGGTGTCGTCTGCACTAACCAGGCGTTTGCATTCCTCAAAACACTGAAGGACTTGACACAGGTCTTGTAGCTTTGACCACTGCACACCTGACAACTCCATGTCTGCCATCCAACTGACTGCCCGTGTATGTGTATCCTCCCACAAATACATAACAGCACGCCTCTGTTCGCACAGCCTCTGAAGCATGTGCAGTGTGGAGTTCCACCTTGTTGCAACATCGATTATTAGGCGGTGCTGGGGAAGCTTCAAAGATCGCTGATGGTTCTGCATACGGCTGGAGTGTACGGGCGACCAGTGGATGTGCGAGCATAGTCTTCGCACCTTCAGGAGCAGGGCGGGTAACCCCGGATAACTTTTCAGGAAGCACTGCACCACCAGGTTCAAGGTGTGAGCCAGGCAAGGAATGTGTTTCAGTTGTGATAGGGCTATGGCAGCCATAAAATTCCTTCCGTTATCACTCACTACCTTGCCTGCCTCAAGATGTACACTGCCCAGCCATGAGTTAGTTTCTTGCTGCAAGAAGTCGGACAGAACTTCCGCGGTGTGTCTGTTGTCGCCCAAACACTTCATTTCCAACACAGCATGCTGACGCTTCCCACAAGCTGTTCCATAATGTGACACCATGGTTGCAACACTGGCAGCTGCGGATGGAGTGGTCGTGCGACTGCGCTCTGTGGACGAGCTTTCGCTTCTGGAGGAGGAGGAGGAGGAGGGGCAAATGCCTACAGCCAACTGTTTCCTAGACCGTGGGCTAGGCAGATCTGTGCCACTATGGCTGTCCCCTGTGTACCCTGCATCCACCACATTAACCCAGTGCGCCGCGATAGGTACGTAATATCCCTGGCCATGCCTACTGGTCCATGCATCTGTTGTGAGGTACACCTTTCTACTGACTGATTGCCTGAGTGCATGGACAATGCGGTCTTTGACATGATGGTGGAGGGCTGAGATGGCTTTTCTCGCAAAGTAGTGTCAACTGGGTAGGTCATAGCGTGGTACTGCATAGGCCATCAGGGCTTTGAAAGCTTTGCTTTCAACCAACCAGTAGGGCATCATCTCTAACGAGATTAGTCTAGCAATGTGGGCGTTCAAACCCTGTGTACGCGGATGAGAGGATGAGTACATCCTTTTCCTAAGGAGAGTCTCTTGTAGGGTGAGCTGGACTAGAGAGCTGCATATGGTGGAACTAGCGGGGGTGGTGGACATGGCAGACTGAGAGAGGGTTGGTGATGGTATTCTTGCTGTTGGCCTACATACAGTGTTTCCTACCAAGAACCTGGTGATTCCCTGACTGCTTTGGCCCTGCAACGATACCTCCACATTTGCTGCAGGTGGTGTCGTAAACGGTGGGCTTTCAGTGAGGGAAGGAATGTAGCGTTGCTGACTAGCTTCTGTAATGTGCTGCTGCAGTGCAGTATAGAGCAACCTCCACCAGGGGGTGCTGATTAAGGAAAGGAGGCTGCACACACAGCACAGCAACACTGAACAACAACACAGGTGTCACAGGTAATGAAAGGGACATGAAACAAGCCAAGGTCATACACGGAGATAGCAGCGCAGTACAGAAGGGGCGAGCAGAGAATCGTCGGGGACAAGCAAGATGTCAGAACCTACCGGGAACGTGGTAACCAAAACGTGAGACGTAAGACAGAGTCGGGGTACAGGCCAAAGGTCAGAACAAGTAACAAACGGGTGCAGGCAGTCAGAGGCAAAGAGGAACACTAGAACAGGGATCCAGGTAAGGAGCTCAAACAGTACAGGATGAACTATAGCTGACACTGGCCCACAGGCTGCAGAGGACTTAAATAGCTCAGCCAGCTCCAGGGTGAGGCAGAGAGGATTAACTCCCACATGACCAGTCCAGAGACAAGAGAGCTGAACATAATCTCAGAACTGGATCATGACAGCTTCATTGTGAGCGGGTGCAACAAATTTACGGGACGTTTCGTAGTTAGTCCAGGCTTGCAAGTGCATGGTGGTTAAATGTCTACGCATGCAACTTGTATTTAAATTTTTGACATTCTGACCTCTGCTAAAGGTCCTTGAGCATTTCTTACAGATCACTTTGCACCGATCATTCGGATCTTGGTTAAAAAATTGCCAGACTTCACTCTTCCTACTATCGCATACCTTTTCAGGCATTGCACACTGAGCTACTTTAACCAGATGGCCACGCTGTCCTACAACTGTTTTTGGATTTGACACGCGTTTTGGGCCAGATACGGGCCTGCCAGATGAAAGCTGTTGCGATGTTGATGCCTGCTGCGGCTCCTCCTCCTCCACTTCAGAGCTACTGCCAGCGGCACCCTGTTCTCCCAATGGCTGTAAAATCGGGGTCAACAACTGGGTCATCTATCACCTCCTCTTCTGTGTCATGTGCACCTTCCTCTGTGTCACCGTGTAAGCCGGTGCTATAGCGTTCGGGACAGGGCACCATAGTCTCATCAGAGTCAGATTCTGGCTCAGTACACTGCGAAGGCAATGTTGTAATCTGAGTCAATGGAACAGCATAATAATCTAGCTGTGGCTGTGCATCTGTGCACTCTATGTCCGATTCATCTTGTAATGGGCATGGCCTGTTAACAATTTCCCTTTCTAACCCAGGCACGGTATGTGTAAAGAGCTCCATGGAGTAACCTGTTGTGTCGCCTGACGCATCCTTCTCTGTTGTTCTGGGTGAAGGACACAAGGAAGCGACTTGTTCCTGACCGGGAGCATCCACTGACGACGCACTGCTTTTCAACTTTGCACTTTCTGAAGAGGAGGGGAAAGAGCTAGAGGCAGAGTCAGCAAGGAAAGCCAAAACTTGTTCCTGCTGCTCCGGCTTTAAAAGCGGTTTTCCTACTCCCACAAAAGGGAGCGTTCGAGGCCTTGTGTAGCCAGACGATGACGCTGACTCAACAACTCGAGACTTAGGTGCTATATTGCTTTTCCCACGACGACCTGATGCTCCACCACCACTACCATCATTACCAGCTGGCAATGACCGCCCACGGCCACGACCTCTTCCACCAGACTTCCTCATTCTTGAAAATTTTTTACCAAACTAACAAACATTATATGGTACTGTAAAACCAGTTAGAAGGTGTACGTAAACTTGTTGTGAATTTAAATCTCCCTTTATAGGTGTGTGAGACTGCTGGGAAAATCAGGCCCACTGTAATACACTACACAGTTTCTGTGTCAGAAAGTGGCTGACAGATATGCCACAAACAGGACTCACGCAGATGCACTTAGTGGCAATAGAAATTTCCCTTTATAGGTGTGTGAGACTGTGGGGAAAATCAGGCCCACTGTATTACACTACACATTTTGAGTGGCAGAAAGTGGCTGACAGATATGCCACAAACAGGACTGACACAGATGCACTCAGTGGCAATATAAATCTCCCTTTTTTATGTGTGGGAGACAGCAGAAAAATCAGGCCCACTGTATTACACTACACAGTTTGAGTGGCAGAAAGTGGCTGACAGATATGCCACAAACAGGACTGACGCAGATGCACTCAGTGGCAATATAAATCTCCCTTTTTTATGTGTGGGAGAGCGCAGAAAAATCAGGCCCACTATATTTCACTACACAGTTTCAGTGTCAGAAAGTGGGTGACAGATATGCCACAAACAGGACTGACGCAGATGCACTCAGTGGCAATATTACTCTCCCTTTTTCATGTGTGGGAGAATGCAGTAAAAATCAGGCCCACTGTATTACACTACACAGTTTGAGTGGCAGAAAGTGGCTGACAGATATGCCACAAACAGGACTGACACAGATGCACTCAGTGGCAATATAAATCTCCCATTTGTATGTGTGGGAGACAGCAGAAAATCCGGCCCACTGTATTACACTACACAGTTTGAGTGTCAGAAAGTGGCTGACAGATATGCCACAAACAGGACTGACGCAGATGCACTCAGTGGCAATACAAATCCCCTTTTGTATGTGTGGAAGACAGCAGAAAAAAACAGGCCCACGGTATTACACTACACAGTTTGATTGGCATAAAGTGGCTGGCAGATATGCCACAAACAGGACTGACGCAGATGCACTCAGTGGCAATATAAATCTCCCTTTTTTATGTGTGGGAGAGCGCAGAAAAATCAGGCCCACTGTATTTCACTACACAGTTTCAGTGTCAGAAAGTGGGTGACAGATATGCCACAAACAGGACTGACGCAGATGCACTCAGTGGCAATATAAATCTCCCTTTTTCATGTGTGGGAGAATGCAGGAAAAATCAGGCCCACTGTATTACACTACACAGTTTGAGTGGCAGAAAGTGGCTGACAGATATGCCACAAACAGGACTGACGCAGATGCACTCAGTGGCAATATAAATCTCCCATTTGTATGTGTGGGAGACAGCAGAAAAATCAGGCCCACTGTATTACACTACACAGTTTGAGTGTCAGAAAGTGGCTGACAGATATGCCACAAACAGGACTGACGCAGATGCACTCAGTGGCAATTCAAATCCCCTTTTGTATGTGTGGGAGACAGCAGAAAAAATCAGGTCAGTGTATTACACTACACAGTTTGATTGGCATAAAGTGGCTGGCAGATATGCCACAAACAGGACTGACGCAGATGCACTCAGTGGCAATATAAATGTCCCTTTTTTATGTGTGGGAGACAGCTGAAAAATCAGGCCCACTGTCTTACACAACACAGTTTGATTGGCAGATATATCAAAAAATACAAGGGCTGTAGTAGAATTTCAATCTCCCTACAATGATCAAAGGACAAGTATGGCAGCAATAAAAAGGACTGCTGCACACACGAGTGTGGACAAAGAAACAAGATAGCTGTGCAGAAAAGAAGGAGCAACAGGATTTTTGCTTTGAAAAAAGCAGTTGGTTTGCACAGCGGCGTACACACAGCAATGCAGCTATCAGGGAGCCTTATAAGCTACAGAGCTGATGCACAGAAACCTAGCCTCCACTGTCCCTGCAAAGAAAAGGTGGTGTTGGACAGTGGAAATCGCTACAGCACAAGCGGTTTGGGGGTTAAGCTTTCTTCCCTAACAATATCCCTGCTTCAGACGAAGCTACAGCAACCTCTCCCTATGCTCAGATCGGCAGAAGTAAGATGGCGGTCGGCGTGCACGCCCCTTTATAGCCCCTGTGACGCCGCAGAAAGCAAGCCAATCACTGTAATGCCCTTCTCTAAGATGGTGGGGACTGAGACCTATGTCATCACGTTGCCCACACTCTGCGTCCACCTTCATTGGCTGAGAAATGGCGCTGAACGCGTCATATGAAACGCGACTTTGGCGCAAAGATCGTGTACCGCATGGCCGATCCCACATTGGGATCTGGTCGGGTTTCATGAAACCCGACTTTGACGAAAGTCGGCGACTTATGAAATTGACCGATCCGTTTTGCTCAACCCTACTGGTATGTACTGCTCAAATAGCAAATAGCAAAGTCAGTTGGCCACCTTTAGATCTACCGCCTGAACCACTTCTTTCATAAATCTCAGAAACAACTCCAAGCATTTTCTGCAAAATATTAGGAGATACAATTCATCTTTCCAGATGACATCCTTTGGTAGGACAGCTGTACTCCAGGAAGCAGGATTTATGCCAACTTTTAAAGTCCAGGGCCAAATATATCACAAATCGGTTCAATATTTCCTGTAGCAAATGAAGATCCAAAGGTTTTGCGAATGTATTTTTTGGGAGACGAACAAATGCAAGGTGATAGACGTTGTGAAGCTATACTTGAGATTAAAAAAAAGAGATTGTTTTGAATTAGCAAAGATTTTTCCATCAGCACAATCAGTTAGTACTAGTGTTGAGCGATACCTTCCGATATCGGAAAGTATCGGTATCGGTTTGGATCGGCCGATATTCAAAAAATATCGGATATCGCCGATACCGATACCCGATCCCAATGCAAGTCAATGGGACCAAAATATCGGAATTAAAATAAACCCTTTCTTTCCTTGTAGGTTCATTCTACATGAAGGAAAACAACTAAGAATAATGTAGGATGTATGGGGGAGGTGGCGGAGACATTAAAGGCAATGAGGATTAGTCCAATCAAATAGAATAGCATGTTTTTTTTTTTTTTTAAAGACGTTCGGATTGAAAAAGATATTGACTATGTAAATTTTTTTTATTTTGTCAGATATTGATGTTTCACTATTCCACGCCCTTCCCCTTCTTTTTTTTCTTTTTTTTTTTTTCTTTTCCCACACTTTCATCTTCATCATCATCAGCATCTTTGACATCAACTTCTTCACCTTATTCATCTTCTTCTTCATCTTCTACCTATTTTTTTTTTTTTATTACATTCTTCATATTCATTTTCTTCAACTATTATTATTCTTCCTATTCTACATATTCTTTTTATTCCACTGTTATTATTCTTCCTATTCTACTTCTTCATCATATTCTCATTTGTGACAGGCATTCCCGTAGTTGTTATCTATAAAAGTTGGAAGATTACACCTTCCGTTCTGCCAGTCACAAAAGTTACATTTGTCCGCGTTCAGTTTGGCCTGCAGCATCAGGCTTTATCCAGGGGCACCACGAGGAGGAACGGACTCACCCCCATACACTGCTTAGTCTTCTTCTGCATATAATTTAGATAATATCTTTTGCTCTGATATTAAGTCTTATGCTTAATGTTCTTCTGCTCTTTGTTCTGCAGCCTCTTGTTCTTCTGCTTCTCGGTCTTCCATGTTGTCGTCTCCAGGGTCGTCGTCTCCAGTGTCGTCATCTCCGCCGTCGTCGTCTCAGCCGTCGTCGTCTCCGCCGTCGTCGTCTCCGCCGTCGTCGTCGTCGTCATCGGGGTGGTCTTCCGAGTCGTCGTCATCGGGGTGGTCTTCCGGGTTGTCGACGTTAGGGTCTTCAACTTGGAAATGTAGCAGAAGGTACAAGAAGGCTGAGAAAATGCCAAGAACCAGCTGATGGAACTGGAACTCGGATGGCTACCCGAAGGTTCAAGAGCCTATGGAACTACCGAGGACCAGCTGACGTTACTGGAACCCGGTTACTAAGCAGGAGGTACCCGTGCTAAAAAGCACTACCAAGGACCGCCTGACGTTGGCGGAACTCGGATACCCAGAAGGAGGCACCTAAGCCAAAGGCTCTGCCCGGAACCAGATGACGTTACTGGAACCAGGATGGGGAGCAGAAGGTACAAGAGCAAAAGACACTGCCGAGAACCAGCTGACGGTACTGGAACCCGGATGGGTAGCCGAATGTCCAAGAGCCAATGGAACTACCAAGGACCAGCTGACGTTACTGGAACCCGGTTACTAAGCAGGAGGTACCCGTGCCTGAAAGCACTACCAAGGACCACCTGACATTGGTGGAACTTGGATACCCAGAAGGAGGCACCTAAGCCAAAGGCTCTGCCCGGAACCAGCTGACGGTACTGGAACCAGGATGGGGAGCAGAAGGTACAAGAGCAAAAGACACTGCCGAGAACCAGCTGACGGTGCTGGAACCAGGTGGTGGACCCGAAGGCCCACAGGAGAGGAGAGAACAGCTAGGCCGCGAGGCAGCCGCAGTTACCGAACCCCAACAGTCCTACAGGGGGAGCTGGGCCTACTGGCACTACAGAACCAGCCTTGACTACCAGTTCACGCAGCCCACATAGGAAGCTCCTAAACTGGAGGCACCCTGGAGTTGGCTAACTCGACCGCCCCACGACGGGGCAAGCATAGGCGTCTCAGTGAAGTTGACACAACCCGGAAACAGCTGACGGTGCTGAAACCAGGCTTGGCACGAGGGAGTACCTGTGACAAGAACACTGCCGAGAACCAGCTGGCGGTGCTGGAACCCGGATGCGTTGCCCCAGTGTGCAAGAGCCAATGGCACGACCGAGGACCAGCTGACGGTGCTGGAACCCGGTTACTAAGCTGTAGGTGCCCGCGCTTAAAAGCACTACCAAGGACCGCCTGGCGTTGGCGGAACTCGGATACCCAGGAGGAGGCACCTAAGCCAAAGGCTCGGCCCGGAACCAGCTGACGGTGCTGGAACCAGGTGGTGGACCCCAAGGCCCACAGGAGAGGAGAGAACAGCTAGGCCGCGAGGCAGCCGCAGTTACCGAACCCCAACAGTCCTACAGGGGGAGCTGGGCCTACTGGCACTACAGAACCAGCCTTGACTACCAGTTCACGCAGCCCACATAGGAAGCTCCTAAACTGGAGGCACCCTGGAGTTGGCTAACTCGACCGCCCCACGACGGGGCAAGCATAGGCGTCTCAGTGAAGTTGACACAACCCGGAAACAGCTGACGGTGCTGAAACCAGGCTTGGCACGAGGGAGTACCTGTGACAAGAACACTGCCGAGAACCAGCTGGCGGTGCTGGAACCCGGATGCGTTGCCCCAGTGTGCAAGAGCCAATGGCACGACCGAGGACCAGCTGACGGTGCTGGAACCCGGTTACTAAGCTGTAGGTGCCCGCGCTTAAAAGCACTACCAAGGACCGCCTGGCGTTGGCGGAACTCGGATACCCAGGAGGAGGCACCTAAGCCAAAGGCTCGGCCCGGAACCAGCTGACGGTGCTGGAACCAGGTGGTGGACCCCAAGGCCCACAGGAGAGGAGAGAACAGCTAGGCCGCGAGGCAGCCGCAGTTACCGAACCCCAACAGTCCTACAGGGGGAGCTGGGCCTACTGGCACTACAGAACCAGCCTTGACTACCAGTTCACGCAGCCCACATAGGAAGCTCCTAAACTGGAGGCACCCTGGAGTTGGCTAACTCGACCGCCCCACGACGGGGCAAGCATAGGCGTCTCAGTGAAGTTGACACAACCCGGAAACAGCTGACGGTGCTGAAACCAGGCTTGGCACGAGGGAGTACCTGTGACAAGAACACTGCCGAGAACCAGCTGGCGGTGCTGGAACCCGGATGCATTGCCCCAGTGTGCAAGAGCCAATGGCACGACCGAGGACCAGCTGACGGTGCTGGAACCCGGTTACTAAGCTGTAGGTGCCCGCGCTTAAAAGCACTACCAAGGACCGCCTGGCGTTGGCGGAACTCGGATACCCAGGAGGAGGCACCTAAGCCAAAGGCTCGGCCCGGAACCAGCTGACGGTGCTGGAACCAGGTGGTGGACCCCAAGGCCCACAGGAGAGGAGAGAACAGCTAGGCCGCGAGGCAGCCGCAGTTACCGAACCCCAACAGTCCTACAGGGGGAGCTGGGCCTACTGGCACTACAGAACCAGCCTTGACTACCAGTTCACGCAGCCCACATAGGAAGCTCCTAAACTGGAGGCACCCTGGAGTTGGCTAACTCGACCGCCCCACGACGGGGCAAGCATAGGCGTCTCAGTGAAGTTGACACAACCCGGAAACAGCTGACGGTGCTGAAACCAGGCTTGGCACGAGGGAGTACCTGTGACAAGAACACTGCCGAGAACCAGCTGGCGGTGCTGGAACCCGGATGCGTTGCCCCAGTGTGCAAGAGCCAATGGCACGACCGAGGACCAGCTGACGGTGCTGGAACCCGGTTACTAAGCTGTAGGTGCCCGCGCTTAAAAGCACTACCAAGGACCGCCTGGCGTTGGCGGAACTCGGATACCCAGGAGGAGGCACCTAAGCCAAAGGCTCGGCCCGGAACCAGCTGACGGTGCTGGAACCAGGTGGTGGACCCCAAGGCCCACAGGAGAGGAGAGAACAGCTAGGCCGCGAGGCAGCCGCAGTTACCGAACCCCAACAGTCCTACAGGGGGAGCTGGGCCTACTGGCACTACAGAACCAGCCTTGACTACCAGTTCACGCAGCCCACATAGGAAGCTCCTAAACTGGAGGCACCCTGGAGTTGGCTAACTCGACCGCCCCACGACGGGGCAAGCATAGGCGTCTCAGTGAAGTTGACACAACCCGGAAACAGCTGACGGTGCTGAAACCAGGCTTGGCACGAGGGAGTACCTGTGACAAGAACACTGCCGAGAACCAGCTGGCGGTGCTGGAACCCGGATGCGTTGCCCCAGTGTGCAAGAGCCAATGGCACGACCGAGGACCAGCTGACGGTGCTGGAACCCGGTTACTAAGCTGTAGGTGCCCGCGCTTAAAAGCACTACCAAGGACCGCCTGGCGTTGGCGGAACTCGGATACCCAGGAGGAGGCACCTAAGCCAAAGGCTCGGCCCGGAACCAGCTGACGGTGCTGGAACCAGGTGGTGGACCCCAAGGCCCACAGGAGAGGAGAGAACAGCTAGGCCGCGAGGCAGCCGCAGTTACCGAACCCCAACAGTCCTACAGGGGGAGCTGGGCCTACTGGCACTACAGAACCAGCCTTGACTACCAGTTCACGCAGCCCACATAGGAAGCTCCTAAACTGGAGGCACCCTGGAGTTGGCTAACTCGACCGCCCCACGACGGGGCAAGCATAGGCGTCTCAGTGAAGTTGACACAACCCGGAAACAGCTGACGGTGCTGAAACCAGGCTTGGCACGAGGGAGTACCTGTGACAAGAACACTGCCGAGAACCAGCTGGCGGTGCTGGAACCCGGATGCGTTGCCCCAGTGTGCAAGAGCCAATGGCACGACCGAGGACCAGCTGACGGTGCTGGAACCCGGTTACTAAGCTGTAGGTGCCCGCGCTTAAAAGCACTACCAAGGACCGCCTGGCGTTGGCGGAACTCGGATACCCAGGAGGAGGCACCTAAGCCAAAGGCTCGGCCCGGAACCAGCTGACGGTGCTGGAACCAGGTGGTGGACCCCAAGGCCCACAGGAGAGGAGAGAACAGCTAGGCCGCGAGGCAGCCGCAGTTACCGAACCCCAACAGTCCTACAGGGGGAGCTGGGCCTACTGGCACTACAGAACCAGCCTTGACTACCAGTTCACGCAGCCCACATAGGAAGCTCCTAAACTGGAGGCACCCTGGAGTTGGCTAACTCGACCGCCCCACGACGGGGCAAGCATAGGCGTCTCAGTGAAGTTGACACAACCCGGAAACAGCTGACGGTGCTGAAACCAGGCTTGGCACGAGGGAGTACCTGTGACAAGAACACTGCCGAGAACCAGCTGGCGGTGCTGGAACCCGGATGCGTTGCCCCAGTGTGCAAGAGCCAATGGCACGACCGAGGACCAGCTGACGGTGCTGGAACCCGGTTACTAAGCTGTAGGTGCCCGCGCTTAAAAGCACTACCAAGGACCGCCTGGCGTTGGCGGAACTCGGATACCCAGGAGGAGGCACCTAAGCCAAAGGCTCGGCCCGGAACCAGCTGACGGTGCTGGAACCAGGTGGTGGACCCCAAGGCCCACAGGAGAGGAGAGAACAGCTAGGCCGCGAGGCAGCCGCAGTTACCGAACCCCAACAGTCCTACAGGGGGAGCTGGGCCTACTGGCACTACAGAACCAGCCTTGACTACCAGTTCACGCAGCCCACATAGGAAGCTCCTAAACTGGAGGCACCCTGGAGTTGGCTAACTCGACCGCCCCACGACGGGGCAAGCATAGGCGTCTCAGTGAAGTTGACACAACCCGGAAACAGCTGACGGTGCTGAAACCAGGCTTGGCACGAGGGAGTACCTGTGACAAGAACACTGCCGAGAACCAGCTGGCGGTGCTGGAACCCGGATGCGTTGCCCCAGTGTGCAAGAGCCAATGGCACGACCGAGGACCAGCTGACGGTGCTGGAACCCGGTTACTAAGCTGTAGGTGCCCGCGCTTAAAAGCACTACCAAGGACCGCCTGGCGTTGGCGGAACTCGGATACCCAGGAGGAGGCACCTAAGCCAAAGGCTCGGCCCGGAACCAGCTGACGGTGCTGGAACCAGGTGGTGGACCCCAAGGCCCACAGGAGAGGAGAGAACAGCTAGGCCGCGAGGCAGCCGCAGTTACCGAACCCCAACAGTCCTACAGGGGGAGCTGGGCCTACTGGCACTACAGAACCAGCCTTGACTACCAGTTCACGCAGCCCACATAGGAAGCTCCTAAACTGGAGGCACCCTGGAGTTGGCTAACTCGACCGCCCCACGACGGGGCAAGCATAGGCGTCTCAGTGAAGTTGACACAACCCGGAAACAGCTGACGGTGCTGAAACCAGGCTTGGCACGAGGGAGTACCTGTGACAAGAACACTGCCGAGAACCAGCTGGCGGTGCTGGAACCCGGATGCGTTGCCCCAGTGTGCAAGAGCCAATGGCACGACCGAGGACCAGCTGACGGTGCTGGAACCCGGTTACTAAGCTGTAGGTGCCCGCGCTTAAAAGCACTACCAAGGACCGCCTGGCGTTGGCGGAACTCGGATACCCAGGAGGAGGCACCTAAGCCAAAGGCTCGGCCCGGAACCAGCTGACGGTGCTGGAACCAGGTGGTGGACCCCAAGGCCCACAGGAGAGGAGAGAACAGCTAGGCCGCGAGGCAGCCGCAGTTACCGAACCCCAACAGTCCTACAGGGGGAGCTGGGCCTACTGGCACTACAGAACCAGCCTTGACTACCAGTTCACGCAGCCCACATAGGAAGCTCCTAAACTGGAGGCACCCTGGAGTTGGCTAACTCGACCGCCCCACGACGGGGCAAGCATAGGCGTCTCAGTGAAGTTGACACAACCCGGAAACAGCTGACGGTGCTGAAACCAGGCTTGGCACGAGGGAGTACCTGTGACAAGAACACTGCCGAGAACCAGCTGGCGGTGCTGGAACCCGGATGCGTTGCCCCAGTGTGCAAGAGCCAATGGCACGACCGAGGACCAGCTGACGGTGCTGGAACCCGGTTACTAAGCTGTAGGTGCCCGCGCTTAAAAGCACTACCAAGGACCGCCTGGCGTTGGCGGAACTCGGATACCCAGGAGGAGGCACCTAAGCCAAAGGCTCGGCCCGGAACCAGCTGACGGTGCTGGAACCAGGTGGTGGACCCCAAGGCCCACAGGAGAGGAGAGAACAGCTAGGCCACGAGGCAGCCGCAGTTACCGAACCCCAACAGTCCTACAGGGGGAGCTGGGCCTACTGGCACTACAGAACCAGCCTTGACTACCAGTTCACGCAGCCCACATAGGAAGCTCCTAAACTGGAGGCACCCTGGAGTTGGCTAACTCGACCGCCCCACGACGGGGCAAGCATAGGCGTCTCAGTGAAGTTGACACAACCCGGAAACAGCTGACGGTGCTGAAACCAGGCTTGGCACGAGGGAGTACCTGTGACAAGAACACTGCCGAGAACCAGCTGGCGGTGCTGGAACCCGGATGCGTTGCCCCAGTGTGCAAGAGCCAATGGCACGACCGAGGACCAGCTGACGGTGCTGGAACCCGGTTACTAAGCTGTAGGTGCCCGCGCTTAAAAGCACTACCAAGGACCGCCTGGCGTTGGCGGAACTCGGATACCCAGGAGGAGGCACCTAAGCCAAAGGCTCGGCCCGGAACCAGCTGACGGTGCTGGAACCAGGTGGTGGACCCCAAGGCCCACAGGAGAGGAGAGAACAGCTAGGCCGCGAGGCAGCCGCAGTTACCGAACCCCAACAGTCCTACAGGGGGAGCTGGGCCTACTGGCACTACAGAACCAGCCTTGACTACCAGTTCACGCAGCCCACATAGGAAGCTCCTAAACTGGAGGCACCCTGGAGTTGGCTAACTCGACCGCCCCACGACGGGGAAAGCATAGGCGTCTCAGTGAAGTTGACACAACCCGGAAACAGCTGACGGTGCTGAAACCAGGCTTGGCACGAGGGAGTACCTGTGACAAGAACACTGCCGAGAACCAGCTGGCGGTGCTGGAACCCGGATGCGTTGCCCCAGTGTGCAAGAGCCAATGGCACGACCGAGGACCAGCTGACGGTGCTGGAACCCGGTTACTAAGCTGTAGGTGCCCGCGCTTAAAAGCACTACCAAGGACCGCCTGGCGTTGGCGGAACTCGGATACCCAGGAGGAGGCACCTAAGCCAAAGGCTCGGCCCGGAACCAGCTGACGGTGCTGGAACCAGGTGGTGGACCCCAAGGCCCACAGGAGAGGAGAGAACAGCTAGGCCGCGAGGCAGCCGCAGTTACCGAACCCCAACAGTCCTACAGGGGGAGCTGGGCCTACTGGCACTACAGAACCAGCCTTGACTACCAGTTCACGCAGCCCACATAGGAAGCTCCTAAACTGGAGGCACCCTGGAGTTGGCTAACTCGACCGCCCCACGACGGGGCAAGCATAGGCGTCTCAGTGAAGTTGACACAACCCGGAAACAGCTGACGGTGCTGAAACCAGGCTTGGCACGAGGGAGTACCTGTGACAAGAACACTGCCGAGAACCAGCTGGCGGTGCTGGAACCCGGATGCGTTGCCTTGCCTATTAAAGATTGTCTTCCTAGAGCCCCAACTAGCGGTGTTGGAGCAAAGGGTAAGCAGGGGGAGATGAGTGTAGGCCGAAGCCTGCACTGGAGGCAGCTTTGTGTCTGCGTTGCGTTTGCAGGACACTTTGCCGGCTACACACTGGGGGAACAGCTGGCGTTGCTGAACCCCACTAACACAATGGCGTGTGTTTTTATCTGTGCAGCTAGCACTTGCGGGCAAAAACTAGCGATGTTAGAGCCCGTGTTGAAGCAGGAGGAGGAGGAGAGGAGCAGAGTGTAGGCGGAAGCCTAGTTGAACCAATTTCAAAGGAAACCTTTAACCCCCCCCTCAGGTGTTACAAAGTACAAGAGACACACCTTGTGCAGTATTAATGCTGCACAAGTGAAAGGTTGCTCTATTAATTTGTCTACTTGCACACGCTGAATGAAAGACATACACAATTTACCCCATTCTACAGTCAAACTGTAGTGGATGCGTGACTTGGTTTTTTGATGAGACGCAGCACAGGTGTCCAAAATAACGCCTTGGTGCTTGGCGCAGCTTCCTGAGCGTTGTTATTTGCTGTACAGGAGTCTGCGCTCTTGTGTTATCCCTTGGCAATGCCCTGTTAGCGCTGCCCATCTTATGACATCATTTCATGTTGGCCGGTGCGGTTAACGATGGCCATAAATCCCAGACCCACAGTGTCTTTTCATAAAGCCACACTGCGGTGCTGGGATTCGTGGCCTTGAGCAGTAAATATTTTGGCCGCTCACACACGTCCTTACACCTGCTTCAGACTGGGCGGCCTCTGCTGATCCCTTCTCGCATGCCGCGGCCATGAGGCTGCACAGTCTGAAGAAGGCGGAAGGAGATGAGTTAAGACAGGCGAACATATGCACTGCTCGTGCCCATAAACCACACCCTCTCTGACAAAATAAATATGACAACGAGGGGCGTTGTTTCTAGCAGGGCGGATGCACAGGCGCAGCCAGCTAACCATGATGACAAAAGACGGGAAACGCTACCAAGGGGGGTGCTGCGTATCATTACAAAGGAAAGTCACACCTCAGGGACAGTGGAATGGTCTCAATGAGACACATTTTGTACGTGTTGAGTTCCACGTGGGCAAGGAGAAAACATCAGCCACCTTGTACAAATGCAGCAGTACTGCTGTACAAGGTGGCTGTTATACATAGAAACACCTGGGGGTGGGGGCCAGGCTCCCTTCAATTTCAGTTCATGTGCCTGCGTGGCGTTTGCAGGTCACGTTGCAAGCTGCACAGCAGGGGAACAGCTGGCGGTGCTGAACCCCACTAACACATTGGCTGGTGTTTTTCTCTGTGCAGCTAGCATTTCCGGGCAAAAACTAGCGGTGTTTGAGCCCAAGGTCAGCAGGAGGAGGAGGAGAGGAGCAAAGTGTAGGCCGAAGCCTGCACTGGTGGCAGCTTTTGGTCGGTTGTGCCAGCGTGGCTTGTGCTGGACACGATGCCGGCTACACAGCGGGGGAACAGCTGGCGGTGCTGAACCCCACTAACACATTGGCTGGTGTTTTTCTCTGTGCAGCTAGCATTTCCGGGCAAAAACTAGCGTTGTTAGAGCCCAGGGTCAGCAGGAGGAGGAGAGGAGCAGAGTGTAGGCCGAAGCCTAGTTGAACCAATTTCAAAGGTTACCTTTAACCCCCCCTCAGGTGTTACAAAGTACAAGAGCCACTCCTTCTGCAGCATTAATGCTGCACAAGTAAAAGGTTGCTCTATTAATTTTTCTACTTGCACAAGCTGAATGCAACACGTAGACTATTTAGCCCATTATACTGTTAATCAGTAGTGGAGGCGTGACTTGTCTTTTTAAAGAAAAGCAGCACAGGTGTCGAAAACAACACCTTTTTGCATGGGCGCAGCTTCCTGAGCGTTGTTAGTTGCTGTACAGGAGTCTGCGCTCTTGTGATCCTTTGGCCATGCGCTGTGAGCGCTTCCTGTCTTATGACCTCATTTCATGTTGGCCGTTGCGGTTAGCGATAGACATGAATCCCAGACCCACAGTGTGTTTTTAAAAAATCACACTGCGGTGCTGGGATTCGTGCCCTGGTGCACTAAATATGTTTGCCGCTCACACATGTCCTTACACCTGCTTCAGACTGGGCGGCCTCATCTGATCCCTTATCGCCTGCCGCGGCCATGAGGACACCCAGTCTGAAGAAGGCGGAAGGAGATGAGTGAACACAGGCAAACATATCCACTGCACATGCCCATCAATCACACCCTCGCTGTCCAAAAAAATAAGACACCGTGGGGCGTTGTTTCGAGCAGGGGAGATGCACAGGCGCAGCCAGCTAACCAATGATGTCAAAAGACGGGCAGCGCTAACAAGGGTGGTGCTGCGTGTCATTACAAAGGAAAGTCACACCTCAGGGACATTGTAATGGTCTCTAATGAGACACATTTTGTACGTGTTGAGTTCCACGTGGGCAAGGAGAAAAAGTCAGCCACCTTGTACAAATGCAGCAGTACTGCTGTACAAGGTGGCTGTTATACATAGAAACACCTGTGGGTGGGGGGCAGGCTCCCTTCAATTTCAGTTCATGTGCCTGCGTGGCGTTTGCAGGTCACGTTGCAAGCTACACAGCAGGGGAACAGCTGGCGTTGCTGAACCCCACTGACACATTGACTGGTGTTTTTCTCTGTGCAGATTGCATGTCCGGGCAAAAACTAGCGGTGTTAGAGCCCAGGGTCAGCAGGAGGAGGAGGAGAGGAGCAAAGTGTAGGCCGAAGCCTGCACTGGTGGCAGCTTTTGGTCGGTTGTGCCAGCGTGGCTTGTGCTGGACACGATGCCGGCTACACAGCGGGGGAACAGCTGGCGGTGCTGAACCCCACTAACACATTGGCTGGTGTTTTTCTCTGTGCAGCTAGCATTTCCGGGCAAAAACTAGCGGTGTTTGAGCCCAGGGTCAGCAGGAGGAGTAGAGGAGCAGAGTGTAGGCCGAAGCCTAGTTGAACCAATTTCAAAGGTTACCTTTAACCCCCCCCTCAGGTGTTGCAAGGTACAAGAGCCACACCTTGAACAGCATTAATGATGCACAAGTCAAAGGTTGCTCTATTTAATTTTGCTCCTTGCACACGCTGAATTAAACACGTACACTATTTAGCCCATTATACTGTCAAACAGTAGTGGAGGCGTGACTACTAGTCTTTTTAAGGAGACGCAGCACATGTGTACAAATTTACACCTAGGTGCTGTGCGCAGATTCCTTACCGTTGTTATTTGCAGTACAGGAAACTGCGCTCTTGTGTTATCCCTTGGCAATACCCTGTTAGTGCAGGCCGTCTCATGACCTCATTTCATGTTGGCCGGTGCGGTTAACGATGGCCATAAATCCCAGACCCACAGTGGCTTTTCCTAAAGTCACACTGCGGTGCTGGGATTCGTGGCCTTGTGCAGTAAATATGTTCGCCGCTCACACATGTCCTTACACCTGCTTCAGACTGGGCGGCCTCAGCTGATCCCTTATCGCATGCCGCGGCCATGAGGCCGCACAGTCAGAAGAAGGCGGAAGGAGGGGAGTGAAAACAGGGGAACATATGCACTGCTCGTGCCCATCAATCACACCCTCGCAGTCAAAATATATGAGACAACGGGGGGCGTTGTGTCGGGCAGGGGGGACGCACAGGCACAGCCAGCCAACCAATGATGTCAGGAGACGGGCAGCGCTAACAATGGGGGTGCTGCGTGTCATTAAAAAGGAAAGTCACACCTCAGGGACATTGTAATGGTCTGTAATGAGACACATTTTGTACTTGTTGAGTTCCACGTGTGCAAGGAGAAAAAGTCAGCCACCTTGTACAAATGCAGCAGTACTGCTGTACAAGGTGGCTGTTATACATAGAAACACCTGGGGGGGTGGGGGGCAGGCTCCCTTCAATTTCAGTTCATGTGCCTGCGTGGCGTTTGCAGGTCACGTTGCAAGCTACACAGCAGGGGAACAGCTGGCGTTGCTGAACCCCACTGACACATTGACTGGTGTTTTTCTCTGTGCAGATTGCATGTCCGGGCAAAAACTAGCGGTGTTAGAGCCCAGGGTCAGCAGGAGGAGGAGGAGAGGAGCAAAGTGTAGGCCGAAGCCTGCACTGGTGGCAGCTTTTGGTCGGTTGTGCCAGCGTGGCTTGTGCTGGACACGATGCCGGCTACACAGCGGGGGAACAGCTGGCGGTGCTGAACCCCACTAACACATTGGCTGGTGTTTTTCTCTGTGCAGCTAGCATGTCCGGGCAGAAACTGGCGTTTTTTGAGCCCAGGGTCAGCAGGAGGAGGAGAGGAGCAAAGTGTAGGCCGAAGCCTGCACTGGTGGCAGCTTTTGTTCTGTTGTGCCAGCGTGGCTTGTGCTGGACACGTTGCCGACTACACAGCAGGGGAACAGCTGGCGGTGCTGAACCCCACTAACACATTGGCTGGTGTTTTTCTCTGTGCAGCTAGCATTTCCGGGCAAAAACTAGCGGTGTTTGAGCCCAGGGTCAGCAGGAGGAGTAGAGGAGCAGAGTGTAGGCCGAAGCCTAGTTGAACCAATTTCAAAGGTTACCTTTAACCCCCCCCTCAGGTGTTGCAAGGTACAAGAGCCACACCTTGTGCAGCATTAATGCTGCACAAGTAAAAGGTTGCTCTATTTGTTTTGCTCCTTGCACACGCTGACTAAAACACGTACACTATTTAGCCCATTATACTGTCAAACAGTTGTGGAGGCGTGACTTGTCTTTTTAACGAGACGCAGCACAGGTGTCAAAATTTGCACCTAGGTACTGGGCGCAGATTCCTGAGCGTTGTTATTTGCTGTACAGGAGTCTGCGCTATTGTGATCCCTTGGCCATGCGCTGTGAGCGCTTCCTGTCTTCTGACCTCATTTCATGTCGGCCGTTGCGGTTAGCGATGGACATGAATCCCAGACCCACAGTGTGTTTTTAAAAAATCACACTGCGGTGCTGGGATTCGTGCCCTGGTGCACTAAATATGTTTGCCGCTCACACATGTCCTTACACCTGCTTCAGACTGGGCGGCCTCATCTGATCCCTTATCGCCTGCCGCGGCCATGAGGACACCCAGTCTGAAGAAGGCGGAAGGAGATGAGTGAACACAGGCAAACATATGCACTGCACATGCCCATCAATCACACCCTCGCTGTCCAAAAAAATAAGACACCGAGGGCCGTTGTTTCGAGCAGGGGAGATGCACAGGCGCAGCCAGCTAACCAATGATGTCAAAAGACGGGCAGCGCTAACAAGGGTGGTGCTGCGTGTCATTACAAAGGAAAGTCACACCTCAGGGACATTGTAATGGTCTCTAATGAGACACATTTTGTACGTGTTGAGTTCCACGTGGGCAAGGAGAAAAAGTCAGCCACCTTGTACAAATGCAGCAGTACTGCTGTACAAGGTGGCTGATATACATAGAAACACCTGTGAGTGGGGGGCAGGCTCCCTTCAATTTCAGTTCATGTGCCTGCGTGGCGTTTGCAGGTCACGTTGCAAGCTACACAGCAGGGGAACAGCTGGCGTTGCTGAACCCCACTGACACATTGACTGGTGTTTTTCTCTGTGCAGATTGCATGTCCGGGCAAAAACTAGCGGTGTTAGAGCCCAGGGTCAGCAGGAGGAGGAGGAGAGGAGCAAAGTGTAGGCCGAAGCCTGCACTGGTGGCAGCTTTTGGTCGGTTGTGCCAGCGTGGCTTGTGCTGGACACGATGCCGGCTACACAGCGGGGGAACAGCTGGCGGTGCTGAACCCCACTAACACATTGGCTGGTGTTTTTCTCTGTGCAGCTAGCATGTCCGGGCAGAAACTGGCGTTGTTTGAGCCCAGGGTCAGCAGGAGGAGGAGAGGAGCAAAGTGTAGGCCGAAGCCTGCACTGGTGGCAGCTTTTGTTCTGTTGTGCCAGCGTGGCTTGTGCTGGACACGATGCCAACTACACAGCAGGGGAACAGCTGGCGGTGCTGAACCCCACTAACACATTGGCTGGTGTTTTTCTCTGTGCAGCTAGCATTTCCGGGCAAAAACTAGCGGTGTTTGAGCCCAGGGTCAGCAGGAGGAGTAGAGGAGCAGAGTGTAGGCCGAAGCCTAGTTGAACCAATTTCAAAGGTTACCTTTAACCCCCCCCTCAGGTGTTGCAAGGTACAAGAGCCACACCTTGTGCAGCATTAATGCTGCACAAGTAAAAGGTTGCTCTATTTGTTTTGCTCCTTGCACACGCTGACTAAAACACGTACACTATTTAGCCCATTATACTGTCAAACAGTTGTGGAGGCGTGACTTGTCTTTTTAACGAGACGCAGCACAGGTGTCAAAATTTGCACCTAGGTACTGGGCGCAGATTCCTGAGCGTTGTTATTTGCTGTACAGGAGTCTGCGCTATTGTGATCCCTTGGCCATGCGCTGTGAGCGCTTCCTGTCTTCTGACCTCATTTCATGTCGGCCGTTGCGGTTAGCGATGGACATGAATCCCAGACCCACAGTGTGTTTTCAAAAAATCACACTGCGTGGCTGGGATTCGTGGCCTTGTGCAGTAAATAGGTTTGCCGCTTACACATGTCCTTACACCTGCTCCAGACTGGGCGGCCTCAGCTGATCCCTTATCGCCTACCACGGCCAGGAGGCCGCACAGTCTGAAGAAGGCGGAAGGAGATGAGTTAAGACAGGCGAACATATGCACTGCTCGTGCCCATAAACCACACCCTCTCTGACAAAATAAATATGACAACGAGGGGCGTTGTTTCTAGCAGGGCGGATGCACAGGCGCAGCCAGCTAACCATGATGACAAAAGACGGGAAACGCTACCAAGGGGGGTGCTGCGTATCATTACAAAGGAAAGTCACACCTCAGGGACAGTGGAATGGTCTCAATGAGACACATTTTGTACGTGTTGAGTTACACGTGGGCAAGGAGAAAAAGTCAGCCACCTTGTACAAATGCAGCAGTACTGCTGTACTAGGTGGCTGTTATACATAGAAACACCTGGGGGGGTGGGGCCAGGTTCCCTTTTAATTTCAGTTCCTGTGCCTGCATGGCGTTTGCAGGTCACGTTGCCGGCTACACAGCAGGGGAACAGCTGGCGTTGCTGAACCCCACTAACACATTGGCTGGTGTTTTTCTCTGTGCAGCTAGCACTTCCGGGCAAAAACTAGCGGTGTTTGAGCCCAGGGTCAGCAGGAGGAGGAGAGGAGCAGAGTGTAGGCCGAAGCCTGCACTGGTGGCAGCTTTTGTTCTGTTGTGCCAGCGTGGCTTGTGCTGGACACGTTGCCGACTACACAGCAGGGGAACAGCTGGCGGTGCTGAACCCCACTGACACATCACCTAGTGTTTTTTCTGTGTAGACAACACTTCCAGGTGGCAACTGACAGTGTTGAAACCCAGGGAATCAAAGAGGAGCAGAGTGTAGGCCGAAGCCTGCAGTGGAGCAAGTTGAAAGGGAACCTTTAACCCCCCCCCCCCAGGCATTTGTTGCTGAAAGAGCCATCTTGTACAGCAGTAATACTGCACATGGAAAATGGTGGCTCCGAAAATTATGCTCCTTGCAAACGCTGAAGTACACACTCATATAATGTGTCCCCTCACACCGTCAAACCATCCCGGAAGTGGGACTTTCCTTTGTAATGTGACACAGCACAGCCGTCATTCCAACCCCCTTGGTGCCGGGCACCACCTCCTCAACGTTGTTTGGTTCTGTCACGGAGCCCGCACTGTAATGTTATCCCTTGGCCATGCACAGTTAGCGGTGCCCGTCTTCTGACATCATGTAGGTGTCAGGCTGGCAGTGCCTGTGCGTCCAAGCTGCCCGAGATCCAACCTTGCAGTGTCATCTAATGTAGTCCCACTGCGGGCCAGGGATCCATGGGCATGCGCAGTGCATATCATCGCCTCTCACTCACCTCCTTCCTGCTTTTTCAGACTGTGCGGCGTCACGGCCGTGGCATGCTATTAGGGATCAGCTGACGCCGCCTAGTCTGAAGAAGCGTGAAGAAGGGGAGTGAGAGGCTAGTATATGCACTGCGCATGGCCATGGATACCAGGCCCACTGTGGGATCACATTAGACGACACTGCGAGGTGTGATTTCGGGCAGCGTGGACGCACAGGCGCAGCCAGGACGACAACAAATGATGTCAGAGGACGGGCAGCGCAAACTGTGCATGGCCAAGGGATAACATAACAGCGCAGGGTCCATGACGGAATCAAACAACGCTAAGGAGGCAGCGCACGGTGCCAAGGGGGTAGCAATGACGGCTGTGCTGCGTCACATTACAAAGGAAAGTCCCACCTCCGGGACGGTTGGACGGTGTGAGGGGACACATTACATGAGTGTGTAGTTCAGCGTTTGCAAGGAGCATAATTTCAAGAGCGACCTTTCCCTTGTGCAGTATTAGTGCTGCACATGGTGGCTCTTTCAGTAACAAACGCCTAGGGGGGGGGGGGGACAGGTCCCCTTACATTTTAGTTGTGCCAGCGTGGCGGTCGCATGACACGTTGCCGGATACACAGCTGGGGATCAGCTGACGTTACTGAACCCCAATAACAGAGGAGCGACTGTTGACTGTGCACACAGCACTTCCAGGCACCAACTGGCGGTGTTAGAGCCCAGGGACAGCAGGAGGAGCAGATTGGAGGTATTGCCGCACACACAGCTGGGGATCAGCTGACGTTACTGAACCCCAATAACAGAGGAGCGACTGTTGACTGTGCACACAGCACTTCCAGGCACCAACTGGCGGTGTTAGAGCCCAGGGACAGCAGGAGGAGCAGATTGGAGGTATTGCCGCACACACAGCTGGGGATCAGCTGACGTTACTGAACCCCAATAACAGAGGAGCGACTGTTGACTGTGCACACAGCACTTCCAGGCACCAACTGGCGGTGTTAGAGCCCAGGGACAGCAGGAGGAGCAGAGGAACAGAGTGTAGGCCGAAGCCTGATTGGAGCAAGTTGAAAGGAAACCTTTAACCCCCCCCCCCCAAGACGTTTGTAGCTGAAAGAGCCATGTTGTGCAGCACTAAGGATGCAAAAGGAAAAGGTTGCTCTTTTAATTATGCTCCTTGCAAACACCGAAGTAAACACTAAAAATGTGTCCCTTTATACCGTTAAACCGTTCCGGAGGTGCGAATTTCCTTCGTAATGGGACACAGCACAGCTGTCATTCCTATCCCCTTGATGCCGTGCGCTGCCTCCTCAGCGTTGTTTTAAGCTGTCACGGAGCCTGCGCTGTTCTGTTAGCCCTTGGCCATGCCCAATTAGCGCTGCCTGTCTTCTGACATAATTTGGTGTCAGGCTGTCAGTGCCTGTGCGTCCACGCTGCTCCAGATCCCACCTCGCAGTCTCATCTAACGTAATCCCACTGCGGGCCTTGGAACCATGGGCATGCACAGTGCATAACCTCGACTCTCACTCCCCTCCTTCCCTCTTCTTCAGACTGTGCGGTGTCACGGCCGTGGCATGCTAGGGATCAGCTGACGGCGCACAGTCTAAAGAAGGCGGAGGGAAATGAGCGAGAGCCCGAGGGGAAGATATGCACTGCGCATGCCCATGGATCCCAGGCCCGCAGTGTGACTCAATCAGAAGACACTGCGAGGCGGGATCTCGGGCACCGCGGCCGCACAGGCGCAGCCAGCCTGACACCAAATTATGTCAGAAGACAGGCAGCGCAAATAGGGCATGCCCAAGGGATAACAGAACAGCGCAGGCTCCGTGACAGCTTAAAACAACGCTGAGGAGGCAGCGCATGGCACCAAGGGGGTAGGAATGACGGCTGTGCTGCGTCACATTACGAAGGAAAGTCCCAGCTCCGGGACGGTATAACGGTATCAGTGAACACATTTTATAAGTGTTAAGTTCTGCGTGTGCAAAGAGCTAAAAAAAAAGAGCTACCTTTTCCTTGCGCAGCATTACTGCTGCACAAGATGGCTCTTTCAGTAACAAACGACGGGGGGGGGGGGGACAGGTTCCCTTACATTTAGGTTGTTGTGCCAGCGTGGCGGTCGCAGGACACATTGCCGGCTACACAGCTGGGGATCAGCTGACGTTACTGAAACCCAATAACACTGGGTCGTATGTTTTTACTGTGCAGCCTGCACTTCTGAGCCGCAACTGGCGGTGTTGGAGCCCAGGAATAGCAGTTCAGGTGGTAGAAAGATGAACACAGCAGGAGACCTGGATGACACCCAATTACTTAATCAGGCAGAGGAGTGGCAAATTCCTGCGAGATCCAGGCCTGGTTCATTTTCAGGAAAGTAAGCCGGTCAACGTTATCGGAGGATAGTCGCATGCGACGGTCTGTTAGTACACCACCTGCGGCACAAAAGACACGTTCCGATAAGACACTAGCCGCAGGGCAAGCCAGCACCTCCAATGCATACTGGCTTAGCTCTGGCCATGTATCCAGCTTAGAGACCCAAAACTTGAACGGGGAAGAGCCGTCTGGGAGTACAGTAAGAGGGCAAGCCATGTAGTCTGTCACCATCTGACGGAACCGTTGCCTCCTGCTGACTGGAGCCGCCGGTGATGGTGTAGACATTTGGGGCGGGCACACAAAAGTGTGCCAGAGTTGTGCCATACTGGGCTTGCCTTGGGCAGAGGCACTGCTTCTGCTCCCTCTTTGGGCAGAGCCTCCCCCACTGCCTCGACGCACTGAGCTGCTTTGTAAAGCACTAGCAGCACTCCTCTCAGTTGGACAGGAGAAGATGATGGAATTCACCAGTGTGTCGTGGTACTCCCGCAATTTACGCTCCCGGGTCAACGCAGGGATGAGGTTTTGGACGTTGTCCCGGTAGCGAGGATCGAGGAGGGTGAACACCCAATAATCAGGCATGTTGAGAATGTGGTCGATGCGGCGGTCGTTTCTCAGGCACTGCAGCATGAAATCCACCATGTGCTGCAGAGTGCCAACCGGCCCAGAAACGCTGTCCCCTGCTTGAGACATGATCTCTGCCCGCTCGTCATCACCCCACCCTCGCTGTACACACTGACCACTGGACAATTGTGTCGCTCCCTCCTCTGGACGGAGCTCTTCCTCCTCCATTGACTCCTCCTCATCCTCCTCACAAATTGGCCCCTGCGTACCCCTTTGTGAGGAACCACGTGGCGCTGACTCTCCAGAAGGTGACTCCTCATCCTCCACCTCTTCCACCACATCATCCCTTAACCCTTGCAAAGTTTGCTGAAGCAGGCAGATAAGGGGGACAGTCATGCTGACTAGTGCATCATCTGCACTTGCCATCCGCGTGGAATAATCAAAAGGACGCAAAACCTGGCAGACGTCCTTCATAGTGGCCCACTCTGTGGTTGTGAAGTCTGATCGGCGCTGACTGCGACTTCTTTGCGCCTGATGCAGCTGGTACTCCATAACTGCTTGCTGCTGCTCACACAACCGCTCCAACATATGTAACGTGGAATTCCACCGGGTAGGTAGGTCACATATGATGCGGTGTTCCGGAAGGCGGAATCGGCGCTGCAGAGCAGCAATGCGGGATCTGGCCAAGCTGGAACGCCGCAAGTGAGCACACTCTAGGCGGACCTTGTGCAGCAGGGCATCAAGATCCGGATAGTCCCTCAGAAAACTCTGCACAACCAAATTGAGCACATGTGCCAGACATGGGATGTGAGTGAGGTTGCCAAGGGCCAAAGCTGCCACCAGATTTCGGCCATTGTCACACACTACCATGCCTGGCTGGAGATTCGCTGGCAGTAACCACACATCGCTCTCCTGCTTTATGGCATTCCAGAGCTCCTGCGCTGTGTGGCTTCGATGCCCCAATGAAACTAGTTTCAAGACGGCCTGCTGACGTTTGGCCACGGCTGTGCTCATGTCGGTCATAGGTAAACGTTCACGGGTCCATGTGGGGGTGGACTGTGACGGATCCTGCAGAGAGGAATCAGAGGAACTGGTGTAAGAGGAGGAGTCGATGCGTACAGACTGGATTCCTGCAATCCTTGGAGTGGGCAGGACACGTCCTGCGCCACTCGCACGATCTGTACCTGGCTCAACAACATTAACCCAATGGGCAGTGAGGGAAACATATCGCCCCTGTCCATGCTGACTGGTCCACGCATCGGTGGTGA
The DNA here is from genome assembly GCF_032444005.1 of Ranitomeya imitator. Classification (NCBI taxonomy): domain Eukaryota; kingdom Metazoa; phylum Chordata; class Amphibia; order Anura; family Dendrobatidae; genus Ranitomeya; species Ranitomeya imitator. Next base: position 702,026,732 of record NC_091283.1, read on the forward strand.
GGTGGACCTTGCTACTGACGGCGTTCAGTAGCGCATGTTTTATGTTTGCCTCAACATGCCTGTGCAGGGCAGGGACAGCCTGCCTGCTGAAGTAAAAGCGGCTGGGCACCTTGTATTGTGGGACTGCCAATGCCATCAAGTCACGGAAGCTGTCAGTCTCCACCAGCCTGAACGAGAGCATTTCCAGGGACAACAGTTTGGCAATGCCTGCATTCAGAGCCTGTGCTCGGGGGTGGTTGGCCGAGAATGCCCGCCTTTTCTCCCATGCCTGTACTACCGATGGCTGTAGAGTAGACTGGGAGTGTGAGGATGACTGGGAAGGTGGTGCTGTGGGTGGAATTACACAAGGTCTCTGGGAGGAAGCCAAACCAGCTGTGCGTGAGCTGGAGGAAGAGGCAACACGAGCTGAAGAGGTGGTAGCTGCCGCTGTTGGTTGGCCTACATCTTCAGTGTGTTTCTGTAACTCCACCGCGTGCCTGGTCCGCACATGTTTCCACATATTTGTGGTATTGAGGTTGCTGACATTTTTCCCTCTTTTTACTTTATGATGACACAGCTTGCATTTGACAAAACAAATGTCATCTGCAACTGTGTCAAAAAAGGACCAGGCACTGCAAGTCTTGGGAGCGCCCTTTTTGGCTTTGGAAAGAGACAGGCTCCTAACGGGTGCCAAAGTGGAGGCTACAGGCTCCGCAGTCTTCCCCCTCCCTCTCCCTCTTTGGCCCGTAAGAGGAAGCTCTTCCTCTGAGCTGCTCCCACCACCTTCCTGTTCCTCACGCCACGATGGGTCAAGGACCTCATCATCTCCACTACCCTCTGCCACCAACTGCTCCTCCTGGGTAGTCTCAGCAGCACAGTACGCACGAGAAAGCGGCACCTGAGTTTCATCATCAGATGCGTACTGCGCTGTGGTCACCGGAGGCACTGGCCCACCTGCCTCTTCAGAGTCAGAGAGAAAAAGGTGTTGGGCATCACTGCACACTGCCTCTTCTTCCATTTCTCCAATGCTGCTTGGCTGGCCCCCTGTTTCCAAGCCAAGAGATTCAGAGAACAGAAGTAGAGACGGCTCCTGTCCTGGGCTCTCTGACTGCCTGGCCAATTTGGCAGGTGGTGAAGAGACAGATGGCTGCTCTCCAGTGCTCTGTGCCTGAGAGGATGTGGCACTAACTGAAGTCGATGCCGAGGCGTTAGCTGCCATCCACCCGACAACGGCTTCAATTTGGTCTTCACGCAGCAGCGGTGCACGGCGCTCTCCGACAAAGCTGCGCATGAAGGACTGTTCCCTGCTGAAACTGAGTGACGACGAGTCACCGGCGCCCGCAGCAGGCACAGAATCACCACGTCCTCTCCCTGCTCCTCTCCCTGCTCCGCGCCCACGCCCACGTGCCTTACTCCCTGCCCTCTTCATCTTGGTTGACAGATAAAGATAAGCAGAAAAGTACTAAGGCCTTAGTGTGCTTATTCCTGTAATGCTCCTCCTAACAGGTGTAAGAAACACTAATGTTGTAAATTGTGGACTAAACTTTATTATTTTTCAAATGTGGCCTACACAAGTGTAAGTTGTGTTTGGTGAACTTAACCTTTTTTTTGGTGCAGATCGGGCTACAGAGCTAGTTTAAATCACACGGAGACCGTGCAGACAGCCGTAAACGGCGCTGCAAGGCCAAGAAACCCTCCTCTAGGTTATCCTATATAGTGTTTTTCCACTATTTAGCTGGATACAAGTGGAAAGACACTAATAGGAATTTTTTTTTTCAAATTTTAAACTGGCTGCACTATTTGAAAAAAAGGAAATTGTTTTTCAAGGTATGAGGCAGTAACGCACCCTGAGCTGAATCCAACCGGCTATGGCTGCACACAGACTACAGGGCGAGCTGCGCTCACACAGAGACCGTGCAGACAGCCGTAAACGGCGCTGCAAGGCCCCAAAAAAACCCTCTAGGTTATCCTATGTAGTGTTTTTCCACAATTGAGCTGGAGACTGGTGGAAAGACACTAATAGGAATTTTTTTTTTTCAAATTTTAAACAGGCTGCACTATTTGAAAAAAAGGAAAATTTTTCTCAAGGTATGAGCCAGTAACGAACCCTGAGCTGAATCCAACCGGCTATGGCTGCACACAGACTACAGGGCGAGCTGGGCTCACACGGAGACCGTGCAGACAGCCGTAAACGGCGCTGCAAGGCCAAAAAACCCTCCTCTAGGTTATCCTATATAGTGTTTTTCCACTATTTAGCTGGATACGAGTGGAAAGACACTAATAGGAATTTTTTTTTTCAAATTTTAAACAGGCTGCACTATTTGAAAAAAAGGAAAATTTTTCTCAAGGTATGAGCCAGTAACGAACCCTGAGCTGAATCCAACCGGCTATGGCTGCACACAGACTACAGGGCGAGCTGGGCTCACACGGAGACCGTGCAGACAGCCGTAAACGGCGCTGCAAGGCCAAAAAACCCTCCTCTAGGTTATCCTATATAGTGTTTTTCCACTATTTAGCTGGATACGAGTGGAAAGACACTAATAGGAATTTTTTTTTTCAAATTTTAAACAGGCTGCACTATTTGAAAAAAAGGAAAATTTTTCTCAAGGTATGAGCCAGTAACGAACCCTGAGCTGAATCCAACCGGCTATGGCTGCACACAGACTACAGGGCGAGCTGGGCTCACACGGAGACCGTGCAGACAGCCGTAAACGGCGCTGCAAGGCCCAAAAACCCCCCTCTAGGTTATCCTATGTAGTGTTTTTCCACAATAGAGCTGGAGACTGGTGGAAAAACACTAATAGGAAATTTGAGAAAAAATGTGCAACAGGCTGCACTAAGAGCAAAAAAGAACAACTGTGTGAGGCAGTGTGAACCCCCCCTGAGCTGAATACAACCGGGTATATGGCTGCACACAGACTACAGAGTGAGCTGCACACACACACACACACAGAGACCTTGCAGAACGCTGTTAAAACAGCGCTGCAAGGCAAGAGCAAGGTGAACAGTGAAGAACACACAGCGTTTTGCTAAATTAGCCTTTGGAAAGGAAAATAAAGCAATTAGCAAGCTCAACTGGCCCTCAGTTAGAACACAGCGTCCTGTCCCTAACTGAAATCACAGCAGAGTGAGCGCAAAATGGCGGCAGCGCTTTTTTATAGTGCAGAGTGACATCATTTCAGCAGCCAATCCAAGCCTTGCCAGTACTTACATGCCCACCATGCTAAACAGGATGTGCCCACACTTTCATTCATTCCTCATTGGCTGCTGCGTTCAATTTGAATTCTGGGAACTTCCGATTCCGGTATCCGATACGCGGGAAGTATCGGAATTCAGTATCGGAATTCCGATACCGCAAATATCGGCCGATACCCGATACTTGCGGTATCGGAATGCTCAACACTAGTTAGTACACCTTTTCAAAATAGCCTTAGAAAGAATACCCAGTGATGAATATCACGTAGTAATAAGAGCAGACAAGACACTGGTTGGCTCACATGAAAGGCGAATTAATTCTCCCACTGTTAACGAAGTAGCTATTAGTAAAATGCCAAAATAATAAAAATTTAAAGTGGAAAAAAAATTTACTGTAGCACTCTGAAAATGTAAATTTCAGGGTGAAACTGAAAATTTTACTTTAGCTACCATAACCAAAAATTTAACATATTTTACGCGAGTGAAGCCGTGGGTATTCTACTAGTAATGTATATTCCTCATCCTCACCTCCCTACAGTAATTATGTCACCCCTTTATTTAACAAGACTACAGATCCTAGGCCCCTTTATTTAATTTCCCCATCCAGGACTACAATGTCCACTTTATTAAGGTCCCCATCCTAGTCCCCTTCCAGTAATAATGTCCCCATCCAGCACACCAATGTCCACTTTAATAAGGTCCCCATCCTAGTCCCCTTCCAGTAATAATATCCCCATCCTGTACCCCAATGTCCACTTTAATAAGGTCCCCATCCTGGGCACCTTCCAGTAATAATGTCCCCATCCTGGTCCGCTTTAGTCAATGTCCCCTTCCTAGGCCCCCATGTTGCCATGTCCTGGGCCCCTATGTCCACTTTAATAAGGTCCCCATCCTGGGCCCCTATGTCAGCCCCTATGTCCACTACGTTGCCAAATCACAGAGTTGGGGAAAAAAAAAGATTTTTCTCACCTTCCTGCACTCCCCGGTGGCCTCTTGTGGCTTTATATTCGGCGTTGTCTGCTGACTGCAGCTATGACAGAGCACTCTGCTCTGTGACAGGTCGCACGCTGACGTCACATAGCAGTGACTTTAAAAAGCTGCTGGCCTATTAAAGGCTGCAGGCATCAGTGTGTGGCCTCTGATAGGCTGGCGGCCATTTAACGTAATTGTTATGCGAGTCGGCGTGCGGCCTGTCACAGAGCAGATCGCCCCGTCACAACTGCAGCCGGCGTTCATCTTGATGTGTGTTATCACCAGGGCTGGCTCCAGGTTTTCATGGGCCCCAGGCGAAAGAGTCTCAGTGGGCCCCTTTAACACTTATCACAATTCCTGATGCATAGATAGGAAATATAGGTATAGTTCAATGCCAAAGACTTCACTTACTTCTTACATTACATGAGTCATATCCATTGTAAATTCTACAATAGCTCAGAAACCAGCAAATCAGCAAATTCTCGCAGCGCACTGCACACAGAGTGACTGCAGACTTATCACTTTAGACTGGACAGTATAGTCCTCCATTCAGTATTATGTCCACTACATAGTCCTCCATACAGTATTATGGCCATCACAAAGTCCTCCATACAGTATTAAGAGCACCACATAGCCCTCCATACAGTATTATGGGACCCCATAGTCCTCCATACAGTATTATGGGCCCGATTTAGTCATCCATGCAGTATTATATGCACCACATACTGCTCCATAGAGTATAATGGGCACTACATAGTCCTCCATATAGTATTATGGGTCCCAAACAGTATATGGGAACCACATAGTCCTTCATACAGTATTATGGGCATCACATAATACTCCATATAGTATTATGGGTCCCATATATTCCTCCATACAGCATTATGGTCACCACATAGTCTTCCATATAGTATTATGGGCACCGCATACTGCTCCATACAGTATTATGGGCACCACATACTGCTCCATAGAGTATAATTGGGCACCGCATATTGCTCCATAGAGTTTAATGGGCACCACATAGTCCTCCTTACAGTATATGGGCACCACATAGTCTTGCATACAATATTATGGGCACCACATATCCCTGCATACAGTATTAAGGGCACCATATAATCCCCCATACAGTATTATCGGTCCCATATAATCCTCCATACAGTACTATGGGCAGCACATAGTCTTCCATACAGTATTATGGGCACCACATAGTGCTCCATATAGTATTATGGGCACCACATACTACTTTATACAGTATAATGGGCCCCACATAGTCCTCTATACATTATAATGGGCACCATATATTGCTCCATACAGTATAATGGGCCACATACTGTATGTTGCTCCATACAATACAATTGGCCCCATATATTGCTCCATACAGTACAATGGCCCCACACAGTGCTCAATACAGTTTAGTAGCCCCATATACTGCTCCATGTAGAATAATGGTCCCACATAGAGCTCCATACTGTATAATGAGCCCCATATATTGCTCCATACAGTATAATGGGCCCTATATAATGCTCCATACAGTATATTGGTCCCATACAGTTAGGGCCAGAAATATTTGGACAGTGACACAAGTTTTGTTATTTTAGCTGTTTACAAAAACATGTTCAGAAATACAATTATATATATAATATGGGGTTAAAGTGCACACTCCCAGCTGCAATATGATAGTTTCCACATTCAAATCGGAGAAAGGGTTTAGGAATCATAGCTCTGTAATGCATAGCGTCCTCTTTTTCAAGGGACCAAAAGTAATTGGACAATGGACTCTAAGGGCTGCAATTAACTCTGAAGGCGTCTCCCTCGTAAACCTGTAATCAATGAAGTAGTTAAAAGGTCAGGGGTGGATTCCAGGTGTGTGGTTTTGCATTTGGAAGCTGTTGCTGTGAGCAGACAACATGCGGTCAAAGGAACTCTCAATTGAGGTGAAGCAGAACATCCTGAGGCTGAAAAAAAAGAAAAAATCCATCAGAGAGATAGCAGACATGCTTGGAGTAGCAAAATCAACAGTTGGGTACATTCTGAGAAAAAAGGAATTGACTGGTGAGCTTGGGAACTCAAAAAGGCCTGGGCGTCCACGGATGACAACAGTGGTGGATGATCGCCGCATACTTAATTTGGTGAAGAAGAACCCGTTCACAACATCAACTGAAGTCCAGAACACTCTCAGTGAAGTAGGTGTATCTGTCTCTAAGTCAACAGTAAAGAGAAGACTCCATGACAGTAAATACAAAGGGTTCACATCTAGATGCAAACCATTCATCAATACCAAAAATAGACAGGCCAGAGTTAAATTTGCAGAAAAACACCTCAAGAAGCCAGCTCAGTTCTGGAAAAGTATTCTATGGACAGATGAGACAAAGATCAACCTGTACCAGGATGATGGGAAGAAAAAAGTTTGGAGAAGAAAGGGAACGGCACATGATCCAAGGCACACCACATCCTCTGTAAAACATGGTGGAGGCAACGTGATGGCATGGGCATGCATGGCTTTCAATGGCACTGGGTCACTTGTGTTTATTGATGACATAAGAGCAGACAAGAGTAGCCGGATGAATTCTGAAGTGTACCGGGATATACTTTCAGCCCAGATTCAGCCAAATGCAGCAAAGTTGATTGGACGGCGCTTCATAGTACAGATGGACAATGACCCCAAGCATACAGCCAAAGCTACCCAGGAGTTCATGAGTGCCAAAAAGTGGAACATTCTGCAATGGCCAAGTCAATCTCCAGATCTAAACCCAATTGAGCATGCATTTCACTTTCTCAAATCCAGACTTAAGACGGAAAGACCCACAAACAAGCAAGACCTGAAGGCTGCGGCTGTAGAGGCCTGGCAAAGCATTAAGAAGGAGGAAACCCAGCGTTTGGTGATGTCCATGGGTTCCAGACTTAAGGCAGTGATTGCCTCCAAAGGATTTGCAACAAAATATTGAAAATAAACATATTTTGTTTGGGTTATGTTTATTTGTCCAATTACTTTTGACCTCCTAAAATGTGGAGTGTTTGTAAAGAAATGTGTACAATTCCTACATTTTCTATCAGATATTTTTGTTCAACCCTTCAAATTAAACGTTACAATCTCACTTGAATTCTGTTGTAGAGGTTTCATTTCAAATCCAATGTGGTGGCATGCAGAGCCCAACTCGCGAAAATTGTGTCACTGTCCAAATATTTCTGGCCCTAACTGTATAATGCACCATACAGTATAATGGCCCCAAATAATTCTCTATACAGTATAACTGCCCCATATATTGTTCCATATAGTATAATAGGCACCATATAATGCACTATGCAGTATAATGGGCCCCATTTATTGCCCCATACAGTATAATGAGCCTCATATATTGTTCCGCACAGTACAATGCTTCCAAAATAATGCTCCATACAGTATAATGTCCCCTATATAATGCTCCATACAGTATATAATAGGCCCAACAATAGAGGTTAGACTTACTGGCCTATAATTTCCAGGTTCACTTTTAGAGCTCTTTTTGAATATTGGTACCACATTTGCTATGAGCCAGTCCTGTGGAACAGACCCCGTCGCTATAGAGTCCCTAAATATAAGAAATAATTGTGTGTCTATTACATTACTCAGTTCTCTTAGTATTCGTGGGTGTATGCCATCCGGACCTGGAGATTTATCTGTTTTAATCATATTAAGATAGGTGACCCTTAATATAGGGTTTTCTTTGTCTCTCGGCATTTCACCTAGCATTTTATTTTCCACCGTGAATACCGTGGAGAAGGTGTTTAATAAATTAGCATTTTCTTTATCAACTACAACCATTCTTTCCTCACAATTTTTTAGGGGCCTTCATTTTTACTTTTGATTTATTTACTATTGATATAGTTGAAGAACAGTTTGATATTAGTTTTACTCTCCTTAGCAATGTGCTTCTCTGTTTCCTTTTTGCACCTTCAATTAGTTTTTTAGATAAAGTATTTTTCTCCCTATAGTTTTTTTAGAGCTTCAACTGTGCCATCCTGCTTTAGTAGTTTAAATGCTTTCTTTTTACTGTTAATTACCCCTCTTACTTCTTTGTTTAGCCGCATTGGGTTTTTCCTATTTCTTGTACTTTTATTCCCACAAGGTATAAACCACTTACAGTGCCTATTTAGGATGTTTTTAACCCCTTTCTGCCATTAGACGTACTATTCCGTCCATGTGGGTGGGCCTTACTTCCCAAGGACGGAATAGTACGTCATAGGCGATCGGCCGCGCTCACGGGGGGAGCGCGGCCGATCGCGGCCGGGTGTCAGCTGCTTATCGCAGCTGACATCCGGCACTATGTGCCAGGAGCGGTCACGGACTGCCCCAGGCACATTAACCCCCGGCACACCGCGATCAAACATGATCGCGATGTGCCGGCAGTACAGAGAAGCATCGCGCAGGAAGGGGGCTCCCTGCGGGCTTCCCTGAGCCCCCCGCAGCAACGCGATGTGATCGCGTTGCTCCGGGGGTTTCCTACCTTCCTCCCTGCAGCAAATCCCGGATCCAAGATGGCCGCGGATCCGGGTCCTGTAAGGAGGGAGGTGCCTTACCAAGTGCCTGCTCAGAGCAGGCACTTGGTAACGCTGCAGCGCTCTGAGACAGATCAGTGATCTGACAGAGTGCTGTGCAAACTGTCAGATCACCGATCTGTATTGTCCCCCCCTGGGGCAAAGTAAAAAAAAAAATTTACAAGTGTGTAAAAAAAAAAAAAATCCTAAATAATGAAAAAAAAAAAATTATTATTCCCATAAATACATTTCTTTATCTAAATAAAAAAAAAACAATAAAAGTGCACATATTTAGTATTGCCGCGTCCGTAACGACCCGACCTATAAAACTGTCCCACTAGTTAAACCCTTCAGTAAACACCGTAAGAAAAATAAAAACGAGGCAAAAAACAACGCTTTATTATCATACCGCCGAACAAAAAGTGGAATAACACGCGATCAAAAAGACGGATATAAATAACCATGGTACCGCTGAAAGCGTCATCTTGTCCCGCAAAAAACGAGCTGCCATATAGCAACATCAGCAAAAAAATAAAAAAGTTATAGTCCTCAGAATAAAGCGATGCAAAAATAATTATTTTTTCTATAAAATAGATTTTATCGTATAAAAGCGCCAAAACATTAAAAAAATGATATAAATGAGGTATCGCTGTAATTGTACTGACCCAAAGAATAAAACTGCTTTTCAATTTTACCAAACGCGGAACGGTATAAACGCCTCCCCCAAAAGAAATTCATGAATAGCTGGTTTTTGGTCATTCTGCCTCACAAAAATCGGAATAAAAAGCGATCAAAAAATGTCACATGCCCAAAAATGTTACCAATAAAAACGTCAACTCGTCCCGCAAAAAAAAAAGACCTCACATGACTCTGTGGACCAAAATATGGAAAAATTATAGCTCTCAAAATGTGGTAACTCCAAAAATATTTTTTGCAATAAAAGGCGTCATTCAGTGTATGACGGCTGCCAATCATAAAAATCCGCTAAAAAACCCGCTATAAAAGTAAATCAAATTCCCCTTTATCATCACCTTAGTTAGGGAAAAATTTAAAAAATGTATTTGGAGCGCCCCCAGACACAGGGCCACAAGTCACTCGGTACTGGTCCCTTCTTCTTCAGTTCTGCGGTTGTCACGGTGGCTGGACCCGGTCGTGACCCTGCTAAGGGGGCGTCCAATAAAGATGGTGGTGCGGAGTGCGAGGAATAACGAGGACACAGAGTTCAGTTTCTTTACCTTTTACTGAAGGTTTCAGGATCCTCAATCCGGGGCACTTTCACCAGGGCTGTCTGAGACCGGCCGGTCCGAAGGCACATCCAGGGTTCCCTTTGCAGGTGAAAATCAGTGTCTACCCACTAGCGCCTGTGTGTTGTAGTGCTTCCCTGCTGAGCATTCAGGATAGTCCTCACAACTGCCGTTCTCATCCGTTTTAGATTTTTCTCTTCTCCGTCCCCCAGGTATGATATGGCTAGGACGCACCTTTATGACAGGTAGGCCTGGAGGTATTCTGGAACCCTAGTGTCGCCCCTCTCCCACGTTGCCTCCTATGTCCTTCTTAGGTGTTGTATGGTAGACAGCCAACCTCTAATTAACTGTCCTGCCGCTGTTTGAAGTAATGCGTGGAGACTTACTTCCTCGGTGCTCCGGCCACCGACTATGCGCCTCAGTAAGATGTTGCCTCTCTCTCTCGGCACGACTCCTACTGGATCTCCTTTGTGCTGATCTCGTTTACACTGCTCCACAATATCCTTCCTTTCTTGTCTCTTTCTTAGGGTACCGCCACAAGGTAGTGCAGGCGCGGTCCCGTAACCATCTGTCCTTTCGTTAGGTACCTGCCAGATTTCCCAGGTCTGACAGATCCTCCCTGGAACTCTCCCAGGCTTCGTTCTGTCTAACTTTCTGTCCGACCCCTAGTTTTACCAATGTGAGAAGTGGCCCAATAAATAAGCCTTTTGCTCCCCCTAGTGGCCGGAGTGTGAAGTGTAGTGTGTGCTTGGTGATACCTGGTCAGTAGAACTCCTTTAGTGCCATAAGACGTACCATCACTCCCCTTAGTGGCAGAGCGACACTACTGCAACGACCAGATCTCTGGGGCACTGCACTCCCCCCCGGTTAAATCCAGTACTCCCGGACTGGGAAAAGAAGAACAACAATACATGTTAATAGAAAACACACAAAAATTCTTATATATATGCTATGAAGAAATAAACATAACAGTGCTTTCCGTTATGGAAGGTAAGGACGCTTGAACGTTGCAAAAGATTGGTCATGCATAGTCCATGACTCCCAGTTCTGTAGGTGTAACCATAGAATAGCAGGGACCCCGGGTAAACAAAGGGGCCCCTGTGAAAGTTTTGGAGTGATTCACTGTCCATCACACCATTGTCCATTTTTAACCTATAACACAAATATTTACACAAGCATTTTCAACCAAATAACAACTATCGCTAATATCGCCATGGTCTGTAACGAAGTGGAGTCTGGTTCTTGGTGCTACGCGTGGACCTCCGCAGCGCAGGGATTGCTACTGGCCTGACAGGACCCGCTACGCTTGCTATCGCTAGTGTAGTGCACTGTCTTCTAGCTACACTTCTAGTGATTCTGGGCAGCACTGGGATACTTGCGTCCTCAGTGCTACCACTATTAGTGGTGGGCATGGCAGATTCACCGATGACAGAGGGAGGACCTGCTGGTTCGACCGTTGGCATCGCATCTTCTGGTGGGGTCGGCTGCGCTGGCGGGTCCAGCTGCCCTGGCACCACATTTAATTCTGGCGGTCTCAGTTGACGGAACGTTAGGACAGGTACCACAATGGCCTGATTTATTTGAGTCCAGGACTGGGGAAAATCGCCAAGAACAGTGTGTATCATCTTCTCTTCTTCCACAGGCAGAGAAATCCTGGGATCTGTTACCCCATCTTTCAGCTTATCCGGGCATATTTTCAGGTGGTCTCTGGATATGGCCGCTGAGGTCTCTCCTCCGTCCTTACTGATGAGACAGACCTTTGCATTGTCGAAGTCGGAGGAGAGAATGGTATACGGTTCCGCTTCCCATTGATCATCCAGCTTGTGTAGTCTCCTCTTTCTCTTGAGTACTTGCTCACCAGATGCCAATGGAGCCGCGGGAGCACGCTGGTTGTAGTCCCTCTCTTGCTTCTGTCTGGCCTGAGCGAGACTCTTTTCCACAGATTCCTGTACTTTGCGGTACCTCTGCTGTCTCTCGGTATCCCAATCCGCATCTGGTGATATCTCTTCGGGGGTCAGAACCCCCATGTCCAGATCGACGGGTAACTTGCTAGACCTTTCTCGCATCAGGTACGCTGGGGTGCAGTTGGTGGAATTCACCGGAATGTGGTTGTACATGTCCACCAGATCTGGTAGCTTCGTAGGCCACGAGTTCCGCTCCTCTACAGGTAAGGTTTTCAGTAAGTCGATCACCACTTGATTCATCTTTTCACACATCCCATTGGTCTGTGGATGGTATGGCGTGGTTCTGATCTTCTTACACCCGTACAAATTGCAGAACTCCTGGAACACCTCCGCTTCAAATGCCGGCCCCTGATCGGTCAACACCTTCTCTGCGTATCCATGGGGTCGACAGAAGTACTGCTGGAAGGTTTTGGCAGCCGTCCTAGCCGTCAGATCTTTGACTGGTACGACTACCAGGAACCTGGAATAGTGGTCCACCATGGTGAGAGCATAGATATACCCTGACCGGCTAGGTGTTAGCTTTACGTGATCCAGCGCGACCAACTCGAGCGGTCATTTGGTGATGATGGGCTGCAGGGGAGCCTGTTGGCTGTCACGATCCTTCCGGCATAGGCCACAGGGGCCACACTCTCAATACCACTTCTCGATAGCCTTCTTCATGCCGTCCCAGTAGAACCTCCCACGGAGTAGCCTCTCTAGCTTTCTCCATCCGAAGTGTCCTGCCCCATCGTGGTATGCTCCCAGGACCATGGGCACATCTTGTCTGGGGACCACAATCTGCCACACTAATTTGTGAGTGCGAGGGTCGATGTTCCTTCGGCACAGCTTGCCCTCGTGAAGAAACAGCCTGCCCCTCTCCTTCCACAACTGTAATGTCTCCGGTGGATCATCCGGGTCAGGATGCAAACCTGCCTGCTTCAGGAGCTCCTTCACCCGACGGACCGAAGGGTCACCATCCTGGTTCTCTGTCCACCCGTGGTGGGTCAGGGGAGTCAACGGGGCGCCCTGTTTGTTTCTGCGCCTGTTCTCCACCTGATGGGAACACTGAGTTGCCTTGGGACGATGGAAAGCGGGCAGTTCCACTTCTTCAAATGCTTCGGGGTCTTCCTCCGTTTCGGGTAGGTGAGGCATTCGGGACAATGCATCGGCATTCGCATTCTTGTGCCCCGCCTGGTACTTGATGGTAAAATCGTAATTAGACAACCGGGCCATCCACCGCTGCTCCAAGGCGCCGAGTTTCGCTGTATCCAAGTGCGTAAGTGGATTATTATCCGTGAAGACGGTGAATTTCGCTGAGGCCAGATAGTGCTTGAACCTCTCTGTCACGGCCCAAACGACTGCGAGGAACTCCAGCTTAAAGGAACTGTAGTTGTCTGGGTTCCTTTCAGTGGGGCGAAGCTTCCTGCTGGCATAGGCGATTACTCGTTCCTTGCCCTTCTGGACCTGGGACAGCACCGCTCCCAGCCCCACGTTGCTGGCGTCCGTGTACAATACGAATGGTTGGTCGTATTCCGGGTAGGCTAGTACTTCCTCTCCCGTTAATGCCGATTTTAAGCAAGTGAACGACCCTTTCAGTCCATCGTTCCAATCCAGCGGGGTATTCTTACCCTTGGGTTTCTTGGGCTGGCCCACCAACAGGTCTTGCAACGGCGCGGCCTTCTTGGTGAAGTCCTTGATAAACCTCCGGTAGTAACCCACCAACCCGAGGAACTGCCGGACCTCATGAATGTTACTGGGCTGCGGCCAGTCCCTGATCACCGTGACCTTGTCGGGGTCTGGGGCCACTCCTTCAGCACTCACATGGCCCAGGTACTGTACTTTGGGTTTGAGCAGATGACACTTGGACGGTTTCATCTTTAAGCCAAAGTTGGACAGCGCTTCAAAGACCTCGGCCAGGTGCTTCAGATGGTCTTCATAGGTCTTAGAGAAGACAATGGCATCGTCCAGATACAGCAGCACGGTCTCAAAGTTCTTGTGTCCCAAACAGCACTCCATCATCCTCTGGAACGTCCCCGGGGCATTGCACAATCCGAAGGGCATGTAGTTGAACTCGCAGAGACCCATCGGCGTCGTGAAGGCGGTCTTTTCTTTGTCCGCCTCTGCCACGGGAACCTGCCAATACCCACTGGTGAGATCTAAAGTAGAAAAGTAATTAGCAGACTTTAACGCAGCCAAGGACTCCTCTATCCTAGGTAGGGGGTATGCGTCCTTATGTGTAATGCAGTTTAGTTGCCTATAATCCACACACATCCTCATGGTGCCATCCTTCTTTCTAACGAGGACTAATGGAGCTGCCCAGGGGCTACAGCTGTCTCTCACTACCCCAGCCTCCTTCATCTCTCGCAACATGTCCTTGGCACACTGATAATGAGCTGGGGGTACAGGACGGTATCTTTCTTTTACGGGCGGGTGGTCTCCTGTGGGGATGTGATGTTGAATCCCTTTTACCCGCCCGAAATCAAGGGGGTGTTTACTGAATACCCGCTCATACTCGTGAACCACCCTGTAGGCCCCCTGTATCTGGTGAGATGGAAATAATTAGATTCGAGACACATATATGAGTCCACAGATGGACAGAACAACACTCCACTAATAGTATATAACATCCGAAAAAAGGAGTCACGAAACTGCCACTTCAAGTATAAAAAGTAACACTATTTATTAACAACCTTATAAAAAGCTCAATGTACATACATATAGATAGGGTAATTATTGTGAATCACGAATAGGGTAGCAAGACCAACATACACAACCAAATCAACGGCTTGAGGTCTCAGGTTCACTAGAAGCACATATATGATAAGTAGTATTCCATAGCTCGTCCAACTCAGGACCCATATAGCCATATAAATCAAAAAAACATACAGGACTGGACCTCACCCATGTCAGCCGAGTTGTGTAGGTAGTCACGCCAGCCCCTACGCGCGTTTCGCGTAGGCTTCTTCCGGGGGCTGTCCTGTATGTTTTTTTGATTTATATGGCTATATGGGTCCTGAGTTGGACGAGCTATGGAATACTACTTATCATATATGTGCTTCTAGTGAACCTGAGACCTCAAGCCGTTGATTTGGTTGTGTATGTTGGTCTTGTTACCCTATTCGTGATTCACAATAATTACCCTATCTATATGTATGTACATTGAGCTTTTTATAAGGTTGTTAATAAATAGTGTTACTTTTTATACTTGAAGTGGCAGTTTCGTGACTCCTTTTTTCGGATGTTATATATATATATATATATCTGGTGAGATGGAGTAGCATCAATGCCCACATGTAATTCTTGGCACCAATCTTTTGATTGTTCTGCAGAGCCGTTGTCCTCCGCCGACCTGGACGGAGCAAAGGGCCCGGGTGCCTGTATCACGCTATTACTAACAGTAAACAGCTTGGCAAGTGTGACATATTTAGTGAGGTGGACTTCCTCCTCCCCGCAGTTAAGAACACGTACCGGCACCCTCCCCTTGCGGACTACAACCACCCCTCTGGCTGTCAGGATGGTAGGCCTATTCTCTGAATACACGGGTTCTACAAGGGCCTGATAGTCTTTACCCCCGAGACCTATGGCTACCCGACACCATATTAACATTTCACTCATGGGGGGTATTGCAATGGGGTTCGAATCACTCACTGTGACCCGGCCAATTTCACCGACAGTCAACTCCACTTGCTGTCTCAACATTAGGGCTCTGATTTCTTTCTGTAAGGCACGTTGTTCACTGTGACCAGCTGTCTCTGCTACTTGCTGCAACAAAACAAAAACTTCTGCAAGACAATTTTCTATGACATTAGTACCGATGGTCATCATGGGGTTACGTTCACGCCGGTCAATATCAACAATGACAATTCCTTGGGCCTCCAATTCTACCCGCCCCACCTTAATAGTGACCTCTTTGTATCCCACTTGCGGCAGTGGCTAACCATTGCTAGCTATTATGGTGAAATCATCGTCAAGGGCACGGGTGATTGTTATGATAAGGTAATTCAGTACCACAATGGACATAGAGGTCAGAGCACATACAGTGACCTGACAATAACCCAAAAACATTGAACGAGCTCTGAGACGTGGGAACTCTGCTGACCGCAATCCCTAATCCTCTCCAACCACACTAGAGGCAGCCGTGGAATGCGCCTAATGCTCCCTATGCAACTCGGCACAGCCTGAGAAACTAGCTAGCCTGAAGATAGAAAATAAGCCTACCTTGCCTCAGAGAAATACCCCAAAGGAAAAGGCAGCCCCCACATGTAATGACTGTGAGTTAAAATGAAAAGACAAACGTAGAGATGAAATAGATTTAGCAAAGTGAGGCACGACTTTCTGAACAGAGCGAGGATACGAAAGGTAACTTTGCGGTCAACACAAAACCCTA
This sequence comes from Ranitomeya imitator, assembly GCF_032444005.1. Taxonomy (NCBI): domain Eukaryota; kingdom Metazoa; phylum Chordata; class Amphibia; order Anura; family Dendrobatidae; genus Ranitomeya; species Ranitomeya imitator. Next base: position 702,042,967 of record NC_091283.1, read on the forward strand.
CAAAAACCACGCAAAGGGGGCAAAAAGACCCTCCGTACCGAACTAACGGCACGGAGGTACACCCTCTGCGTCCCAGAGCTTCCAGCAAGCAGGAAAAAAACAATAGACAAGCTGGACAGAAAAAAACAGCAAATAAAATAGCAAAGCGGAACATAGCTTAGCAGAGCAGCAGGCCACAGGAACGATCCAGGAGGAAACAGGTCCAATACTAGAACATTGACTGGAGGCCAGGATCAAAGCACTAGGTGGAGTTAAATAGAGCAGCACCTAACGACTTCACCACATCACCTGAGGAAGGAAACTCAGAAGCCGCAGTACCACTTTCCTCCACCAACGGAAGCTCACAGAGAGAATCAGCCGAAGTACCACTTGTGACCACAGGAGGGAGCTCTGCCACAGAATTCACAACAGTACCCCCCCTTGAGGAGGGGTCACCGAACCCTCACCAGAGCCCCCAGGACGACCAGAATGAGCCATATGAAAGGCACTAACAAGATCGGGAGCATGGACATCAGAGGCAAATACCCAGGAATTATCTTCCTGAGCATAACCCTTCCACTTAACCAGATACTGGAGTTTCCATCTTGAAACACGAGAATCCAAAATCTTCTCCACAATATACTCCAACTCCCCCTCCACCAAAACCGGGGCAGGAGGATCAACAGATGGAACCACAGGTGCCACGTATCTCCGCAACAATGACCTATGGAATACGTTATGTATGGAAAAAGAATCTGGAAGGGTCAGACGAAAAGACACAGGATTAAGAACCTCAGAAATCCTATACGGACCAATGAAACGAGGTTTAAACTTAGGAGAGGAAACCTTCATAGGAATATGACGAGAAGATAACCAAACCAAATCCCCAACTCGAAGTCGGGGACCCACACAGCGTCTGCGATTAGCGAAACGTTGAGCCTTCTCCTGGGACAAGGTCAAATTGTCCACTACATGAGTCCAAATCTGCTGCAACCTGTCCACCACAGTATCCACACCAGGACAGTCCGAAGACTCAACCTGCCCTGAAGAGAAACGAGGATGGAACCCAGAGTTGCAGAAAAACGGCGAAACCAAGGTAGCCGAGCTGGCCCGATTATTAAGGGCGAACTCAGCCAAAGGCAAAAAGGACACCCAGTCATCCTGATCAGCAGAAACAAAGCATCTCAGATATGCTTCCAAGGTCTGATTGGTTCGTTCGGTCTGGCCATTAGTCTGAGGATGGAAAGCCGAGGAAAAAGACAAATCAATGCCCATCCTACCACAAAAGGCTCGCCAAAACCTCGAAACAAACTGGGAACCTCTGTCAGAAACGATATTCTCTGGAATGCCATGTAAACGAACCACATGCTGGAAGAACAATGGCACCAAATCAGAGGAGGAAGGCAATTTAGACAAGGGTACCAAATGGACCATCTTAGAGAAGCGATCACAGACCACCCAAATGACTGACATCTTTTGAGAGACGGGAAGATCTGAAATAAAATCCATAGAGATATGTGTCCAAGGCCTCTTCGGGACCGGCAAGGGCAAAAGCAACCCACTGGCACGAGAACAGCAGGGCTTAGCCCGAGCACAAATCCCACAGGACTGCACAAAAGAACGCACATCCCGCGACAGAGATGGCCACCAAAAGGATCTAGCCACTAACTCTCTAGTACCAAAGATTCCAGGATGACCAGCCAACACCGAACAATGAACCTCAGAGATAACTTTATTCGTCCACCTATCAGGGACAAACAGTTTCTCCGCTGGGCAACGATCAGGTTTATTAGCCTGAAATTTTTGCAGCACCCGCCGCAAATCAGGGGAGATGGCAGACACAATTACTCCTTCTTTTAGGATACCCGCCGGCTCAGATAAACCCGGAGAGTCGGGCACAAAACTCCTAGACAGAGCATCCGCCTTCACATTTTTAGAGCCTGGAAGGTCCGAAATCACAAAGTCAAAACGGGCAAAAAACAGCGACCAACGAGCCTGTCTAGGATTCAACCGCTTGGCAGTCTCGAGATAAGTCAAGTTCTTATGATCAGTCAAGACCACCACGCGATGCTTAGCTCCTTCAAGCCAATGACGCCACCCCTCGAATGCCCACTTCATGGCCAGCAACTCTCGATTGCCCACATCATAATTTCGCTCAGCAGGCGAAAACTTCCTGGAAAAGAAGGTGCATGGTTTCATCACCGAGCAATCAGAACTTCTCTGCGACAAAACAGCCCCTGCTCCAATCTCAGAAGCATCAACCTCGACCTGGAATGGAAGCGAAACATCTGGTTGACACAACACAGGGGCAGAAGAAAAACGACGCTTCAACTCTTGAAAAGCTTCCACAGCAGCAGAAGACCAATTGACCACATCAGCACCCTTCTTGGTCAAATCGATCAATGGTTTAGCAATACTAGAAAAATTGCAGATGAAGCGACGATAAAAATTAGCAAAGCCCAGGAACTTTTGCAGACTTTTCAGAGATGTCGGCTGAGTCCAATCATGGATGGCTTGGACCTTAACAGGGTCCATCTCGATAGTAGAAGGGGAAAAGATGAACCCCAAAAATGAAACCTTCTGAACACCAAAGAGACACTTTAATCCCTTCACAAACAAAGAATTAGCACGCAGGACCTGAAACACCGTTCTGACCTGCTTCATATGAGACTCCCAATCATCCGAGAAGATCAAAATGTCATCCAAGTACACAATCAGGAATTTATCCAGGTACTCTCGGAAGATGTCATGCATAAAGGACTGAAACACTGATGGAGCATTGGCAAGTCAGAATGGCATTACTAGATACTCAAAATGGCCCTCGGGCGTATTAAATGCAGTTTTCCATTCATCGCCTCGCTTAATACGCACAAGATTATACGCACCACGAAGATCTATCTTGGTGAACCAACTAGCCCTCTTTATCCGAGCAAACAAATCAGATAACAACGGCAAGGGGTACTGAAATTTAACCGTGATCTTATTTAGAAGGCGGTAATCTATACAAGGTCTCAGCGAACCATCCTTCTTGGCTACAAAAAAGAACCCTGCTCCCAATGGCGACGATGATGGGTGAATATGCCCCTTCTCCAAGGACTCCTTCACATAACTCCGCATAGCGGCGTGCTCAGGCACAGAGAAATTAAACAGTCGACCTTTTGGGAATTTACTACCAGGAATCAAATCGATAGCACAATCACAATCCCTATGCGGAGGTAGGGTATCGGACTTGGGCTCATCAAATACATCCCGGTAATTAGACAAGAACTCTGGAACCTCAGAAGGGGTGGATGACGAAATAGTCAGAAATGGGACATCACCATGTACCCCCTGACAACCCCAGCTGGACACAGACATGGATTTCCAATCTAATACTGGATTATGGACTTGTAGCCATGGCAATCCCAACACGACCACATCATGCAAATTATGCAACACCAGAAAGCGAATAACCTCCTGATGTGCAGGAGCCATGCACATGGTCAGCTGGGTCCAGTACTGAGGCTTATTCTTGGCCAAAGGCGTAGCATCAATTCCTCTCAATGGAATAGGACACTGCAAGGGCTCCAAGAAAAACCCACAACGCCTAGCATACTCCAAGTCCATCAAATTCAGGGCAGCGCCTGAATCCACAAATGCCATGACAGAATACGATGACAAAGAGCAGATCAAGGTAACGGACAGAAGAAATTTAGACTGTACCGTACCAATGGTGGCAGACCTAGCGAACCGCTTAGTGCGCTTAGGACAATCAGAGATAGCATGAGTGGAATCACCACAGTAGAAACACAGCCCATTCAGACGTCTGTGTTCTTGCCGTTCAACTCTGGTCAAAGTCCTATCGCACTGCATAGGCTCAGGTTTAAGCTCAGGTAATACCGCCAAATGGTGCACAGATTTACGCTCACGCAAGCGTCGACTGATCTGAATGGCCAAAGACATAGACTCATTCAAACCAGCAGGCATAGGAAATCCCACCATGACATCCTTAAGGGCTTCAGAGAGACCCTTTCTGAAAATAGCTGCGAGCGCACCTTCATTCCATTGAGTGAGTACGGACCACTTTCTAAATTTCTGACAATATACCTCTATCTCATCCTGACCCTGACACAGAGCCAGCAAATTTTTCTCTGCCTGATCCACTGAATTAGGTTCATCGCACAGCAATCCGAGAGCCAGGAAAAACGCATCGATATTACAGTACTTAATGCAGGATCTCCTGACGCAAGAGAAAATGCCCAGTCCTGAGGGTCGCCACGTAAAAAAGAAATAATGATCCTAACTTGTTGAACTGGGTCACCAGAGGAGCGAGGTTTCAAAGCTAGAAATAGTTTACAATTATTTTTGAAACTCAGAAATTTAGTTCTATCTCCAAAAAACAAATCAGGAATAGGAATTCTCGGTTCTAACATAGAATTCTGAACCACAAAGTCTTGAATATTTTGTACTCTTGCCGTGAGCTGATCCACACATGAAGACAGACCTTTAATGTCCATCGCTACACCTGTGTTCTGAACCACCCAAATGTCTAGGGGAAAAAAAAGGCAAAACACAGTGCAGAGAAAAAAAAATGGTCTCAGAACTTCTTTTTTCCCTCTATTGAGAATCATTAGTACTTTGGGCCTCCAGTACTGTTATGATAAGGCAATTCAGTACCACAATGGACATAGAGGTCAGAGCACATACAGTGACCTGACAATAACCCAAAAACATTGAACGAGCTCTGAGACGTGGGAACTCTGCTGACCGCAATCCCTAATCCTCTCCAACCACACTAGAGGCAGCAGTGGATTGCGCCTAACGCTCCCTATGCAACTCGGCACAGCCTGAGAAACTAGCTAGCCTGAAGATAGAAAATAAGCCTACCTTGCCTCAGAGAAATACCCCAAAGGAAAAGGCAGCCCCCACATGTAATGACTGTGAGTTAAGATGAAAAGAAAAACATAGAGATGAAATAGATTTAGCAAAGTGAGGCCCGACTTTCTGAACAGAGCGAGGATAGAAAAGGTAACTTTTCGGTCAACACAAAACCCTACAAAAACCACGCAAAGGGGGCAAAAAGACCCTCCGTACCGAACTAAGGGCACGGAGGTACACCCACTGCGTCCCAGAGCTTCCAGCAAGCAGGAAAAAACCAATAGACAAGCTGGACAGAAAAAAACAGCAAACAAAATAGCAAAGCGGAACTTAGCTTAGCAGAGCAGCAGGCCACAGGAACGATCCAGGAGGAAACAGGTCCAATACTAGAACATTGACTGGAGGCCAGGATCAAAGCACTAGGTGGAGTTAAATAGAGCAGCACCTAATGACTTCACCACATCACCTGAGGAAGGAAACTCAGAAGCCGCAGTACCACTTTCCTCCACCAACGGAAGCTCACAGAGAGAATCAGCCGAAGTACCACTTGTGACCACAGGAGGGAGCTCTGCCACAGAATTCACAACAGGTGATGTCAGTGTCTTCCCAATAACGTTTATAAAGGATGTAGGGCATAGTTGTCACTTGGGAGCCGGTGTCCAGCAAAGCGTTCATGGGGATACCGTCGATCACGATAGAGAGAACAGGACACCCCCAATGTATTTGGCTCTCCAATTTTGTGGGCCTGGGCGTTCTACTCCTGGGGGTTGGCCCTTGGCCCCAGGGGTTGCTCGTTTAACTGACAGTACCTTGCAAGATGGCCCACCTGGTGGCAACGGCGGCAGATAGGTCATCCATCCTGATGAAAACGATCGTCGTCTCTGCCTCTGGTCGATGGAACCCTCCTTGGTCGTTGCCAGGGGACATCCTCCGGTCTGGAAGCCAGCTGGATCTTTGCCTTGGGGGCCTCCTGTAGGGACTGGACGGTCCGGTCTAGGGCAGCAACGCTCCTGGTCAGTTCCTGTACTTGGAGACGCAGTCCTGCAGGGGAGTCGTCGTCCAGGATCTGGGCATCGGCCTCGGTGGAGACAGGTGCGTCCGGCGCCACCTCCTGGTGGTATGTGAGGGCTTGCCGCCTGGGAAGTGTGGCACGGCTGGGCTGCTGCTCCGGAAGTGCCTGGATAGCTTTATCTTTGAATTGCGCGAAGGTCAGGTCTGGATTTTGCATGGCCAGGAAGTGTAGCTGGGCCCTTTGATTACTGCACAGGAGCCCTTCGATGAACCGCTCTTTCAGGAGTTTATCTTCATCTTGCATGCTGCTTGGGTCATTTTGCTTGATGGCCCGCAGCGCCTCCTGCAGATTAAGGGCATAGTCCCGTAAGCTATCCTGCGGCCGCTGCTTGCACCCTTAGAATGTCAATTTAATTTCCGTAGCGGTGCGGGTGTCAAAGGTGGCTTTAAGCTTGGCAAATAATTGTTGCGCAGTTTTCTTGTCCGCAGTGGGCCAGGACTTTACTTTCCTCAATGCCGCTCCAAAGAGTTGGCCGATTATCATATGAACCTTCTGAGGCTCCGTCAAGGGATAAAACTCAAGCAGGCTACAAATCCCTTCTTTAAAGTCAGTTAACGTATGAGCTTCTCCAAAGTATCGCGGGAGCCAGGCGGCCCCTGGTAGGTACGGCATAGAGAAGGGCATTATGGCTGCTGTAGCGGCGGCACTATCCGGCTGGTTGGTGGAAGCGGTAAGTCCCGCGGCCTCTGGCGGTGATACCGGGTTTGTGGCTGCACTTACCACGGAATCCTGAAGTGTTCCCGAGTCTGCAGCTGTGGCCGCCGCCACCGCTCCTCCGGGGTCCGACATGGCCGTTCCTCCCCCTTGCTACTCGGTCGGGGTTCTCCTTCCGGGGTCGGCGCCTCACCTTGTCTTCCGCTCCGCGCGCTTTTCCAGCCGGCTCCACCCATGAAGCTATGACTCCTCCCTTCGTGCTCCACGTGGCGCGGCAATGGCGAATTTTTGGCGGCAAATAACGGTACACAGTCTTTGCAATAAGTCACAGTTCTAAGGCACACATGACCCGATTCCTCAGGCTTAAGTACAATCCTGTTCGTGATGCCAAGTTGGAGCGCCCCCAGACACAGGGCCACAAGTCACTCGGTACCGGTCCCTTCTTCTTCAGTTCTGCGGTTGTCATGGTGGCTGGACCCGGTCGTGACCCTGCTAAGGGGGCGTCCAATAAAGATGGTGGTGCAGAGTGCGAAGAATAACGAGGACACAGAGTTCAGTTTCTTTACCTTTTACTGAAGGTTTCAGGATCCTCAATCCGGGGCACTTTCACCAGGGCTGTCTGAGACCGGCCGGTCCGAAGGCACATCCAGGGTTCCCTTTGCAGGTGAAAATCAGTGTCTACCCACTAGCGCCTGTGTGTTGTAGTGCTTCCCTGCTGAGCATTCAGGATAGTCCTCACAACTGCCGTTCTCATCCATTTTAGATCTTTCTCTTCTCCGTCCCCCAGGTATGATATGGCTAGGATGCACCTTTATGACAGGTAGGCCTGGAGGTATTCTGGAACCCTAGTGTCGCCCCTCTCCCATGTTGCCTCCTATGTCCTTCTTAGGTGTTGTATGGTAGACAGCCAACCTCTAATTAACTGTCCTGCCGCTGTTTGAAGTAATGCGTGGAGACTTACTTCCTCGGTGCTCCGGCCACCGACTATTCGCCTCAGTAAGATGTTGCCTCTCTCTCTCGGCACGACTCCTACTGGATCTCCTTTGTGCTGATCTCGTTTACACTGCTCCACAATATCCTTCCTTTCTTGTCTCTTTCTTAGGGTACCGCCGCAAGGTAGTGCAGGCGCGGTCCCGTAACCATCTGTCCTTTCGCTAGGTACCTGCCAGATTTCCCAGGTCTGACAGATCCTCCCTGGAACTCTCCCAGGCTTCGTTCTGCCTAACTTCCTGTCCGACCCCTAGTTTTACCAATGGGAGAAGTGGCCCAATAAATAAGCCTTTTGCTCCCCCTAGTGGCCGGAGTGTGAAGTATAGTGTGTGCTTGGTGATACCTGGTCAGTAGAACTCCTTTAGTGCCATCAGACGTACCATCACTCCCCTTAGTGGCAGAGCGACACTACTGCAACGACCAGATCTCTGGGGCGTTGCATATTTATTTCCATTTTCCCATTAGAGCTAGGGTTAGGGTTAGGGCTAGGGTTAGGGCTAGGGTTAGGGTTAGGGTTAGAGTTAGGGCTAGGGTTAGGACTAGGGTTAGGGCTAGGGTAAGGGTTAGGGCTAGGGTTAGGGTTAGGGTTGGGGCTAGGATTAAGGCTACAGTTAGGGTTGGGGCTAAAGTTAGGGTTAGGGTTGGGGCTAAAGTTACAGTTAGGGTTTAGATTACATTTACGGTTGGGAATAGGGTTGGGATTAGGGTTAGGGGTGTGTCAGGGTTAGAGGTGTGGTTAGGGTTACTGTTGGGATTAGGGTTAGGGGTGTGTTTGCATTAGGGTTTCAGTTATAATTGGGGGGTTCCACTGTTTAGGCACATCAGGGACTCTCCAAACGTGAAATGGCGTCCGATCTCAATTCCAGCCAATTCTGCGTTGAAAAAGTAAAACAGTGCTGCTTCCCTTCCGAGCTCTCCCGTGTGCCCAAACAGGGGTTTACCCCAACATATGGGGTATCAGCGTACCCAGGACAAATAGGACAACAACTTTTGGGGTCCAATTTCTCCTGTTACCCTTGGGAAAATACAAAACTGGGGGCTAAAAAATAATTTTTGTGGGAAAAAAAAAGATTTTTTATTTTCACGGCTCTGCATTATAAACTGTAGTGAAACACTTGGGGGCTCAAAGTTCTCACAACACATCTAGATAAGTTCCTTGGGGGGTCTAGTTTCCAATATGGCGTCACTTGTGAGGGGTTTCTACTGTTTAGGTACATTAGGGGCTCTGCAAACACAATGTGACGCCTGCAGACCATTCCATCTAAGTCTGCTTTCCAAATGATGCTCCTTCCCTTCCGAGCTCTGCCATGCGCTCAAACGGTGGTTCCCCCCACATATCAGGTATCAGCGTACTCAGGACAAATTGGACAACAATATTTAGGGTCCAATTTCTCCTGTTACCTTTGGAAAAATACAACATTGGGGGCTGAAAAATAATTTTTATGGGAAAAAATTTTTGTTTTATTTTTACGGCTCTGCATTATAAACTTCTGTGAAGCCCTTGGTGGGTCTAAGCGCACACCACACATCTGGATAAGTTCCTTAGGGTGTCTACTTTCCAAAATGGTGTCACTTGTGGGGGGTTTCAATGTTTAGGCACATCAGTGGCTCTCCAAACGCAACATGGCATCCCATCTCAATTCCTGTCAATTTTGCATTGAAAAGTCAAACGGCGCTCCTTCCCTTCCGAGCTCTCCCATGCGCCCAAACAGTGGTTTACCACCACATATGGGGTATCAGCGTACTCAGGACAAACTGTTCAACAACTTTTGGCATCCAATTTCTTCTCTTACTCTTGGGAAAATAAAAAATTGGGGGGCGAAAAGATAATTTTTGTGAAAAAATATGATTTTTTATTTTTACAGTTCTGCATTATAAACTTCTGTGTAGCACTTGGTGGGTCAAAGTGCTCACAACACCTCTAGATAAGTTCCTTAGGGGGTCTACTTTACAAAATGGTGATACTTGTGGGGGGTTTCAATGTTTAGGCACATTAGGGGCTCTCCAAACGCAACATGGCATCCCATCTCGATTCCAGTCAATTTTGCATTGAAAAGTCAAATGGCGCTCCTTCACTTCCGAGCTCTGTCATGCGCCCAAACAGTGGTTTACCCCCACATATGGTGTATCAGCATACTCAGGACAAATTGTACAACAACTTTTGGGGTCCATTTTCTCCTGTTACCCTTGGTAAAATAAAACAAATTGGAGCTGAAGTAAATTTTTTGTGAAAAAAAGTTAAATGTTCATTTTTATTTAACATTCCAAAAATTCCTGTGAAACACCTGAAGCATTAATAAACTTCTTGAATGTGGTTTTGAGCACCTTGAGGGGTGCAGTTTTTAGAATGGTGTCACACTTGGATATTTTCTATCATATAGACCCCTCAAAATGACTTCAAATGAGATGTGGTCCTTAAAAAAAATGGTGTTGTAAAAATGAGAAATTGCTGGTCAACTTTTAACCCTTATAACTCCCTAACAAAAAAAAAATTGTGCTGATGTAAAGTAGACATGTGGGAAATGTTACTTATTAAGTATTTTGTGTGACATATCTCTGTGATTTAATTGCATAAAAATTCAAAGTTGGAAAATTGCGAAATTTTCAAAATTTTCGCCAAATTTCCATTTTTTTCACAAATAAACGCAGGTAATATCAAAGAAATTTTACCACTGTCATGAAGTACAATATGTCATGAGAAAACATTGTCAGAATCAATGGGATCTGTTGAAGCGTTCCAGAGTTATAACCTCATAAAGGGACAGTGGTCAGAATTGTAAAAATTGGCCCGGTCATTAACGTGCAAACCACCCTTGGGGGTAAAGGGGTTAAGGGGTCCACTGGGGTGATGTTATGGCAGCTAGATGGTATATCTTCCCACAGGTGAAGTGTATCCCCAGGGCTTCCCAGTGTGTAGGTGGTGGATGGTGAGAGGCGCAGTGAAGAATGAGGACACAAGGTTGCAGTCTCTTTACCTTTTACTGAAGGTTTCAGCATCCACAGTCCAGGGCACCAGACCACAGGGCAGGCAGAGTACGTCCAGTTTGGAGGTGAATCCAGAATCCCCTTATCCAGGTGGAAATCAGTAGCCTTCCTCTAGCGCCTGGGTGTTGTAGTACCATATTGCTGAGCCTCTCATAAGTTCCTCACAACTGTTGTAGATGTTCTAGATGTTATGTCTCTCTCTGTCCCCCAGATGGATAGGACAACCCGTATGACTGGTGGCTTGAGGCTTTTTACAGGGACTCAAGCATGGCCTGGCCTCCGAGGGGTGCCACTGTGCCTCCTGGGTATGGGGCGGATCAGTAACTTGAAATTAGCTGTCCTGCCAGTCTTTGGAGCAAGGCATAAAGGACTGTTGCTCCCTCGGTGTTCCGGCTACCGGATCCTGGCCTCAGAAGGAGGCAGCCTATGCAGGGCAGAACTCCTTCTGGTTTCCACTCCTTTTTCTAAGACTTCTCACTCTCTACAATATAGTTCTCTGTTTGTGTCCTTTCTTAGGAACTGCCGCACGTGGGGCAGGCGCAGCTCCGTATCCTTCTGTCTAGGCCTCTGACAGGATCCCACCCCTGTCAGGGACCAACTACATGAGCCGAAGCTCAGCCAGCAACTGACTAACTTCCTATCCAGACAACCAGTTTTACCTAAGTGTGAAGAGTGCCCTAATAAATAGGAGCATAGCTCCCCCTGGTGGACTGGAGTATGAATTGTGTTGTATGTTTGTGGTACCTGCTAAACAGATCTCCTTTATTGCCTCCAAACGTAACATCACTCCCCCTAGAGGAAAATGATATTACTGCAACGACCAGGACCCTGGGGCACTGCACTCCCCAGGGTCATACTCGTAGCTTGAGTATGAGTATTTACTGCAGCAGAAGTAGCGGCTGCTGTCTCAATGATGGGGTAATCTTCCTGGGCCCCAGGTGACGCCATAAGGGCTGCGCATCTCTTGACATCTCGAGCCCACCATCCGTTTCCATTCCGGTGCCGAGTGTAGGTCACAGCATCCCCTGGGTAGCAGAAACCTGTTGCCTTTATGGGTTTTGCAGGTCTCTGTTTCCCAGATAATATCTGGGTAATGTTACTCCATACACTATTTAATGCTCCCCATATAATGCTCCATAAGGTGCACTATACAAAATAGTGACCTCATGAATTGCTTCATGAAGAATATGTGCCTCATGTAATGCTCCTCCATACAGTATATAATGTGTTGTGAGTTCTGTTTTTGGGCTCCCTCTGGTGGTTACTGATGGTACTGGGTGACTTGTCTTTCCTGGGTTTCTGGGTTCCACCTGTTCCATCAGCATATGGGAGTTTCCTATTTAACCTGGCTTTGCTGGCATTTCCTCGCCGGTTATCAATGTATCCAGTGTGTCTTGTTACCTCTGCTCCCTGCTCCTAGAACCTTCTGGACAAGCTAAGTTTGGATTTTCCTGTTTTGTGTTTTGCTTAATTTGGTTTTTAGTCCAGCCTGCAGATATGTGATTCTCTGCTGCTGGTTGCTCTAGTGGGCTGAAATTGCTTTTCATGTACCATGAGTTGGCACATGAGTTCAAGTAATTTCAGGATGGTTTTTTGAAGGGTTTTTCGCTGACCGCGCAGTTCACTTTTGTATCCTCTGCTATCTAGCTTTAGCGGGCCTCATTTTGCTGAAACTGTTTTCATACCACGTATGTGCTTTCCTCTCATTTCACCGTCATTATATGTGGGGGGCTGCTATTTGCTGTGGGGTATTTCTCTGGAGGCAAGAGAGGTCTGTGTTTCTTCTGATAGGGGAAGTTAGATCTTCGGCTGGAGCGAGACGTCTAGGATCATCGTAGGCACGTTCCCCGGCTACTTTTATTTGTGTGTTAGGTTTAGGGTCGCGGTCAGCTCAGGTTCCATCGCCCTAGAGCTTGTTTGTATCTGTGCTTGTCATTTTTGTGATCCCCTGCCTTTGGGATCATGACAGTATAACCGGCCCACAAAGTGTTAATTGTATTGGCTGAAGTAGGAGGATAAGTAGTCTGAGGAAGTTTTTTTTTCTTTTTTTTTTCCCCTTTCCCTCAGAGTTTGCTGCCTAGCCTTATTGCAGCCTGGCTACTTCCTCCTCCTCTTAATCTTTGAATGGCTCTGATCTCAGCTGTTTATCATGGACGTCCAGAGTTTGGCTTCCAGCCTGAATAATCTTGCCGCTAAGGTTCAAGATATACAGGATTTTGTTGTACATGCTCCTATGTCTGAACCTAGAATTCCTGTCCCAGAGTTTTTTTCTGGAGATAGATCTCGTTTTCTGAATTTTAGGAACAATTGCAAGTTGTTTCTTTCTTTGAAATCTCGCTCCTCTGGAGACCCTGCTCAGCAAGTCAAGATAATTATATCTTTCCTGCGGGGTGACCCTCAGGATTGGGCATTTGCATTGGCACCAGGGGACCCTGCGTTGCTTAATGCGGATGCGTTTTTTCTGGCATTGGGTTTGCTCTATGAGGAACCTAACCAAGAGATTCAGGCTGAAAAAGCTTTGTTGGCCCTCTCTCAGGGGCAAGATGAAGCAGAAATTTATTGTCAAAAATTTCGGAAGTGGTCGGTACTTACTCAGTGGAATGAGTGCGCTCTGGCTGCAAAGTTTAGAGATGGCCTTTCTGAGGCCATTAAAGATGTTATGGTGGGGTTCCCTGCGCCTGCTGGTCTGAATGAGTCTATGACTATGGCTGTTCAGATTGATCGGCGTTTACGGGAGCGCAAACCTGTGCATCATTTGGCGGTGTCGTCTGAACCGTCACCTGAGATAATGCAATGTGATAGAATTCAGTCCAGAAGTGAACGGCAAAAGTATAGGCGGAAAAAAGGGTTGTGCTTTTATTGTGGTGATTCAGCTCATGTTATATCAGCATGCTCTAAACGCACAAAAAAGGTTGATAAGTCTGTTGCCATTAGTACTTTACAGTCTAAGTTCATTCTGTCTGTGACTCTGATTTGTTCATTATCATCCATTTCCGTCGATGCCTATGTGGATTCAGGCGCTGCCCTGAGTCTTATGGATTGGTCATTTGCCAATCGCTGTGGGTTTAGTCTGGAGCCTCTGGAAGTCCCTATTCCTTTGAAGGGAATTGACTCTACACCTTTGGCTATGAATAAACCTCAGTACTGGACACAAGTGACCATGCGTATGACTCCCGTTCATCAGGAGGTGATTCGCTTCCTGGTACTGTATAATTTGCATGATGTTCTAGTACTTGGTCTGCCATGGTTACAAACTCATAATCCAGTCCTTGACTGGAAATCAATGTCTGTGTTAAGCTGGGGTTGTCAGGGGGTTCATGATGATGCACCTCCGATTTCTATCGCTTCATCTACTCCTTCTGAGATTCCTATGTTTTTGTCTGACTATCGGGATGTTTTTGAGGAGCCTAAGCTCAGTTCGCTTCCTCCTCACAGGGATTGCGATTGTGCTATAAATTTAATTCCAGGCAGTAAGTTTCCTAAAGGTCGTTTGTTCAATCTGTCAGTGCCAGAGCATACTGCTATGCGGGATTATGTTAAGGAGTCCTTGGAAAAGGGACATATCCGTCCATCTTTGTCCCCTTTGGGAGCAGGTTTTTTTTTCGTGGCCAAAAAAGATGGTTCCTTGAGGCCTTGTATAGATTATCGTCTTTTGAATAAGATTACCGTAAAATATCAGTATCCTTTGCCATTGTTGACTGATTTGTTTGCTCGCATTAAGGGGGCTAAATGGTTCACTAAGATTGATCTTTGGGGTGCGTATAATCTTATACGAATAAAGCAAGGTGATGAGTGGAAAACCGCATTTAATACGCCTGAGGGCCATTTTGAGTATTTGGTAATGCCTTTTGGACTTTCTAATGCTCCTTCAGTCTTCCAGTCCTTTATGCACGATATTTTCCGTGAATATCTGGATAAATTTATGATTGTGTATTTGGATGATATTTTGGTTTTTTCTGATGACTGGGAGTCTCATGTTCAGCAGGTCAGGAAGGTGTTTCAGGTCCTGCGGGTCAATTCCTTGTTTGTAAAAGGCTCAAAGTGTCTCTTTGGAGTCCAGAAGATTTCTTTCTTGGGGTATATTTTTTCCCCTTCTACTATTGAGATGGATCCCGTCAAGGTTCAGGCTATTTGTGACTGGACGCAGCCTACATCTCTTAAGAGTCTACAGAAGTTCTTGGGCTTTGCTAATTTCTATCATCGTTTTATAACTAATTTTTCTAGTGTTGTTAAGCCTTTGACGGATTTGACTAAGAAGGGTGCTGATGTTGCTAATTGGTCTCCTGCGGCTGTGGAGGCCTTTCAGGAACTTAAGCGCCGGTTTTCTTCTGCTCCTGTGTTGCGTCAGCCAGATGTTTCGCTCCCTTTTCAGGTTGAGGTTGATGCTTCCGAGATTGGAGCGGGGGCGGTTTTGTCACAGAGAAGCTCCGATGGCTCAGTGATGAAGCCATGCGCGTTTTTTTCTAGAAAGTTTTAGCCGGCTGAGCGGAATTATGATGTTGGTAATCGGGAACTTTTGGCCATGAAGTGGGCATTTGAGGAGTGGCGTCATTGGCTAGAGGGTGCTAGACATCGTGTGGTGGTCTTGACTGATCACAAAAATTTGATTTACCTTGAGTCTGCCAGGCGTCTGAATCCTAGACAGACTCGTTGGTCACTGTTTTTCTCTCGTTTCAATTTTGTGGTTTCATACCTGCCAGGTTCAAAGAATGTGAAGGCGGATGCTCTTTCTAGGAGTTTTGTGCCTGACTCCCTTGGAAATTCTGAGCCCTCTGGTATCCTTAGGGATGGGGTGATTTTGTCTGCTGTCTCCCCAGACTTGCGACGTGCTTTGCAGGAGTTTCAGGCGGGTAAACCTGATCGTTGTCCACCTGAGAGACTGTTTGTTCCGGATAATTGGACCAGTAGAGTCATCTCCGAGGTCCATTCTTCTGCGTTGGCAGGTCATCCTGGAATATTTGGTACTAGAGACTTGGTGGCCAGGTCTTTTTGGTGGCCTTCCTTGTCGAGGGATGTGCGTTCTTTTGTGCAGTCTTGTGAGGTTTGCGCTCGGGCTAAGCCTTGCTGTTCTCGGGCCAGTGGATTGTTGTCACCTTTGCCTATCCCGAAGAGGCCTTGGACGCACATTTCCATGGACTTTATTTCGGATCTCCCTGTCTCTCAAAAAATGTCCGTCATCTGGGTTGTGTGTGATCGCTTTTCTAAAATGGTTCATCTGGTACCCTTGCCTAAGTTGCCTTCCTCCTCTGAGTTGGTCCCTCTGTTTTTTCAGAATGTGGTTCGTTTGCATGGGATTCCTGAGAACATCGTTTCTGACAGGGGATCCCAGTTTGTGTCTAGATTTTGGCGGACGTTCTGTGCTAAGATGGGCATTGATTTGTCCTTTTCGTCTGCATTCCATCCTCAGACGAATGGCCAGACTGAACGAACTAATCAGACCTTGGAAACTTATTTAAGGTGTTTTGTTTCTGCTGATCAGGATGACTGGGTTACCTTTTTGCCGCTGGCCGAGTTTGCCCTTAATAATCGGGCTAGTTCTGCTACCTTGGTTTCTCCTTTCTTTTGTAATTCGGGGTTTCATCCTCGTTTTTCCTCTGGTCAGGTGGAACCTTCTGATTGTCCTGGAGTGGACATGGTGGTGGATAGGTTGCATCGGATTTGGAGTCATGTGGTGGACAATTTGAAGTTGTCCCAGGAGAAGGCTCAGCAGTTTGCTAATCGCCGTCGCCGCGTGGGTCCTCGACTTCTTGTTGGTGACTTGGTGTGGTTGTCTTCTCGTTTTGTTCCTATGAAGGTCTCTTCTCCTAAGTTCAAGCCTCGGTTCATCGGTCCCTATAGGATCTTGGAAATTCTTAACCCTGTGTCGTTTCGTTTGGATCTCCCGGCATCGTTTGCTATTCATAATGTGTTCCATCGGTCGTTGTTGCGGAAGTATGAGGTACCTGTTGTTCCTTCGCTTGAGCCTCCTGCTCCAGTGCTGGTGGAGGGAGAATTGGAGTATGTTGTGGAGAAGATCTTGGATTCTCGTGTTTCCAGACGGAAACTCCAGTATTTGGTCAAGTGGAAGGGTTATGGTCAGGAGGATAATTCTTGGGTGGTTGCCTCGGATGTTCATGCTGATGATTTGGTTCGCGCTTTTCATAGGGCTCATCCTGGTCGCCCTGGTGGTTCTCGTGAGGGTTCGGTGACCCCTCCTCAAGGGGGGGGTACTGTTGTGAGTTCTGTTTTTGGGCTCCCTCTGGTGGTTACTGATGGTACTGGGTGACTTGTCTTTCCTGGGTTTCTGGGTTCCACCTGTTCCATCAGCATATGGGAGTTTCCTATTTAACCTGGCTTTGCTGGCATTTCCTCGCCGGTTATCAATGTATCCAGTGTGTCTTGTTACCTCTGCTCCCTGCTCCTAGAACCTTCTGGACAAGCTAAGTTTGGATTTTCCTGTTTTGTGTTTTGCTTAATTTGGTTTTTAGTCCAGCCTGCAGATATGTGATTCTCTGCTGCTGGTTGCTCTAGTGGGCTGAAATTGCTTTTCATGTACCATGAGTTGGCACATGAGTTCAAGTAATTTCAGGATGGTTTTTTGAAGGGTTTTTCGCTGACCGCGCAGTTCACTTTTGTATCCTCTGCTATCTAGGTTTAGCGGGCCTCATTTTGCTGAAACTGTTTTCATACCACGTATGTGCTTTCCTCTCATTTCACCGTCATTATATGTGGGGGGCTGCTATTTGCTGTGGGGTATTTCTCTGGAGGCAAGAGAGGTCTGTGTTTCTTCTGATAGGGGAAGTTAGATCTTCGGCTGGAGCGAGATGTCTAGGATCATCGTAGGCACGTTCCCCGGCTACTTTTATTTGTGTGTTAGGTTTAGGGTCGCGGTCAGCTCAGGTTCCATCGCCCTAGAGCTTGTTTGTATCTGTGCTTGTCATTTTTGTGATCCCCTGCCTTTGGGATCATGACAATAATGGGCTCCATATAATGCTCCAAACAGTATATAATAGGCCCCATATAATGCGGTATATAGTATATTCCCACCATAGGTCCATTATACTCAGCGTCCCTTCTGATTCTGTAGTGATCAGGACTGAGAGCGTGCTGTAGTGACATCATTGTGCCCTCCACCCTGAGACGTCTCAGAGTCAGAAGGCACTGAAGACACTGCAACTGCTGGCAACGAGGAGAGGTGTGTATTTGAGGGCTCCCCAACTCATAGGTCCCATAGCATGTGTCCCCCCATTTGCCAAGGGTAACATCACTTTTCCATGTTCACCGGGTTATGACTGTGGCACTGGTCGTGGTGGTGGGTCAGGTCTGCATGTGCACGCCCTTGCCTTCTGCGCCTTTAAAGGGCCCTTGATACTAAAAACTTGATTTTTGTGTTCCTCCTACTCACTCTGGGGCCTGGCATTTCACCAGTACCCAGCCAGGCCTGTTCGACCCTGGCCAGAAGCAAAAACAAATCAATTTTGAAACAAATCAACCTAGACATGTCACTTAAAGCAAGGATCACAAAGCTGCAACTTACCTGCTTTGGACACATTATATGAAGAGAGCAAACACTGGAGAAGCACATCATGGTAAAAATAGAAGAAAACTAGGAACAAGATGAAGTGGAAGACCATCAACTTGATTTTTTGATATTATCAAAATAATAACTCAGAAAACCTTAGTGTACCTATCTAGAATTGGACAAGATTGATTGTCCGACTCATCGTACATCCATCAAGTCGCCATGGCTCAAGAGCTGAAGACCACTAAAAAAGGGAAAATCATTTATTTATATTTTACAACTTTTGTACAATAAAATCCAATTATATATGTGTACCTATGTATTTTGACTAAGTCACTGGAAAAGTAGTTATGCTCACAAGAAAATTGAATAAACAAAAATGAATTTACTAAATAAAAGATAATAAACAGTCACTCAAATACCACATAATCAATAAAGTCATACATTACATTAGTATGGTAGAAATCAATCAGCCTTGTCTCTCAGTGTCTCCCATCTCTCTTCTATCTGTGTGTCTCTCATGCATCTCCCTTATATGTTAAACAACTGTACACTGAAGGTACCTTCACACACAGCGACGCTGCAGCGATACCGACAACGATGTCGATCCCTGCAGCGTCGCTGTTTGGTCGCTGGAGAGCTGTCACGCAGACCGCTCTCCAGCGATCAACAATGCCGGTAACCAGGGTAAACATCGGGTTACTAAGCGCAGGGCCGCGCTTAGTAACCCGATGTTTACCCTGGTTACCATCGTAAAAGTTAAAAAAACAAACACTACATACTTACCTTCCGCTGTCTGTCCCCGGCGCTCTGCTTCTCTGCTCTGGCTGTGAGCACAGCGGCCGGAAAGCAGAGCGGTGATGTCACCGCTCTGCTTTCCGGCCGCTGGGCTTACACAGGGCAGAGAAGCAGAGCGCCGAGGGACAGACAGCGGAAGGCAAGTATGTAGTGTTTGTTTTTTTTACTTTTACGCTGGTAACCAGGGTAAACATCGGGTTACTAAGCGCGGCCCTGTGCTTAGTAACCCGATGTTTACCCTGGTTACCAGTGAAGACATCGCTGAATCGGTGTCACACACGCCGATTCAGCGATGTCTGCAGGGAGTCCAGCGACCAAATAAAGTGCTGGACTTTCTGCAGCGACCAACGATATCACAGCAGGATTCTGATCGCTGCTGTGTGTCAAACTGAACGATATCGTTAGCCAGGATGCTGCAACGTCACGGATTGCTAGCGATATCGTTCAGTGTGACGGTACCTTGAAACTTCTCTAAAGGCTTTGATGTCCCAAGGTATGTGTACTGAAGCCTCCAATTAGCCTAAACATCTCCTGGGGAAGATTGAATCAGGTAACTCTCATCTTTGAAATGCCAACAATCCTTTGTTAGTAGATAAACTAATTACTGGTCATTTACATACCTTGGTTAGATTGACCATCTGGCTAAAGGTACATTTAAGCTTCAATGACCTTCTGCGCACTCCATACAGTAAGGATATACTGAATATTATATAATTAACTGATTGAAACCAATATCTCTATAATTAGTTTTGGAGTGTTGAAATCATTTAAAAATATACTACACATTCAACCCCTGGTTTCAACCACTTTAATTATCCTACCACTAAACTGTGCAAATTCTTCATAAACCATTTTAACATTGTTCCCTATATATTTATTTGTTTGCTACCAATAAAAAAACACTTTGGTACAAAAACACTGGACATAAAAAAGGAAAAAAAACATTAGACCAAACACAAAAAAAAGTAAAAACTTCGGACCAACAGGTACTGGAATATCAAATGTCTTTGCAGAAATCTTATTTTCTTCAGATCTTCTTAGACCACAAATCTAAATTGATCTTTGGTGCAGGGAAAGCAAGGAGATTATTATGCCCTCATCGTCTTAAATGCCAAGATGACTTCACTGCTTTCCCTGGATAGCCAAAGAACAGACTCCTAAAAGCAATCTGTCCCTGCCCTTCTATGATATTACCCCTCGTTTCTTCAAAGCAATGAGTGAGGGGAGTGCAGGTGTCCATGGCTGAACATAAGAGTCCCTTCATCTTCTATTGCTGCAGCTGGTCAGGGCCTCACTTTATACGCCATTTGGATTCAGGCAAAAGCATCTAGGGTTAGTTCTCCCCTCACTTGTCATCAGCTGGCGGTTCTGAGGTTCACCCTGGTAACGGTTTAGCAGCATCTGGGCTCAGTCTCAGCACTCAATTGAGCATTTGCAGCATATGCACAGATACAGCCTGCACTGTGGGAAAATGAAATTCAAAGTCACACTTGAAAAAGTTCCAAAATCCTGGCAGAGGTAAACTCAGTCCAGCGCAACAGTCCAAGATAGATTAACTTGGTCCATGATAACTCAGTCCATTATAAATTCAAAGTTCTAGTCCTTGTGGCTTGTTTCTCCACCCCTTCATCAAATGAATAAAACAAAATTACTTGGTCCAATTAAATATGCCCAAAAACGACCTTTGAAATTTTCTACGGTAGCAAACAGATATTTCTAATCTAGATCATAACTTTCTACCAAATAAAACACGTGTATAATATATATATCATATATGTCTGGACTTATACACTGAAATATATCATACCTCCAGAATATCAAACACCAGTTATTAAATGCATCTAATTCATATCAATCACATTTGAATAATAGTGATAATCTAAAATTACTAGTACAATCATGTCAATCAAAATTACAAAATTAATATTAATTAAAATCAGTAATTAAATATTTCCACATTTTTCAGGAAAAACATAACCCAAACCAATATGCTTTTAACCCAATTCTAACAAATAAATTTTTATATCATAACAAACACATTACATCCACCCACTGTCCCTGACTTCAGCAGTGCATTACTGTAAGCAGAAAAGTTTCTCATTTACATATAAACAAAGAAAATCACACTTTGGGTAACCCACACATTTGCATTGCATGCTAATGCTGTAGTCAAGCGTAGATGCAAATCAAGAACAAAAGACTGATATTTCACTAAAATCATTTCTTTTTAAAGTATACATTTTTCAAAAACCCAATATGCACAGGAGCTCCAAAAAAATAAATAAATAAAAACGTGAAAAACTCAAAAAATAAAAGTCACATCTAAATTTGGGTAGATGGATTCCTGTTTCAGTACTGCAGAAACAAACTATTTACTGTGCACTGTAATCTCATTAAAAGGCCAAAGGTTTCTTCTTTCACTCCTGCAGACAAAACAAAGGGTTAATTACACCCTCCCACCCCCCAATCCAACATTTTGTGGATTGAAATGAGACAATTTTCCTTGTTATTATTTATTTATATAGCACCATTGATTCCATGGTGCTGTACATGAGAATGGGTTACATACAAGTTACAGATATCACTTACAGTAAACAAACTAACAATGACGGACTGATACAGAGGGGCGAGGATCCTGCCTTTGGGGGCTTAAATTCTACAGGATTATGGGGAAGGAGACAATAGGTTGAGGGTTGCAGGAGCTCCAGTGCTGTGAGGCAGTATCTCCGGTAGTGATGAGGAGGCAGCGGAGTCAGTGCAGGCTGTAGGCTTTCCTGAAGAGAAGGGTTTTCAGGTTCCGTCTGAAGGATCCGAAGGTGGTTGATAGTCGGACGTGTTGGGGCATAGAATTCCAGAGGATGGGGGATATTCTGGAGAAGTCTTGGAGGCGGTTGGCGGTTGGATGAGGAGCGAATAAGTGTGGAGCAGAGAAGGAGGTCTTGGGAGGACCGGAGATTACGTGAAGGAAGATATCGGGAGATTAATTCAGAGATATATGGAGGAGACAGGTTATGGATGGCTTTGTAGGTCAGTATTAGTAATTTGAACTGGATACGCTGAGGGAATGAGAGCCAGTGAAGAGATTTGCAGAGGGGGGAAGCAGAGGAGTAGCGAGGAGAGAGATGAATTAGTCGGGCAGCAAAGTTAAGGATGGACTGGAGAGGTGCAGGGGTATTAGCAGGGAGGCTGCAGAAAAGGATGTTGCAGTAGTCAAGGCAGGAGATGATGAGGGCATGCACAAGCATTTTAGTAGATTGACGGTTGAGGAAAGGATGGATTCTGGAGATATTTTTGAGCTGGAGGCGACAGGAGGTGGACAGAGCTTGGATGTGCAGTTTGAAGGACAGGGCAGAGTCAAAGGTTACTCTGAGGCAGCGGACTTCCGGTATGGGGGAAAGCATGATGTCGTTGATTGCGATAGATAGGTCAGGTAAGGAAGATCTATGGGATGGAGGGAAGATGATGAGTTCAGATTTCACCACATTGAGTTTGAGGAAGCGAGAGAAGGAGGATATGGCTGATAGACACTCTGAGATTCTGGACAGCAGAGCGGTGATGTCTGGGCCAGAGAGGTAGAGTGTCATCAGCATAGAGGTGGTACTGGAATCCATGGGACTTTATGAGTTGTCCCAGGCCAAATGTATAGATTGAGAAGAGTAGGGGTCCTAGAACAGAGCATTGGGGGACTCCAACAGAGAGAGTGTGGGATGAGGAGGTAGTGTGGGAGTGGGAGACGCTGAATGTGCGGTTGGAAAGGTACGAGAAGATCCAGGATAGGGCGAGGTCTTTGATGCCAAAGGAAGAGAGGATCTGTAGTAAGTGGCAGTGGTCAACTGTGTCGAAAGCAGAGGTCTAGAAGGAGGAGTACAGAGTATTGTCCGTTAGCTTTGGCGGTAAGTAGGTCGTTAGTGATTTTGGTCAGGGCTGTCTCAGTTCAGTGATGGGGCGGAAACCAGATTGTAGATTGTCAAAGAGCAAGTTAGCTGAGAGGTGAGAGGAAAGTTCAGAGTGGACGTGCTGCTCCAGGAGTTTGGATGCGAATGGGAGCAGCGATATTGGGCGATAGCTGGACATAGCAGTTGGATTGAGGGTTGGCTTTTTAAGGATAGGGGTGATTGTTGCATGTTTGAAAGCAGAAGGGAAGATGCCAGAAGTTAGTGATAGGTTTAAGAGGTGGATTAGGGATGGGATAAGTGTGGTGGTGAGGTTGGGGAGGAGGTGGGATGGGATGGGGTCGAGCACACAGGTGGTGAGGTGCGATTTGGAGAGGAGACAATTAAGCCCCCCTTCAGTGATGTTGGATAGTGAGGTTATGGGGTTTGGGCATTGGTCTGGTATACAAAGGGGTTGTGGTGGTTGAACAATGAAGACTTGCCTTGTCTGGTTGATCTGATTTTTAAAGTGTGTGGCAAAGTCCTCTGCAGAGATGAGGGAGGTTGGAGGGGGCAGTGGGGGGCGGAGGAGGGAGTTAAAGGTTTTGAATAACTGTTTGGGGTTGTAGGATAGGGAAGATACGAGGGTTGTGAAGTTGGCCTGTTTAGCAGAGGTGAGAGCAGATTTAAAAGCGAATGTTGCTTGTTTGAATACAGTGAAGTCATCTTGCGAGTGTGTTTTCTTCCAACGCCGCTCTGCAACCCTGGACACTTACTGGAGCTTTTTAGTGGTGTTATTGTGCCAAGGTTGTCTATTGATACATCACACTCTGCCATGGACGAGAGGGGTAACCGTGTCAATAGCTGATGCGAGAGTGGCATTGTGGAAAGCAGCGGCACTGTCTGTGTCGTGGAGTGAGGATATGAATGCCAGTGGTAGGATGGAGTCAGAGTGTGTGGGTGTCTAGATGTGCAAGGTTTCTGCGGGGGTGCGCATGTTGCTGGACATGGATGACCGGTGAGGAGGACAGGGATGAGAAAGTGAGCAGATGGTGGTCAGATAGAGGGAGAGGGGAGGTGGTGAAGTTAGATAGAGAGCAGAGGTGGATGAAGACGAGGTCTAGTGTATGTCCGTCTGTGTGGGTGGCTGCGGAGGACCACTGAGTAAGTCCAAAGGATGAAGTAAGGGACAGATGTTTGGAGGCTGTTGACTGAAGGGTATCAATGGGAATGTTGAAGTCACCCATGATCATGGTGGGAATGTCAGCAGAGAAAAAGTGAAGAAGCCAGGTGGAGAACTGGTCAATAAAGGCATTGGCCAGGCCTGGAGGTCGGTATATGATGGCCACTTGGAGGTTGGAGGGAGAGTAGACACGGACAGAGTTAACTTCGAAAGAGGGGAGGATAAGGGAGGGAAGAAGTGGTATTGTGTTAAAGGTGCAGTTTGAAGAAAGGAGAAGACCCACTCCTCCACCATGTCTGTTGCCGGGGCGAGGGGTGTGGGTGAAGTGGAGGCCTCCGCAACACAGCGCAGCAGGGGAGGCGTTGTCAGAGTGTGTTAGGCTAACCATGTTTCTGTGAGGCCAAGGAAGGCAAGCTTGTGAGAGAGAAAAAGGTCGTGAATCACATGAAGCTTATTGCAGATTGAGTGGGCATTCCAGAGTGCTCCAGAAAGAGGGAGCAGGGGGGTGGGCGTCTGGAGCACGGGTTTTATGTTGGAAAGATTGCGGTAGTTCATATTAGATAGGGAGCAATAGGAGGGGTAGTAATGGTAGGTATGAATTGTGGGGCTCCAGGGTTGGGAGATATGTCTCCAACAGTGAGGAGAAGCAGAGAAAGGGAGAAGAGTTGGGAGAAAGAGAGTGGCCGGTTTGTTTTATGTTTTATTAGGACAGATTTGAGGTTGATGAGCAGGTCAGCAGAGGAGGACAGGTGGGGAGGTAAGAGGGAAGGGGAGATGATTATTAGGTTAGAGAGTGCTGGGGTTTGTGATAGCGAAGGAGAGAGAGGATTAGTGGAGCAAACACTGTAAGGGCATAGGTAAACATGGTGAAGGAGTAAGATGGGTTAATAGAAAAGCTAGGTCCAAGTAATAAGTGCTTATTCAGCAGACATACCCAAAAGAGACAGATACATAGAGTGGGGTCCTGACTCCTGCCGTGAGTAACTGCCATTGAAATAACTGTGGCATCTTTATGCTTAGCTTCATAGTGCTTTGCTGCAGGAATGCGCGTGCCTGACCCCACATGCGTGCACCCCTTAAGATGCTACTAAATTTATAGGACTGAGTAAAGGATCAGGTGAGAGGGATTTTGGGTCCTTATTTAGGATAAATAGCAATTGGCCAACACCCCAGGGGAGGTTACATGATCAAAGGCACTGAGCCTGGCTGCAAACATATGCTCTAAAGGTACTGTCACACTGAACGATATCGCTAGCGATCCGTGACGTTGCAGCGTCCTGGCTAGCGATATCGTTCAGTTTGACACACAGCTGCAATCAGAATCCTGCTGTGATGTCATTGGTCGCTGCAGAAAGTCCAGCACTTTATTTGGTCGCTGGACTCCCTGCAGACATTGCTGAATCGGCGTGTGTGACACCGATTCAGCGATGTCTTCACTGGTAACCAGGGTAAACATCGGGTTACTAAGCGCAGGGCCGCGCTTAGTAACCCGATGTTTACCCTGGTTACCAGAGTAAAAGTAAAAAAACACTTCATACTTACCTTCCGCTGTCTGTCCCTCGGCGCTCTGCTTCTCTGCCCTGTGTAAGCCCAGCGGCCGGAAAGCAGAGCGGTGACGTCACCGCTCTGCTTTCCTCCTCAGCGGCTTCTGTTCCCATAGATATGTGTGTGCAAGACCTTCGATGATGTCGCGGTCATGTGACCGTGACGTCATCGCAGGTCTTTCACACACCATCTACAGGGACGGAAGCGGCCGCGTGCAGTGCTGAGGGGCAGGAAGACTCCAGGGGCCATCGAAGGTGAGTATATCACGATTTTTTAATTTTAATTCTTTTTTTTAACAATTATATGGTGCCAAGTCCGTGGAGGAGAGTCTCCTCTCCTCCACCCTGGGTACCAACCGCACATGATCTGCTTACTTCCCGCATGGTGGGCATAGCCCCATGCGGGAAGTAAGCAGATCAATGCATTCCTAGGTGTGCGGAATCCCCGCGATTCCGCAAATTTAATGAACATGCTACGTTTTTTTCTGGAATGCGAATCCGCTCAGGAAAGAAATGCAGCATGTGCACAAAAAATGCGGATTGCATTCTATTAAATAGGATGCTTAATGTGAGCATTTTTTTCGCGGTTTTATAGCGTTTTTATAGTGAAAAAACGCAAAAAAACACGAAAAATCTGCTACGTGTGCACACAGCCTTACACTTCGTTTTTCCAAACTAAATAGCTCCAAGTGTAATAACCTATCTTGGTATTGCAGACCCCCCCAGTCCTCTAATAACCTTGGTCGCTCTTCTCTGCGCCCGCTCTAGTTCAGCTATGTCTTTCTTATACACCGGAGACCAGAACTGTACACAGTATTTTAAGTGTGGTCGAACTAGTGACTTGTATAGAGGTAAAATTATGTTCTCCTAATGAGCATCTATGCCTCTTTTAATGCATCCCATTATGTTATTTGCCTTTGTAGCAGCTGCCTGACACTGGCTACTAAATGTGAGTTTGTCATCCACCCATACTCCTAGGTCTTTTTCATTGACGGTTTTGCCCAGAGTTTTAGAATTAAGCACATAGTTATACATCTTATTACTTCTACCCAAGTCACTTACCCCATATAGTGTTGCACAAACGTTATGGCCCCATAAGATGCTCAATACAGACACTTTCCCCATATAGTGCTGCACAAGCGTTATGACCCCATAAGATGCTCCATACAGTCACTTGCCCCATATAATGCTGCACAAACATTATTGCCCCATAAGATGCTCCATACAGTCACTTGCCCCATATAATGCTGCACAAACGTTATGGCCCCATAAGATGCCCCATACAGTCACTTGCCCCATATAATGCTGCACAAGCGTTATGGCCCCATAAGATCATCCATACAGTCACTTGCCCCATATAGTGTTGCACAAACGTTATGGCCCCATAAGATGCTTCATACAGACACTTGCCCCATATAGTGCTGCACAAGCGTTATGGCCCCCATAAAATGCTCCATACAGTCACTTGACCCATATAATGCTGCACAAATGTTATGGCCCCATAAGATGCTCCATACAGTCACTTGCCCTATATAATGCTGCACACACATTATGGCCCCATAAGATGCTCCATACAGTCACTTGCCCCATATAATGCTGCACAAGCGTTATGGCCCCATAAGATCATCCATACAGTCACTTGCCTCATATAGTGCTGCACAAGCGTTATGGCCCCATAAGATCATCCATACAGACACTTGCCCCTTATAATGCTGCACAAATGTTATGGCCCCATAAGATGCTCCATACAGTCACTTGCCCCATATGTTTTTGCTGCGATTAAAAAAAAAAATCACATACTCATCTCTCGTCGCTCAGGACCCCCGGAACTTTCAATATTCACCGCTCCTCGTTCCGGTGCGGCTCCGTCTTCAGCACTGACATTCACGCAGAGGGTGCGCACTGACCACGTCACCGCGCCCTCTGACCTGAGCGTCACAACCGGAGGACGCTGAAGACGGAGCCGCACCGGAACGAGGAGCGGTGAATATCGCGCAGCACTCCCCTCCCCGTATACTCACCTACTCCTGGCGCGGTCCCTGCACGTCCCTGCTTCTTCCAGCGCTGCATCTTCTTCCTGTATTGAGCGGTCATAGTTACTGCTCATTACAGTAATGAATATGCGGCCTACTGTAATGAGCGGTACCATGTTACCGCTCAGTAGAGGAAGAAGCTGCAGCGCTGGAAAAAGCAGGGACAGCGCCAGGAGTAGGTGAGTTTAATTACACAGCTGCTGCTCCCCCTCCCCTGCCGACCCCTGGGTATGACTCGAGTATAAGCCGAGAGGGGGACTTTCAGCCACAAAAAATGGGCTGAAAATCTCGGCTTATACTCGAGTATATACGGTATGTTAAAAAGAAGAGGGCCCAATACTGACCCCTGTGGTACCCCACTGCTAACCGCGACCCAGTCCGAGTGTGCTCCATTAATAGCCACCCTTTGTTTTCTATCCCTGAGCCAGCTCTTAACCCACTTACACATATTTTCCCCTATCCCTATTATTCTCATTTTATGTATCAACCTGTAGGCTATGTGCACACGTTGCGGATTAGCCTTAGGAATTTCTGGTGCGGATTCTGCCTCTCCTGGCAGAAAACGCAGCTGCGGATTTGTCGTGTTTTTGTGCGGATTCGCAGCGTTTTTTGTCCATTTTTGCTGCAGTTTTTTTGAGGATTTGCTGCGTTTTTTACCCCTGCGGATTTCTATAATGGAATGGGTACAAAAAGCTGCAGATTCTCAAAAAAGAAGTGACTTGCTACTTCCCACCCATGGGAGTGGTTACAAGTATATAATGTGACCATGGTGGTCACATGGTTGGAGAATGTATGGACCTGATTGGTACGTGTGTCAGGTCCTGGAAGGCCTCTGTGTTGAGAGGTCCTGGGAGTAGGACCGGATCACTAAAGAGCACATGGGGAAGCCTTTGACCTGGAGGCCTGTGTGTTGGATGGTCCCTGGTTGGGACGGACATCCTGAATAGCACACAGAGAGGCCATTTTTGCAGAGTCCGTGATGACACTGCGTGTGGGGGGAGCTACCGTTTCTTCTGTGGGTATGGACTGTCATGAGTGCCCTGGTTACAAGGACGGTGATCCCAGTAAGATAGCTTCCCCAGGAGAAAGTATTGACTGGAGTCAGCGTGTGGAGCAGGAGCTCCTGGAAAGTAACCCAGAGTGTGGGGAACTGTGCGGTCTCCCAATTGTAACTGGACAGAGTAAGGTCCAGCATGTTTAGAGACTGCAACCTAATGTCGTGTGTTCATGTCTGTTGTGTCAAAGATAAAGCCGTGTGCACTACTACTAGTGGTGCCCAGGTAGGTTCCCACACCATGTGATACTAAAAGAAAGAACCTGGCACTCAACTTAATGCTCGTGAGATTTTAATGGTAGTAGCCAAAAAACGTTTCGGTCCTATATCTGGACTTTCATCAGTTACGTACTATGATGAAAAAGTGAATGACTGTAGTGTCATATAAGGCACACCATGGTCTGCGTCTGGTATTTGCGCAGATAGGTTTAGGCACACAGATTGGACTTATTAACGCTGATAGGTGCTGTGCTTGTGTCCAGACACGGAATCCCCGCTTGTCTCAAGCGGGGATTCCGTGTCTGGACACAAGCACAGCACCTATCAGCGTTAATGCACTGGCACAGCGTTAATGCACTGGCATTGCCAGGTTCTGCACTGGCAAGAGATGCAGTTGCAACAGCAGTGGCTTGTGGTCGACACCCGGTTTGTGGCTGCAGTGGAAGCTGTGGTTCACCGGGTTATGACTCTGGCACTGGTCGTGGTGGTGGGTCAGGTCTGCATGTGCATGCCTTTGCCTTCTGCGCCTTTAAAGGGCCCTTGTTACTAAAAACTTGTTTTTTGTGTTCCTCTCACTCACTCTGGGTCCCGGCATTTCACCAGTACCCAGCCAGGCCTGTCCGACCCTGGCCAGAAGCAAAAACACATCAATTTTGAAACAAATCAACCCAGACATGTCACTTGAAGCAAGGATCACAAAGCTGCAACTTACCTGCTTTGGACACATTATATGAAGAGAGCAAACACTGGAGAAGCACATCATTGTAAAAATAGAAGAATACTAGGAACAAGATGAAGTGGAAGACCATCAACTTGATTTTTTTATATGATCAAAATAATAACTCAGAAAACCTTAGTGTACCTATCTAGAATTGGACAAGAGTGATTGTCCGACTCATCGTTCATCCATCAAGTCGCCATGGCTCAAGAGCTGAAGACCACTAAAAAAGGGAAAATCATTTAGTTATATTTTACAACTTTTGTACAATAAAATCCAATTAAATATGTGTACCCATGTATTTTGACTAAGTCACTGGGAAAGTAGTTATGCTCACACGAAAATTGAATAAACAAAAATGAATTTACTTAATAAAAGATAATAAACAGTCACTCAAATACCACATAATCAATAAAGTCATACATTACATTAGTATGGTAGAAATCAATCAGCCTTGTCTCTCTGTGTCTCCCATCTCTCTTCTATCTGTGTGTCTCTCATGCATCTCCCTTATATGTTAAACAACTGTACACTGAAACTTCTCTAAAGGCTTTGATGTCCCAAGGTATGTGTCCTGAAGCCTCCAATTACCATAAACATCTCCTGGGGAAGATTGAATCAGGTAACTCTCATCTTTGAAATGCCAACAATCCTTTGTTAGTAGATAAACTAATTACTGGTCATTTACATACCTTTGTTAGATTGACCATCTGGCTAATGGTACAATTAAGCTTCAATGACCTGCGAACTCCATACAGTAAGGATATACTGAATATTATATAATTAACTGATTGAAACCATTATCTCTATAATTAGTATTGGAGTGTTGAAATCATTTAAAAATAAACTACACATTACACCCCTGGTTTCAACACCACTTTAATTAATTATCCTACCACTAAACTATACAAATTCTTCATAAACCATTTTAACATTGTTCCCTATATATTTATTTGTTTGCTACCAATAAAAAAACACTTTGGTGCAAAAACATTGGACATAAAAAAAGGAAAACAGACATTAGACCAAACACAAAAAAAAGCAAAAACTTTGGACAAACAGGTACTGGAATATCAAATGTCTTTGCAGAAATCTTCCTTTCTTCTGATCTTCTTAGACCACAAATCTAAATTGATCTCTGGTGCAGGGAAAGCAAGGGGATTATTATGCCCTCATCGTCTTAAATGCCAAGATGACTTCACTGCTTTCCCTGGATAGCCAAAGAAGAGACTCCTAAAAGCAATCTGTCCCTGCCCTTCTATGATATTAACCCCTCGTTTCTTCAAAGCAATGAGTGAGGGGAGTGCAGGTGTCCATGGCTGAACATAAGAGTCCCTTCATCTTCTATTGCTGCAGCTGGTCAGGGCCTCACTTTATACGCCATTTGGATTCAGGCAAAAGCATCTAGGGTTAGTTCTTCCCTCACTTGTCATCAGCTGGTGGTTCTGAGGTTCACCCTGGTAACGGTTTAGCAGCATCTGGGCTCAGTCTAAGCACTCAATTGAGCATTTGCAGCATATGCACAGATACAGCCTGCACTGTGGGAAAATGAAATTCAAAGTCACATTTGAAAAAGTTCCAAAATCCTGGCAGAGGTAAACTCAGTCCAGCGCAACAGTCCAAGATAGATTAACTTGGTCCATGATAACTCAGTCCATTATAAATTCAAAGTTCTAGTCCTTGTGGCTTGTTTCTCCACCCCTTCATCAAATGAATAAAACAAAATTACTTGGTCCAATTAAATATGCCCAAATACGACCTTTGAAATTTTCTACGGTAGCAAACAGATATTTCTAATCTAGATCATAACTTTCTACTAAATAAAATATGTGTATAATATATATATCATATATGTCTGGACTTATACACTGAAATATATCATACCTCCAGAATATCAAACACCACTTATTAAATGCATCTAATTCATATCAATCACATTTGCATAATAGTGATAATCATAATTACTTGTACAATCATGTCAATCAAAATTACAAAATTAATATTAATTAAAATTAGTAATTAAATATTTCCACATTTTTCAGGAAAAACATAACCCAAACCAATATGCTTTTAACACATACTGACCCAACTGAAGGATCCGAATGTGGTTGATAGTCGGACGTGTTGGGGCAGAGAATTCCAGAGGATGGGGGATATTCTGGAGAAGTCTTGGAGGCGGTTGGCGGTTGGATGAGGAGCGAATAAGTGTGGAGGAGAGAAGGAGGTCTTGGGAGGACCTGAGATTACGTGAAGGAAGATATCGGGAGATTAGTTCAGAGATATATGGAGGAGACAGGTTATGGATGGCTTTGTAGGTCAGTATTAGTAATTTGAACTGGATACGCTGAGGGAATGAGAGCCAGTGAAGAGATTTGCAGAGGGGGGAAGTGGAGGAGTAGCAAGGAGAGAGATGAATTAGTCGGGCAGCAAAGTTAAGGATGGACTGGAGAGGTGCAAGGGTATTAGCAGGGAGGCCGCAGAAAAGGATGTTGCAGTAGTCAAGGCAGGAGATGATGAGGACATGCACAAGCATTTTAGTAGATTGATGGTTGAGGAAAGGACGGATTCTGGAGATAAGTCAATCTAGTTCAACCCATAGCCTAACCTAACATGCCCTAACACGTTGATCCAGAGGAAGGCAAAAAAAAACCCATGTGGCAAAGAGTAAGCTTCACATTGGGGAAAAAATTCCTTCCCGACTCTACATACGGCAATCAGACTAGTTCCCTGATCCTGGATTCAGGATTCTGACACTGTCTCTCCTGCTGCTATTACCCATGGTGGCTTACAATTCTCACATTCCCCGAGACCAACAAACAGACATGGTGGTGGAGTTGGCATACTCCTGTCTCCATAATGCACTTTCCAGGTCATCCCCCCAGTTCCATCACTCTCATTCCCTTCTTTTGAGGTCCACACCATCAGGCACTTTTATCCCCTCTCCCTCAGAGTAGCGGTCATATACCGGCCCCCAGGCTCACCCACCCACTTCCTGGACCATTTCTCTGCCTGGCTGCCGCACTTCATGTCCTTAGAACTTCCAACCCTTATCCTGGGAGACTTCAATATCCCCATTAGCAGCCCCTCTTCCACATCTGCTTTCCAGCTTCTATCACTAACCACTTCTCTCGGCCTCTCACAGCTCTCAACCTCTGAAACACACAAAGACGGTAACACCCTGGACCTGGGTTTCGCCTGGCTCTGCTCAATCTCCTACCTAGATAACTTACCGCTTCTCCTCTCTGACCACAACATTCTCTCCTTCACACTCACAAATCCTCGCTCACCCCAGCACCCTCCTACCTACCATTCAGTCAGAAATCTACAAGCCATTAACCCTCATACACTTTCAGATTCCCTACGCTCATCATTGTCCCCAATCTCTTCTTTTTCCTGTCCTGATCTGGCTGTACATCACTTCAATGACACTCTTAGAAGCACCCTGGACCAAGTAGCTCCCCTCACCCTCAGAACCTCCAAACACAGAGTGAAACAGCCCTGGCTCACATCGCAAACCCGATTTCTCCAGCGATGCTCTAGGTGTGCTGAACACTTATGGAGGAAAACTCGCACACCAGAAGACTTCATACACTTCAAATTTATGTTAAGGACCTATAACTCTGCCCTTCACCTCGCCAAACAGACCTACTTCACCACCCTGATCTCCTCACTATCCAACAACCCCGAGAAACTTTTTGACACCTTTCACTCCCTCCTCAGGCCAAAAGCACAAGCCCCTATCACAGACATTTGTGCTGATGTCCTGGCCTCCCACTTTATAGAGAAAATAGGCAATATCCATCAGGAAATCAGCTCCCAACCACTAAGTTCAGTGACTCCCATCCCTCCCCTCATTTCCCCTGGCTCACTCTCCACATTCGATCCCATCACAGAAGAAGAAGTCTCCAAGCTCCTCTCCTCTTCTCGTCCGACTACATGCACTACCGACCCCATTCCCTCACATCTCCTCCAGTCTCTCTCCAGTCGTCACAAGTCACCTAACTACAATCTTTAATCTCTCCCTCTCCTCTGGCATTTTCCCCTCCTCCTTCAAACACTCTATCATTACTCCATTACTAAAGAAACCCACCCTCGACCCATCCTGCACAAACAACTACAGACCGGTCTCCAATCTCCCCTTCATCTCTAAACTCTTGGAGCGCCTGATATACTCCCGCCTTACCTCTCCACTCACTCCCTCCTAGACCCTTCACAGTCCGGTTTCCGCCCCCTACATTCGACAGAAACTGCACTCATCAAAGTGACCAATGACCTTCTGACAGCAAAACGTAACAGTGACCACTCTCTGCTCATTCTTCTCGATCTTTCTGCAGCTTTTGACACTGTTGACCACCCTCTCTTACTCTCTAGGCTCCAGTCACTAGGCATTAAGGACACTGCTCTCTCCTGATTTTCCTCCTACCTTTCTGACCGCTCCTTCAGTGTTCTGTTCTCTGGCTCCACTTCATCTCCTCTTCCTCTCGCTGTCGGGGTACCTCAGGGCTCAGTCCTTGGCCCCCTTCTCTTCTCCCTCTACACGGCCCCAATTGGACAGACCATCAGCAGATTTGGCTTTCAGTACCATCTTTATGCTGATGACACACAGCTATACACGTCATCCCCTGAACTTACCCCCGCTGTACTACAGAACGCCACTGACTGTCTGTCCGCAGTCTCCAACATCATGTCTGCTCTCTGTCTGAAACTCAACCTCTCCAAAACTGAAATTCTTCTACTCCCGCCATTTACTAACCTCCCTAAATCTGACATTTCCCTCTCCGTGGGTGGCACAATAATAACACCCCGGCAGCAGGCGCGCTGTCTGGGTGTTATGTTTGACTCAGATCTCTCCTTCACCTCCCATATACAATCTCTTGCCCGCTCGTGCCGCTTACACCTAAAGAACATCTCTAGAATCCGCCCTTTTCTCACCATGGAGACAACTAAAACCCTCACTGTCGCCCTGATCCACTCCCGCCTGGACTACTGCAATGCTCTATTAATTGGCCTCCCCCACACTCGACCTTCCCCTCTCCAGTCTATCCTTAATGCAGCAGCCAGGGTCGTCCATCTGGCTAATCGTTACTCGGACGCGTCCGCTCTTCGCCAGTCATTACACTGGCTGCCCATTCATTACAATATACAATTCAAAGATCTTGTTTTCACCCACAAAGCTCTCCACAGTGCGGCTCCCCCATACATCTCCTCCCTCATTTCTGTCTATTGGCCTAACAGACCACTGCGCTCTGCAAATGACTTTCGACTAACCTCTGCACTAATCCGTACCTCCCACTCCCGACTCCAAGACTTCTCCCGTGCTGCGCCAATCCTCTGGAATGCTCTACCCCAAGATATTAGGACCATCCACAATTTGCATAGTTTTAGGCGCTCGCTCAAAACACATTTGTTCAGAGCGGCCTATCACGTTCACTAATCAAAGTCATGTTATGTTTGTGTGTGTGTAGCCCATTCACTATCCCTATCTATTACCCAACCCCTGAAGATGGCTGGATCATCATTGTGAATACATCATTGTAAATACATACCTGTACTTTGTATCTCCCCCACCTCATTGTAGATTGTAAGCTCTCACGAGCAGGATCATCTTATTTCGCTTTAATTATTGTATTGTTAACATTCTTACTTATGACTTTTGTGTTTGAAACAGTTAAACTGTAAAGCGCTGCGGAATATGTTGACGCTATATAAATAAAGATTATTATTATTATTATTATCCCCTGGATCAACTCCCTATCACGAACTCTAGTATATATAACCTGTAACATTATACTTTTCAAGAAAGGCATCCAGTCCCCTCTTAAAATTAAGTAATGAATCACTCAATACAACATCATATGGCAGAGAGTTCCATAGTTTCACTCCTCTTACAGTAAAGAATCCGCATCTGTTATTATGCTTAATCCTTCTTTCCTCCAGATGTAGAGGATGCCCCCCTTGTCCCCATCTCAGGTCTATGATTAAAAAGATCATCAGAAAGGTCTTTTTCCAAACTAAATAGCTCCAAGTGTAATAACCTATCTTGGTATTGCAGACCCCCCAGTCCTCTAATAACCTTGGTCGCTCTTCTCTGCACCCGCTCTAGTTCAGCTATGTCTTTCTTATACACCGGAGACCAGAACTGTACACAGTATTCTAAGTGTGGTCGAACTAGTGACTTGTATAGAGGTAAAATTATGTTCTCCTCATGAGCATCTATGCTTCTTTTAAAGCATCCCATTATGTTATTTGCCTTTGTAGCAGCTGCCTGACACTGGCTACTAAATGTGAGTTTGTCATCCACCCATACTCCCAGGTCTTTTTCATTGACAGTTTTGCCCAGACTTACTACTTATTACTTCTACCCAAGTGCATGACCTCACATTTATCCCCATTAAAGCTCATTTGCCATTTGTCAGCACAAGCTTCTAGTTTACATAAATCATACTGTAATATAAAATTGTCCTCCTCTGTATTGATTACCCTGCAGAGTTTAGTGTCATCTGCAAATATTGAAATTCTGCTTTGTATGCCCTCTAGAAGGTCATTAATAAATACTGTATATACTCGAGTATAAGCCGACCCGAGTATAAGCCGACCCCCCTAATTTGGAACAAAAAACTGGGAAAATTTAATGACTTGAGTATAAGCCTATGGTGGAAAATGCAGCAGCTACCGGTAAATTTCAAAAGTAAAAATAGATACCAATAAAAGTAAAATTAATTGAGACATCAGTAGGTTACGTGTTTTTGAATATCCATATTGAATCAGGAGCCCCATATAATGCTCCATAAAGTTTGATGGGCCCCATTAGATTCTCCATATTAAAATATGACCCATATAATCCTGCATAAAGGGTAATAAGGACCCCATAAGATGCTCCATAGAGATATTTGCCCTATATAGTGCTGCACAAACGTTATGACCCCATAAAATGCTCCATACAGATAATTGCCCCATATAATGCTGCACATGGCCCCATAAGATGCTCCATACAGTCACTTGCCCCATATAGTGCTGCACAAACGTTATGGCCCCATAAGATGCTCCATACAGTCACTTGCCCCATATAATGCTGCACAAGCGTTATGGCCCCATAAAATCATCCATACAGTCACTTGCCCCATATAGTGTTGCACAAACGCTATGGCCCCATAAGATGCTCCATACAGTCACTTGCCCCATATAATGCTGCACAAACGTTATGGTCCCATAAGATGCTCCATACAGTCACTTGCCCCATATAATGCTGCACAAACATTATGGCCCCATAAGATGCTCCATACAGTCACTTCCCCCATATGCTTTTGCTGCGATTAAAAAAAAAAAAAAAAAAAAATCACATACTCACCTCTCGTCGCTCAGGACCCCCGGCACTTTCAATATTCACCACTCCTCGTTCCGGTGCGGCTCCGTCTTCAGCACTGACATTCACGCAGAGGGTGCGCACTGACCACGTCACCGCGCCCTCTGACCTGAGCGTCACAGCCAGAGGATGCTGAAGACGGAGCCGCACCGGAACGAGGAGCGGTGAATATCGCGCAGAAATCCCCTCTCCGTATACTCACCTACTCCTGGCGCGGTCCCTGCACGTCCCTGCTTCTTCCAGCGCTGCATCTTCTTCCTGTATTGAGCGGTCACAGTTACCGCTCATTACAGTAATGAATATGTGGCCTACTGTAATGAGCGGTACCATGTTACCGCTCAGTACAGGAAGAAGCTGCAGCGCTGGAAGAAGCAGGGACTGCGCCAGGAGTAGGTGAGTATAATTACACAGCTGCTGCTCCCCCTCCCCTGCCGACCCCTGGGTATGACTCGAGTATAAGCCGAGAGGGGGACTTTCAGCCACAAAAAATGGGCTGAAAATCTCGGCTTATACTCGAGTATATACGGTATGTTAAAAAGAAGAGGGCCCAATACTGACCCCTGTGGTACCCCACTGCTAACCGCGACCCAGTCCAAGTGTGCTCCATTAATAGCCACCCTTTGTTTTCTATCCCTGAGCCAGCTCTTAACCCACTTACACATATTTTCCTTTATCCCTATTATTCTCATTTTATGTATCAACCTGTAGGCTATGTGCACACGTTGCGGATTAGCCTTAGGAATTTCTGGTGTGGATTCTGCCTCTCCTGGCAGAAAACGCAGCTGCGGATTTGTCGTGCTTTTGTGCGGATTCACAGCGTTTTTGTCCATTTTTGCTGCAGTTTTTTTTGAGGATTTGCTGCGTTTTTTACCCCTGCGGATTTCTATAATGGAATGGGTACAAAAAGCTGCAGATTCTCAAAAAAGAAGCGACTTGCTACTTCCCACCTATGGGAGTGGTTACAAGTATATAATGTGACCATGGTTGTTGTGAATTCTGTGGCAGAGCTCCCTCCTGTGGTCACAAGTGGTACTTCGGCTGATTCTCTCTGGGAGCTTCCGTTTGTGGAGGAAACTGGTACTGCTGCTTCTGAGATTCCTCCCTCAGGTGATCTGGTGAGGTCGTTAGGTGCTTCTCTACTTAACCCCACCTAATGCTTTGATTCATGCTTCCTGTCAATGTTCCAGTGTTGGACTTGTGTTTCTCTGGATCATTCCTGTGGCCTGCTGCTCTGCATAGCTAAGTGCTTCTTTGCTATTTGTTGCTATTTTTTCTGTCCAGCTTGTCTATTTGTTTTGCTGGAAGCTCTGGGACGCAAAGGGTGTACCTCCGTGCCGTTAGTTCGGTACGGAGGGTCTTTTTGCCCCTTTGCGTGGTTTTCTTTAGGGTTTTGTGTAGACCGCAAAGTTATCTTTCCTATCCTCGGTCTGTCTAGAATATCGGGCCTCACTTTGCTGAATCTATTTCATCCCTACGTTTGTCTTTTCATCTTACTCACAGTCATTATATGTGGGGGGCTGCCTTTTCCTTTGGGGTATTTCTCTGAGGCAAGGTAGGCTTATTTTTTCTATCTTCAGGCTAGTTAGTTTCTCAGGCTGTGCCGAGTTGCATAGGTAGCGTTAGGCGCAATCCACGGCTGCCTCTAGTTGTGTTTGGAGAGGATCAGGGATTGCGGTCTGCAGAGTTCCCACGTCTCAGAGCTCGTTCTATTATTTTGGGTTATTGTCAGATCACTGTATGTGCTCTGACCTCCATGTCCATTGTGATACTGAATTGCCTTTCACAACACATGGTGGTCACATGGTTGGAGAATGTATGGACCTGATTTGTATGTGTGTCAGGTCCTGGAAGGCCTCTGTGTTGGGAGGTCCTGGGAGTAGGACCGGATCACCAAAGAGCACATGGGGAAGCCTTTCACCTGGAGGCATGTATGTTGGATGGTCCCAGGTTGGGACGGACATCCCGAATAGCGCACAAAGAGGCCATTTTTGCAGAGTCCGTGATGACACTGCGTGTGGGGGGAGCTACCGTTTCTTCTGTGGGTATGGACTGTCATGAGTGCCCTGGTTACAAGGACGGTGATCCCAGTAAGATAGCTTCCCCAGGAGAAAGTATTGACTGGAGTCAGCATGTGGAGCAGGAGCTCCTGGAAAGTAACCCAGAGTGTGGGGAACTGTGCGGTCTCCCAATTGTAACTGGACAGAGTAAGGTCCAGCATGTTTAGAGACTGCAACCTAATGTCGTGTGTTCATGCCTGTTGTGTGGCATGGACATTAATGAACTGTTCGGTCGCCCACTATAACGATAAAGTGGTCCAGCGTATTTAGTGAATGCGCTTCAAAGCCATATACTATGAAGTGCTAAGGACGATGTAAGGTCTGTGATGTGTAACATGGCCCACTGTGGTTTATGCTGAGTGTATAATAAACCCGCGTGGACTGTTTATGTGAAAAACCATGCCTGTCTACGTTTATCCAGTTGCCAAGTGAATATTCCCCAACCTGCTAGTGATCGCACTGTGGGCAACGGTCCATTAAACACGTGTGGAGGTGAGTGCTGTGGCTTGGCGGGGTCATGAAGATTTTTTTTTCTTTCAAGACAGCTTGTGGTGGAGCTGCAGGTCCACGAAGGTTCCAAGCATCTAGCTGTAACTCGGCGGGGTTACGAAAAGTTGCTGTGGATCGGCGGGTCCATGAAGCTTGCCCTGTACAACCTTGTGGAGAGTAGCAGCACGTGCAGCAAGAGGTTCTGCAGTGGCAGGAGATGCAGTTGCAACAGCAGCGGCTTGTGGTCGACACCCGGTTTGTAGCTGCAGTGGAAGCTGTGGTGGCGCCAGCAGGAGCTGGTGAGGTGTCGTGAGGTGTCGTGAGGACATTGGTGGTCTAGATCGTGCAGACTCTTAAAGAGCCAGTGCCAGCCCAAAGAGACTGTGTACTGTGTGAACTGGTGCCTGAGAGTACCGTGGGAGGTCCATGAGGTGTACCCCAGTAAGGGGGTGGTGTCCCTACAAGGGGTGATGTCCCTAAAAGGGGTGGAGTCCCAGAAGGATGCGGTAACCCAAACAGGGATGATTGCCCAGAAGGGGTCGAGTCCCAAAAGGGGCGATGACCCTAAAAGGGGTAGAGTGCCAAAAGGGTGGTGACCCTAAAGGGGGTGAAGTTCCAAAAGGTAGCTGTATTCAAAAAAGTAGTTACCCAGAAGGGGGTGGAGTCCAAGTGCAAGGTGACTTGGGTACCCGGTCTCGAGACCCCTGATGTGTGACAAGTATTCAACCCCACTGGTTTAAACAGAGGGGGATATGTGATGCAGAGGCCCCTGTTACAGCTAGGGGGCACTGCATGTTCTCCTCAGAATACGCACGGAGGCATATTGAGGCCATGGGAATGCATGGCAGTGCAGGCATGATTGTAAATGGCCGGTATGTGTCACAGAGGGAGTCTGCGCTGTAAGCCTGAATTAATGTTGTTCTGGGACCTATAGTTCCACAAGAGTTTGTTTACTTTAAAGAGAGGCTTATAGGGTTAGTTGGAGAGCTGGACGGGTCTGACTAACCTCACACACCTCCCACCTATGGGAGTGGTTACAAGTATATAATGTTACCATGGTGGTCACATGGTTGGAGAATCTATTGACCTGATTGGTCCATATGTCAGGTCCTGGAAGACCTCTGTGTTGGGAGTTCCTGGGAGCAGGACCGGATCCCTGAAGAGCACATGGGGAGGCCTTAGACCTGGAGGCCTGTGTGTTGGACGGTCCCAGGTGGGGACAGACGTCCTTAATAGCGCACAGAGAGGCCGTGTTTGCAGAGTCTGTGATGGCACTGCGTTTGGGGGGAGCTACTGTTTCTTCTGTGGGTCTGGACTGACTGAAAGAAATAGGAATTGAACTCTATAGCGCCATTTGTAGTCATTTGACACACAAGTTGCTTTTGTAAGACTTCTGAGAGTGAGATCTACTAGGACAATCCTGCAAAGGATTCAAACAATTGTCTGCCATCATCATCATGGAAATATTTAAAATCTCCCACTGTATCTGATAACTAGCATCACAAAAACTAAAAACCAGGTTCTCCATCTTCTCCGCACCTATGATCCGATTTGCACATGTGAGAGAATTTGATCACAGTAAAATGAGACTTGTATCACACTTACAGCACAGTCTGAGCTGAGGGTAATTTGCATATAGCATCCAATTCTCTCTCATGATGGAACCATTGGATGCAATGCACTAAACTGAGTGTACCCTTATTATGTAAAACAGATCAAAAGTAATTTTGCCATTTGAGGTTTACGTTTTTTGCTAGCGTGCGTTATAGAGAGAAAATAGATGAATATTTTGGAAACAAAGAACATTATACACAAAAAATGTGTGTAATTTAAATGCATAAATTTCCCATTCAAATAAGAACAGTAGTTATGACGTCCTGGGATCTTTTAAATAGCGGACTATAATGTTATACATTCAACTATACCTAAGAAACCAGAGTAGATGTGTTCTATCCAATTCCACAAATAATCCAAGAAACAGGCCCAAACAAGAACTTTTTGGTTTGTTTTGTTGGACTGTGTAATCTTTTAAAGATGAATTTGTAAGAATTTTGTAGCTAATTCATCATGATCATTATCATAATTATATCTAATAATAAAATCTAATTAAGGAGATTGCGTGTGATAGCGTGCTGATAGTAGATTTAGTTATGTGCTTTTTATGACAGGAGAGACAAAATGTATTTTCTTGGTCAACTGTCTTCTCAGTATGGGTGGTACAAGCAGTGATAATTGAGATTAGTAGAAGCGAAAATTTTTTGTATATTACACGTTTTTTAAACTTGTATGTTACGGTTTGGATTTTGTTATTCTCCAAATGAAAGGATAATTATTGGTTCCTCATATTTCAACAGTATATGACAGTAAATCTCCGGTCTTTATTCCTAAACTTATTCATGGTGGTAATATCATCACCATTGTAATGATGTACATAATTCTTCCATTGCATGCAGAGCAGAAATGGAAAATGGGCAAGTACTAGAGTTGAGCGACCTTGACCTTTTTAGAGTCGAGCCGGGTTTTGCGAAACCCGACTATGTCCAAAGTCGGGTCGAGTGAAATCGGCCGATTATGACGTAAAGTCGGGATCGACCGAAACACGAAACCCAATGCAAGTCAATGGGGCAGCATAGTCGGCAGTGAGTGGGGGCCAGGAAAACACCTAGAGTGCCCATTTTAATGTCAAAACCATCCATTCTTCTTAATGAAGCTTGTCAAGCGTAATTTACCTTATAATAATTGGAAGGCATTTGAAATTGGGGGTCATTTGGCTAAAGTTGTGGGGGGTAGGGCTGGTTCAAGTAATTAGTGGGCCCAGGAAATCTGGACCACGTCACGGCAGTGGAGCAGGGAGAGGTAAGTATTTCAACTTTGCAAGTGCTGTGAACCTGAGCAAGCAGGGGGGGCCCACTCGTTGGCATTGGCACTGGCACAGGGCCCCTCAAAGTACAGCGGTGTGTTTGCACGGCGGGGGCGCCTCCCACCGGCAGCAACACTTTTGCGTACTATGAGAGGCCCTGTGCCAGTGACGTCGCCAACTAGTATTCCTCCCCCCACCTGATGAAGGAACCTGCACTTTCATCTGCACCTTCCTCTTTGTCCCCGTGTAAGGTGGTATGGTATGCGGGAAGAGCAACCTGACTTTCAGCAGGGTCACAATGTTGTTGTGTAGCGTGCACGGGGAATGTTGCGTTATGGGTCAATGTACCAGCAGACTCATCTATCACTGGCTGGGCAATGGGCACGATGAAGTGGAAACACAGATATAGGCCCAAAGAAGAAAGTGGGCTAAATGCAGTTCAAAATTGGTAACACAGGAATAACCAGGGGGCATTGCAGTGGAGGACAACTGGAATGAGAGGCTGACACAGAGAGTAGGGCCAAATCAGTAAGTAGTCGAAATGCAGTTCAAAATTGGCAACCGTAGTAAACAGGCGGCACAGCTTTGTTCAGTGGAGGAGAACAGCAAGGAGTGGCAGACACCGATAGTAGGCCCCAAACCAACTAGTACGCCAAATGCAGTTGTTCCATTTAACCACAATTTAATGAGAGCCTGAAGATAGAAGCTCAGGAAAGGCAACCTGGGGAACACCTTGGAGTGTAACACACCATCTCTCTCCACCCCATACCCATTTTGTATGGCCTAATGCAGTGTACTTTTCTACAACTACTAAACGAGAGTCGGAAGACCGAAGCAATGGCAAGGAAACCTGGGGAACACCTTAGAGTGTAACACACCCTCTCTCTACACCCCATACCCAATTTGAAGGTCTAATGCAGTGTAGTTTCCAAGAACTACTAAACGAGAGCCGGAAGATCGAAGCTCAGGAAAGGCAACCTGGGGAACACCTTGGAGTGTAACACACCCTCTCGCTACACCCCATACCCAATTTGAAGGCCTAATGCAGCGTAGTTTCCAACAACTACTAAACGAGAGCCGGAAGATCGAAGCTCAGGAAAGGCAACCTGGGGAACACCTTGGAGTGTAACAAACCCTCTCTCTACACCCCATACCCAATTTGTAGGCCTAATGCAGCGTAGTTTCCGACAACTACTAAACGAGAGCATGAAGATCGAAGCTCAGGAAAGGCAACCTGGGGAACACCTTGGAGTGTAACACACCCTCTCTCTACACCCCATACCCAATTTGTAGGCCTAATGCAGCGTAGTTTCCGACAACTACTAAACGAGAGCCGGAATATCGAAGCTCAGGAAAGGCAACCTGGGGAACACCTTGGAGTGTAACACACCCTCTCTCTACACCCCATACCCAATTTGTAGGCCTAATGCAGCGTAGTTTCCGACAACTACTAAACGAGAGCCGGAATATCGAAGCTCAGGAAAGGCAACCTGGGGAACACCTTGGAGTGTAACACACCCTCTCGCTACACCCCATACCCAATTTGAAGGCCTAATGCAGCGTAGTTTCCAACAACTACTAAACGAGAGCCGGAAGATCGAAGCTCAGGAAAGGCAACCTGGGGAACACCTTGGAGTGTAACAAACCCTCTCTCTACACCCCATACCCAATTTGTAGGCCTAATGCAGCGTAGTTTCCGACAACTACTAAACGAGAGCATGAAGATCGAAGCTCAGGAAA
The DNA here is from genome assembly GCF_032444005.1 of Ranitomeya imitator. Classification (NCBI taxonomy): domain Eukaryota; kingdom Metazoa; phylum Chordata; class Amphibia; order Anura; family Dendrobatidae; genus Ranitomeya; species Ranitomeya imitator. Next base: position 702,086,935 of record NC_091283.1, read on the forward strand.
GGCAACCTGGGGAACACCTTGGAGTGTAACACACCCTCTCTCTACACCCCATACCCAATTTGTAGGCCTAATGCAGCGTAGTTTCCGACAACTACTAAACGAGAGCCGGAATATCGAAGCTCAGGAAAGGCAACCTGGGGAACACCTTGGAGTGTAACACACCCTCTCTCTACGCCCCATACCCAATTTGTAGGCCTAATGCAGCGTAGTTTCCGACAACTACTAAACGAGAGCCGGAATATCGAAGCTCAGGAAAGGCAACCTGGGGAACACCTTGGAGTGTAACACACCCTCTCTCTACACCCCATACCCAATTTGAAGGCCTAATGCAGTGTAGTTTCCAAGAACTACTAAACGAGAGCCGGAAGATCGAAGCTCAGGAAAGGCAACCTGGGGAACACCTTGGAGTGTAACACACCCTCTCGCTACACCCCATACCCAATTTGAAGGCCTAATGCAGCGTAGTTTCCAACAACTACTAAACGAGAGCCGGAAGATCGAAGCTCAGGAAAGGCAACCTGGGGAACACCTTGGAGTGGAACACACCATCTCTCTACACCCCATACCCAATTTGAAGGCCTAATGCAGAGTAGTTTCCAAGAACTACTAAACGAGAGCCGGAAGATCGAAGCTCAGGAAAGGCAACCTGGGGAACACCTTGGAGTGTAACACAACGTCTCTCTACACGACGGAAGGGCTGATTCTTAGGAAGGAAGGCTGTTGGAAATAAGCATTGCGCGTCCGAGGGTGATTATATTCTTATTAGGTATATACTCACCCTCGGACGCGCCCTGCTTCTTTATTTGGAATGAATGTTTATTTGCAATGTGGTGTTGACTTTCTCTATTATTTTGGTAATTAATGATTTTATTATTTTCATTATTTTGCATCTTCTCGGCAATAATATAAAGAAGACGCGACAGGACAACACTCGGTGGATGCCATATGTGTGTTTTCAATTTAAAAAAACTTTCAGTTAACTACTTGCAGGAGAAAGTAATTGTAGCTGGTGGCCATTTTTAGTACTGTACCAGATTTTAGTTGTGTGTTTGTTTTTAATGTTAAAATGTCTGCATTTGATATCTCACCAGTATTTTCTTTTTTATAAGCAAAATACTTATTTTTATATTTTCTGATGTTGGTTCCAGGGGTACACGGCCAGCAGTGCCCTGGTCAGTGTAGTAGTAGTTGAAAGAATGGACCGCAGACAGGCATCGAAGGCCTAAAATAATAACACATGGCTGTAGGCAATTTTAAATTGGTTCCAGGGGTACACGGGCAGCAGTGGTGTGGTCAGTGTAGTAGTAGTTGAAAGAATGGACCGCAGACAGGCATCGAAGGCCTAAAATAAAAAAATTGGGCTGGCTGTAGGCAATTTTAAATTGGTTCCAGGGGTACACGGGCAGCAGTGGTGTGGTCAGTGGAGGCCTAGTGGAAGGAGTGACCGCAGACAGGCATCGAAGGCCTAAAATAATAACACATGGCTGTAGGCAATTTTAAATTGGTTCCAGGGGTACACGGGCAGCAGTGACCTGGTCAGTGTAGTAGTAGTTGAAAAAATGGACCGCAGACAGGCATCGAATGCCTAAAATAATAACACATGGCTGTAGGCAATTTTAAATTGGTTACAGGGGTACACGGACAGCAGTGACCTGGTCAGTGTAGTAGTAGTTGAAAGAATGGACCGCAGACAGGCATCGAAGGCCTAAAATAAAAAAATTGGGCTGGCTGTAGGCAATTTTAAATTGGTTCCAGGGGTACACGGACAGCAGTGGTGTGGTCAGTGGAGGCCTAGTGGAAGGAGTGACCGCAGACAGGCATCGAAGGCCTAAAATAATAACACATGGCTGTAGGCAATTTTAAATTGGTTCCAGGGGTACACGGGCAGCAGTGACCTGGTCAGTGTAGTAGTAGTTGAAAGAATGGACCGCAGACAGGCATCGAAGGCCTAAAATAATAACACATGGCTGTAGGCAATTTTAAATTGGTTCCAGGGGTACACGGACAGCAGTGGTGTGGTCAGTGGAGGCCTAGTGGAAGGAGTGACCGCAGACAGGCATCGAAGGCCTAAAATAATAACACATGGCTGTAGGCAATTTTAAATTGGTTCCAGGGGTACACGGGCAGCAGTGACCTGGTCAGTGTAGTAGTAGTTGAAAGAATGGACCGCAGACAGGCATCGAAGGCCTAAAATAAAAAAATTGGGCTGGCTGTAGGCAATTTTAAATTGGTTCCAGGGGTACACGGACAGCAGTGGTGTGGTCAGTGGAGGCCTAGTGGAAGGAGTGACCGCAGACAGGCATCGAAGGCCTAAAATAATAACACATGGCTGTAGGCAATTTTAAATTGGTTCCAGGGGTACACGGGCAGCAGTGACCTGGTCAGTGTAGTAGTAGTTGAAAAAATGGACCGCAGACAGGCATCGAATGCCTAAAATAATAACACATGGCTGTAGGCAATTTTAAATTGGTTCCAGGGGTACACGGGCAGCAGTGACCTGGTCAGTGTAGTAGTAGTTGAAAGAATGGACCGCAGACAGGCATCGAAGGCCTAAAATAAAAAAATTGGGCTGGCTGTAGGCAATTTTAAATTGGTTCCAGGGGTACACGGACAGCAGTGGTGTGGTCAGTGGAGGCCTAGTGGAAGGAGTGACCGCAGACAGGCATCGAAGGCCTAAAATAATAACACATGGCTGTAGGCAATTTTAAATTGGTTCCAGGGGTACACGGGCAGCAGTGACCTGGTCAGTGTAGTAGTAGTTGAAAGAATGGACCGCAGACAGGCATCGAAGGCCTAAAATAATAACACATGGCTGTAGGCAATTTTAAATTGGTTCCAGGGGTACACGGACAGCAGTGGTGTGGTCAGTGGAGGCCTAGTGGAAGGAGTGACCGCAGACAGGCATCGAAGGCCTAAAATAATAACACATGGCTGTAGGCAATTTTAAATTGGTTCCAGGGGTACACGGACAGCAGTGGTGTGGTCAGTGGAGGCCTAGTGGAAGGAGTGACCGCAGACAGGCATCGAAGGCCTAAAATAATAACACATGGCTGTAGGCAATTTTAAATTGGTTCCAGGGGTACACGGACAGCAGTGGTGTGGTCAGTGGAGGCCTAGTGGAAGGAGTGACCGCAGACAGGCATCGAAGGCCTAAAATAATAACACATGGCTGTAGGCAATTTTAAATTGGTTCCAGGGGTACACGGGCAGCAGTGGTCTGGTCAGTGGAAGTCTAGTGGAAGGAGTGACCGCAGACAGGCTTCGAAGGCCTAACATAACAAAATTGGGCTGGCTGTAGGCACTTTAAATTGGTTCCAGGGGTACATGGGCAGCAGTGTATGGTCAGTGGAAGTCTAGTGGAAGGAGTGACGGCAGACAGTCTTCGAAGGCCTAACATAACAAAATTGGGCTGACTGTAGGCACTTTTAAATTGGTTCCAGGGTAACACGGCCAGCAGTGGCCTGGTCAGTGTAGTAGTTGTAGAAAGAAGGGACCGCAGACAGGCTTCGAAGGCCTAACATAACAAAAATGTCAAAACAATGGTATTGTCAGTGCCAGGCATTGAAGGATGTCAGCGGCTAGACTACACATTGGTGAAGCTGTGAGAGATAATTTTGCTAGTGGTAGAGCACTGTTTGAGCTGGGGGGGGGAACTGTCTTGTGGCCGGCGGTACAGGCACAGGGCCCCTCATATTACAACGGTGTGTCTGACGTTGGGTGCGCACCACCACCGCCAGAGACACTTTATTGTACTATGAGGGACCCAGTGGCAGTGCCGTCGACCAAAAGCGGCCACACCCACCTCTTCAGACAAACAGCACTCTCAAGGGTCCAAGCGCAAAGTGGCGATAGCACGGCCCCGTGTGGGGAGTTTGGCCATTTCGTGAGGTGGAAACATGTCGTATGCTGGACAATCAGGTGAAGAAAATTACGAGATTGGAAAAGTCATTCAGAATAGTCCACAGGCAAGACCTTTTCATAGGAAAGCTAGGTGTCAGCCGGGCAGGGTGGGGCAAAAGATTTTGAAATCCAGTTGTGGTTCATTTTAATGAAGGTTAGATCATCTACATTTTGGGTAGCCAGACGAGTCCTTTTTTCTGTTAGTATTGAACCTGCAGCACTGAATACTCTTTCTGATAGGACACTAGCTGCCGGGCAAGCAAGCTCCTGCAATGCATATTCTGCCAATTCTGGCCAGGTGTCTAATTTGGATGCCCAGTAATCAAATGGGAATGACGGTTGAGGGAGAACGTCGATAAGGGATGAAAAATAGTTTGTAACCATACTGGACAAATGTTGTCTCCTGTCACTTTGAATTGATGCTGCAGTACCTGTCCTGTCTGCGGTCATAGAAAAATCACTCCACAACCTGGTCAGAAAACCCCTCTGTCCAACGCCACTTCTGATTTCTGCCCCTCTAACACCTCTGGTCTGCTGGCCCCTGGAGCTCGTGTGAGAACGATCACGGGCGCTGTGTGCAGGGAATGCCAGAAGCAAACGGTCAACAAGAGTTGATTGTTTTGTTGCTAATATTAGTTCCAAGTTCTCATGTGGCATAATATTTTGCAATTTGCCTTTATAGCGAGGATCAAGGAGGCAGGCCAACCAGTAATCGTCATCGTTCATCATTTTTGTAATGCGTGTGTCCCTTTTGAGGATACGCAAGGCATAATCCGCCATGTGGGCCAAAGTTCCCGTTGTCAAATCTGCGGTTGTGCTTGGTTGAGGGGCAGTTGCAGGCAAATCTACGTCACTTGTGTCCCTCAAAAAACCAGAACCCGGCCTTGCCACGCCACCAATTTCCCGTGCCCCCGGGAAAGCTTCCTCATTAAAAATATACTCATCCCCATCATCCTCCTCATCCTCCACCTCCTCTTCGCCCGGTACCTCGTCATGTACACTGCCCTGACCAGACAATCGCTGACTGTCATCAAGGCTTTCCTCTTCCTCTGGTGCAGACGCCTGATCCTTTATGTGCGTCAAACTTTGCATCAGCAGACGCATTAGGGGGATGCTCATGCTTATTATGGCGTTGTCTGCACTAACCAGCCGTGTGCATTCCTCAAAACACTGAAGGACTTGACACATGTCTTGAATCTTCGACCACTGCACACCTGACAACTCCATGTCTGCCATCCTACTGCCTGCCCGTGTATGTGTATCCTCCCACAAAAACATAACAGCCCGCCTCTGTTCGCACAGTCTCTGAAGCATGTGCAGTGTTGAGTTCCACCTTGTTGCAACGTCTATGATTAGGCGATGCTGGGGAAGGTTCAAAGAACGCTGATAGGTCTGCATACGGCTGGAGTGTACAGGCGAACGGCGGATATGTGCGCAAAGTCCACGCACTTTGAGGAGCAGGTCGGATAACCCCGGATAACTTTTCAGGAAGCACTGCACCACCAGGTTTAAGGTGTGAGCCAGGCAAGGAATGTGTTTCAGTTGGGAAAGGGAGATGGCAGCCATGAAATTCCTTCCGTTATCACTCACTACCTTGCCTGCCTCAAGATCTACAGTGCCCAGCCACGACTGCGTTTCTTGCTGCAAGAACTCGGACAGAACTTCCGCGGTGTGTCTATTGTCGCCCAAACACTTCATAGCCAATACAGCCTGCTGACGTATGCCAGTAGCTGCCCCATAATGGGAGACCTGGTGTGCAACAGTGGCAGGTGCGGATGGAGTGTTTGTGCGACTGCGGTCTGTGGACGAGCTCTTGCTTCTGCAGGAGGACGAGGAGGAGGAGGAGGAGGGGGTGCGAACGGCTACAGACAACTGTTTACTAGACCGTGGGCTAGGCAGAACTGTCCCAAACTTGCTGTCCCCTGTGGACCCTGAATCCACCACATTTACCCAGTGTGCCGTGATGGACACGTAACGTCCCTGGCCATGCCTACTGGTCCATGCATCTGTTGTCAGGTGCACCTTTGTGCTCACAGATTGCCTGAGTGCATGGACGATGCGCTCTTTAACATGCTGGTGGAGGGCTGGGATGGCTTTTCTGGAAAAAAAGTGTCGACTGGGTAGCTCGTAGCGTGGTACAGCGTAGTCCATCAGGTCTTTGAAAGCTTCGCTTTCAACTAACCGGTAGGGCATCATCTCTAACGAGATTAGTCTAGCTATGTGGGCGTTCAAACCCTGTGTACGCGGATGCGAGGCTAAGTATTTCCTTTTTCTAACCATAGTCTCATGTAGGGTGAGCTGGACTGGAGAGCTGGAGATCGTGGAACTAGCGGGGGTGCCGGTGGACATGGCAGACTGAGAGACGGTGGGAGATGGTATTGTTGCCGCCGGTGCCCTAGATGCAGTGTTTCCTACTACGAAACTGGTGATTCCCTGACCCTGACTGCTTTGGCCTGGCAAAGATACCTGCACAGATACAGCAGGTGGTGCGCTAAATGGTGGTCCTACACTGCCGGAAGGGATGTTGCGTTGATGACTAGCTTCATTGGCCGAGGGTGCAACAACCTTAAGGGACGTTTGGTAGTTAGTCCAAGCTTTCAAATGCATGGTGGTTAAATGTCTATGCATGCAACTAGTATTGAGACTTTTCAGATTCTGACCTCTGCTTAAGGAAGTAGAACATTTTTGACAGATGACTTTGCGCTGATCAATTGGATGTTGTTTAAAAAAATGCCAGACTGCACTCTTTCTAGCATCGGATACCTTTTCAGGCATTGCAGACTGAGCTTTAACCGGATGGCCACGCTGTCCTCCACCAGGTTTTGGCTTTGCCACGCGTTTTGGGCAAGATACGGGCCCGGCAGATGGAACCTGTGGCGATGTTGATGCCTGCTGCGGCCCCTCCTCCTCCTCTGCTTCAGAACTGCTGCCGCCTGCACCCTGTTCCCCCAATGGCTGCCAATCGGGGTCAAGAACTGGGTCATCTAATAACTCTTCTTGTACCTCCTGCGCAACTTCGTCTGTGTCACCGTGTCGTTCGGTGGTATAGCGTTCGTGATGGGGCAACATAGTCTCATCAGGGTCTGATTCTTGATCAGCACCCTGCGAGGGCAATGTTGTGGTCTGAGTCAAAGGACCAGCATAGTAGTCTGGCTGTGGCTGTGCGTCAGTGCACTCCATGTCAGATTCAATTTGTAATGGGCATGGACTGTTAACTGCTTCACTTTCTAAGCCAGGGACGGTATGTGTAAAGAGCTCCATGGAGTAACCCGTTGTGTCGCCTGCTGCATTCTTCTCTGTTGTTGTTTTTGCTGAAGAGGACAAGGAAGTGACTTGTCCCTGACCGTGAACATCCACTAACGACGCGCTGCTTTTACTTTTACCAGTTTCACGAGATGAGGCAAAAGAGCTAGAGGCTGAGTCAGCAAGATAAGCCAAAACTTGCTCTTGCTGCTCCGGCTTTAAAAGCGGTTTTCCTAATCCCAGAAAAGGGAGCGTTCGAGGCCTTGTGTAGCCGGACGACGAACCTGGCTCCACAGCTCCAGACTTAGGTGCAATATTTTTTCCCCCACGACCACCTGATGCTCCACCACTACCACTACCCTCATTACCAGCTGACAATGAACGCCCCCGGCCACGACCTCTTCCACTAGACTTCCTCATTGTTTTAAAAACGTAACCAAACTAACGTTATTTGTTGCAGTCACACAACTTACACGGTGAGCTATAACTTCAGTATGATTTAGCTACCCCTTTACAGGTTGGTGAGACCACAGCGAAAATCAGGCCCAATGTTACACACTCTTTTTTTGGTGGCTGCAAATTAGAGAGATGCCCCACACGCAGGACTGTCACTGAAGCACAAATGTTAATATTAATGTCACACTATTATTTTTTTTTTATTTTTATTTTTTTCAGGAACACTTTAGAAACCCCCCCAAAAAAAAAAAATAGATTTTTGCAGGGAGAATTTAGAAAACAAATGTAACAAACTATATGCTTTCTATGGGCCACTGAGTGAGAGATGACGCACACAGGAATCAGGAGTGGCACACAAGCCCAGAGGCCAATATTTTTCTACCAATGATTGATGGAGTTATTTTCTCTGGTAGATTTTGGAACCCAAATCAAGGAAAAAAAATGTAGGCTTTCTATGGACCACAATTGGAGAGAGAGAGAGAGAGAGATGGCACACCCAGGAGTCAAGACTGGCACACAAGCAGAAAGGCCAATATTAACCCCTTAATCCCATATGACGTACTATCCCGTCCAGGTGACCTGGGACTTAATTCCCATGGACGGGATAGTACGTCATATGCGATCGGCCGCGCTCACGGGGGGAGCGCGGCCGATCGCGGCCGGGTGTCAGCTGCCTATCGCAGCTGACATCCGGCACTATGTGCCAGGAGCGGTCACGGACCGCTCCCGGCACATTAACCCCCGGCACACCGCGATCAAAGATGATCGCGGTGTGCCGGCGGTGCAGGGAAGCATCGCGCAGGGAGAGGGCTCCCTGCGGGCTTCCCTGAGACGATCGGTACACGGTGATGTGCTCACCGTGTACCGAGCGTCTTCTCCCTGCAGTCCCCGGATCCAAAATGGCCGCCGGGCTGCATCCGGGTCCTGCAGGGAGCACTTCCGGGTCAGGATCAGGCTGCAGCTGCAGCTCTAATCCTGCCCGGCTGTATGTCAGATCACCGATCTAACAGAGTGCTGTGCACACTGTCAGATCGGTGATCTGTGATGTCCCCCCCTGGGACAAAGTGAAAAAGTAAAAAAAAAAATTTCCACACTTGTAAAAAAAAAAAAAAAAAAAATTCCTAAATAAAGCAGAAAAAAAAAAATATTATTCCCATAAATACATTTCTTTACATAAAAAAAAAACAAAAAAAACAATAAAAGTACACATATTTAGTATCGCCGCGTCCGTAACGACCCGACCTATAAAACTGGCCCACTAGTTAACCCCTTCAGTGAACACCGTAAGAAAAAAAAAAAAAAACGAGCCAAAAAACAACGCTTTATTATCATAACGCTGAACAAAAAGTGGAATAACACGCGATCAAAAAGACGGATATAAATAACCATGGTACCTCTGAAAACGTCATCTTGTCCCGCAAAAAACGAGCCGCCATATAGCATCATAACCAAAAAAATAAAAAAGTTATAGTCCTGAGAATAAAGCGATGCCAAAATAATTATTTTTTCTATAAAATAGCTTTTATCGTATAAAAGCGCCAAAACATAAAAAAAATGATATAAATGAGGTATCGCTGTAATCGTACTGACCCGAAGAATAAAACTGCTTCATCAATTTTACCAAACGCGGAACGGTATAAACGCCTCCCCCAAAAGAAATTCATGAATAGCTGGTTTTTGGTCATTCTGCCTCACAAAAAATCGGAATAAAAAGCGATAAAAAAATGTCACATGTCCGAAAATGTAACCGATAAAAACGTCAACTCGTCCCGCAAAAAACAAGACCTCACATGACTCTGTGGACCAAAATATGGAAAAATTATAGGTCTCAAAATGTGGAGACACAAAAACTTTTTTGCTATAAAAAGCGTCTTTTAGTGTGTGACGGCTGCCAATCATAAAAATCCGATATAAAAAACTCGCTATAAAAGTAAATCAAACCCCCCTTCATCACCCCCTTAGTTAGGCTAGGTTCACATTGCGTTAATGGGTTAACGCTAACGGACAGCGTTGCACGGCGAAAATGTCACAATTAACGCCGTGCAACGGGTCCGTTAGCACAACCATTGACAGCAATGTGATTTTCGGGTGTAGCGCATCGCTAGAGCGTGCCATTTTCGGCTCGCGCTAGCAAGGTGCCGTTCTTTTGTGGCGCGCCTCAGACGCTGCTTGCAGCGTCCGCGGCGCGCCCGAGGTCCGATCCCCGATCTTCCAGAGCGGGGACGTTAACGCGACCACTAAACACGACACCTAAAAAGACATTGCGTTAGCGCAATCCGCTAGTGCTAAACGGATTTCCCTAATGCAATGTGAACCTAGCCTTAGGGAAAAATAATAAAATTAAAAAAAATGTATTTATTTCCATTTTCCCATTAGGGTTAGGGTTAGGGCTAGGGTTAGGGCTAGGGTTAGGGTTAGGGTTTGTATTACATTTACGGTTGGGATTAGGGTTGGGATTAGAATTAGGGGTGTGTCAGGGTTAGGTGTGTGGTTAGGGTTACAGTTGGGATTAGGGTTAGGGGTGCGTTTGGATTAGGGTTTCAGTTATAATTGGGGGTTTCCACTGTTTAGACACATCAGGGGCTCTCCAAACGCGACATGGCGTCCGATCTCAATTCCAGCCAATTCTGCATTGAAAAAGTAAAACAGTGCTCCTTCACTTCCGAGCTCTCCCGTGCGCCCAAACAGGGGTTTACCCCAACATATGGGGTATCATCGTACTCGAGACAAATTGGACAACAACTTTTTGGGTCCAAGTTCTCTTGTTATCCTTGGGAAAATAAAAATTTGGGGGGCTAAAAATCATTTTTGTGGGAAAAAAAAGGATTTTTTATTTTCACGGCTCTGCGTTGTAAACTGTAGTGAAACACTTGGGGGTTCAAAGTTTTCACAACACATCTAGATAAGTTCCATGGGAGGTCTAGTTTCAATATGGGGTCACTTGTGGGTGGTTTCTACTGTTTGGGTACATCAGGGGCTCTGCAAATGCAACGTGACGCCTGCAGACCAATCCATCTAAGTCTGCATTCCAAATGGCGCTCCTTCCCTTCCGAGCTCTGCCATGCGCCCAAACAGTGGTTCCCCCCCACATACGGGGTATCAGCGTACTCAAGACAAATTGAACAACAACTTTTGGGGTCCAATTTATTCTGTTACCCTTGTAAAAATACAAAGCTGGGGGCTAAAAAATCATTTTTGTGAAAAAAAAAAAGAATTTTTATTTTCACGGCTCTGCGTTATAAACTGTAGTGAAACACTTAGGGGTTCAAAGTTCTCACAACACATCTAGATAAGTTCCTTGGGAGGTCTAGTTTCTAATATGGGGTCACTTGTGGGGGGTTTGTACTGTTTGGGTACATCAGGGGCTCTGCAAATGCAACGTGACTCCTGCAGACCAATCCATCTAAGTCTGCATTCCAAATGGCGCTCCTTCCCTTCCGAGCTCTGCCATGCGCCCAAACAGTGGTTCCCCCCCACATATGGGGTATCAGCGTACTCAGGACAAATTGGACAACAACTTTTGGGGTCCAATTTATTATGTTACCCTTGTGAAAATACAAAACTGGGGGCTAAAAAATAATTTTTGCGAAAAAAAAAAAAAAAATTATTTTAACGGCTCTGCGTTATAAACTGTAGTGAAACATTTGGGGGTTCAAAGCTCTCAAAACACATCTAGATAAGTTCCTTATGGGGTCTAGTTTCCAAAATGGTGTCACTTGTGGGGGGTTTTAATGTTTAGGCACATCAGGGGCTCTCCAAACCAACATGGCGTCCTAACTTAATTCCAGTCAATTTTGCATTGAAAAGTCAAATGGCGCTCCTTCCCTTCCGAGCTCTGCTATGCACCCAAAAAGTGGTTTACCCCCACATATGGGGTATCGTCGCACTCAGGACAAATTGCACAACAACTTTTGTGGTCTAATTTCTTCTCTTACCCTTGGGAAAATAAAAAATTGGGGGCGAAAAGATCATTTTTGTGAAAAAATAAGATTTTTTATTTTTACGGCTCTGCATTATAAACTTCTGTGAAGCACTTGTTGGGTCAAAGTGCTCACCACACATCTAGATAAGTTCCTTAAGGGGTCTACTTTTCAAAATGGTGTCACTTGTGAGGGGTTCCAATGTTTAGGCACATCAGGGGCTCTCCAAACGCAACATGGCGTCCCATCTCAATTCCAGTCAATTTTGCATTGAAAAGTCAAATGGCGCTCCTTCCCTTCCGAGCTCTGCCATACGCCCAAACAATGGTTTACACCCATATATGGGGTATCAGCGTACTCAGGACAAATTGGCCAACAATTTTTGAGGTCCAATTTCTTCTCTTACTCTTGGGAAAATAAAAAATTGGGGGCGAAAAGATCATTTTTGTGAAAAAATATGATTTTTTATTTTTACGGCTCTGCATTATAAACTTCTGTGAAGCAATTGGTGGGTCAAAGTGGTCACCACACATCTAGATAAGTTCCTTAGGGTGTCTACTTTCCAAAATGGTGTCACTTGTGGGGGGTTTCAATGTTTAGGCACATCAGTGGCTCTCCAAACGCAACATGGCGTCCCATCTCAATTCCTGTCAATTTTGCATTTAAAAGTCAAATGGCGCTCCTTCCCTTCCGAGCTCTGCCATGCGCCCAAACAGTGGTTTACTCCCACATATGGGCTATCAGCGTACTCAGTACAGATTGTACAACAATGTTTGGCATCCATTTTATCCTGTTACCCTTGGTAAAATAAAACAAATTGGAGCTGAAATAAATTTTGTGTGAAAAAAAGTTAAATATTCATTCTTATTTAAACATTCCAAAAATTCCTGTGAAACCCCTGAAGGGTTAATAAACTTCTTGAATGTGGTTTTGAGCACCTTGAGGGGTGCAGTTTTTAGAATGGTCTCACACTTGGGTATTTTCTATCATATAGACCCCTCAAAATGACATCAAATGAGATGTGGTCCCTAAAAAAAAATGGTGTTGTAAAAATGAGAAATTGCTGGTCAACTTTTAACCCTTATAACTCCCTAACAAAAAAAAATTTTGGTTCCAAAATTGTGCTGATGTAAAGTAGACATGTGGGAAATGTTACTTATTAAGTATTTTGCGTGAGATATCTCTGTGATTTAAGGGCATAAAAATTTAAAGTTGGAAAATTGCGAAACTTTCTAAATTTTCGCCAAATTTCCGTTTTTTTCACAAATAAACGCAAGTTATATCGAATAAATGTTACTACTAAAATGAAGTACAATATGTCACGAGAAAACAATGTCAGAATCGCCAAGATCCGTTGAAGCGTTCCAGAGTTATAACCTCATAAAGGGACAGTGGTCAGAATTGTAAAAATTGGCCCGGTCATTAACGTGCAAACCACCCTCGGGGCTTAAGGGGTTAATCTCCCACTGTTTTTTTTTTTTTTTTTTTTTTTCAGGGAGACTTTAGAAAAAAAAATAATAAAAAAAATATGATTTTATCAGGAAGAATTTAGAAACCAAATAAAATAAAATGATTTTTTCAGGGAGAATTTATAAAACAAATAAAAACAAAAATAGGCGTTCTATGGCCCACTGACTGAGAGATGACGCACACAGGAGTCAGGAGTGGCACACAAACCCAGAGGCCAATATTTTTCTACCAATGATTGATGTAGTTATTTTCTCTGGTAGATTTTAGAACCCAAATCAAGGAAAAAAAATGTAGGCTTTCTATGGACCACAATTGGAGAGAGAGAGAGAGAGAGAGAGAGAGAGAGAGAGAGAGAGAGAGAGAGAGATGGCACACCCAGGAGTCAAGACTGGCACACAAGCAGAAAGGCCAATATTAATCTCCCACTGTTTTTTTTGGTTGTTTTTTTTTTTTTTTTTTCAGGGAGACTTTAGAAAAAAAAATAATAAAAAAAATATGATTTTATCAGGAAGAATTTAGAAACCAAATAAAATAAAATGATTTTTTCAGGGAGAATTTATAAAACAAATAAAACCAAAAATAGGCGTTCTATGGCCCACTGACTGAGAGATGACGCACCCAGGAGTCAAGACTGGCACACAAGCAGAAAGGCCAATATTAATCTCCCACTGTTTTTTTTGGTTGTTTTTTTTTTTTTTTTTTCAGGGAGACTTTAGAAAAAAAAATAATAAAAAAAATATGATTTTATCAGGAAGAATTTAGAAACCAAATAAAATAAAATGATTTTTTCAGGGAGAATTTATAAAACAAATAAAACCAAAAATAGGCGTTCTATGGCCCACTGACTGAGAGATGACGCACCCAGGAGTCAAGACTGGCACACAAGCAGAAAGGCCAATATTAATCTCCCACTGTTTTTTTTTTTTTTTTTCAGGGAGACTTTAGAAAAAAAAATAATAAAAAAAATATGATTTTATCAGGAAGAATTTAGAAACCAAATAAAATAAAATGATTTTTTCAGGGAGAATTTAGAAAACAAATAAAACCAAAAATAGGCGTTCTATGGCCCACTGACTGAGAGATGACGCACACAGGAGTCAGGAGTGGCACACAAACCCAGAGGCCAATATTTTTCTACCAATGATTGATGTAGTTATTTTCTCTGGTAGATTTTAGAACCCAAATCAAGGAAAAAAAATATAGGCTTTCTATGGACCACAATTGGAGAGAGAGAGAGAGAGAGAGAGAGAGAGAGATGGCACACCCAGGAGTCAAGACTGGCACACAAGCAGAAAGGCCAATATTAATCTCCCACTGTTTTTTTGGTTGTTTTTTTTTTTTTTTTTTCAGGGAGACTTTAGAAATAAAAATAATAAAAAAAATATGATTTTATCAGGAAGAATTTTGAAACCAAATAAAATAAAATGATTTTTTCAGGGAGAATTTAGAAAACAAATAAAACCAAAAATAGGCGTTCTATGGCCCACTGACTGAGAGAGAGAGAGAGATGGAACGCTTAGTACTGGCACACAAGCCCAAAGGGCAATATTAATCTCCCTTTTTTTTTCCAGGGAGAATTTCTAAAACCCAAAAAAAAAATAAAATAGGCTTTCTATGGCCCACTATTTGTGAGAGAGATGGGACGCTCAGGACTGGCACAGATGGCACGCTCAGGACTGGCACAGAAGCCCAGAGGCCAATATTAATCTCCCTTTTTTTCTGGGAGAATTTATAAAACCAAAAAAATATTTAAATAGGCTTTCTATGGCCCACTATTTGTGAGAGAGATGGCACGCTCAGGACTGGCACAGATGGCACGCTCACAACTGGCACACAAGCCCAGAGGCCAATATTAATCTCCCTTTTTTCAGGGAGAATTTCTAAAACCCAAAAAAAAAATAAAATAGGCTTTCTATGGCCCACTATTTGTGAGAGAGATGGGACGCTCAGGACTGGCACAGATGGCACGCTCAGGACTGGCACAGAAGCCCAGAGGCCAATATTAATCTCCCTTTTTTTCTGGGAGAATTTATAAAACCAAAAAAATATTTAAATAGGCTTTCTATGGCCCACTATTTGTGAGAGAGATGGCACGCTCAGGACTGGCACAGATGGCACGCTCACAACTGGCACACAAGCCCAGAGGCCAATATTAATCTCCCTTTTTTCAGGGAGAATTTCTAAAACCCAAAAAAAAAAAAAAATAGGCTTTCTATGGCCCACTATTTGTGAGAGAGATGGGACGCTCAGGACTGGCACAGATGGCACGCTCAGGACTGGCACAGAAGCCCAGAGGCCAATATTAATCTCCCTTTTTTTCTGGGAGAATTTATAAAACCAAAAAAATATTTAAATAGGCTTTCTATGGCCCACTATTTGTGAGAGAGATGGCACGCTCAGGACTGGCACAGATGGCACGCTCACAACTGGCACACAAGCCCAGAGGCCAATATTAATCTCCCTTTTTTCAGGGAAAATTGATAAAACAAAAAAAAAAATTAAATAGGCTTTCTATGGCCCACTATTTGTGAGAGAGATGGCACGCTCAGGGCTGGCTGGCACAGATGGCACGCTCAGGACTGGCACACAAGCCCAGAGGCCAATATTAATCTCCCTTTTTTTCTGGGAGAATTTATAAAACCAAAAAAATATTTAAATAGGCTTTCTATGGCCCACTATTTGTGAGAGAGATGGCACGCTCAGGACTGGCACAGATGGCACGCTCACAACTGGCACACAAGCCCAGAGGCCAATATTAATCTCCCTTTTTTCAGGGAAAATTTATAAAACAAAAAAAAAAATTAAATAGGCTTTCTATGGCCCACTATTTGTGAGAGAGATGGCACGCTCAGGGCTGGCACAGATGGCACGCTCAGGACTGGCACACAAGCCCAGAGGCCAATATTAATCTCCCTTTTTTTCAGGGAGAATTTATAAAACCAAAAAAAAAAATAAATAGGCTTTCTATGGCCCACTATTTGTGAGAGAGATGGCACACTCAGGACTGGCACACAAGCCCAAAGGCCAATATTAATCTCCCACTGTATTTTTATCAGGGAGAATTTATACACCCCACAAAAAAAAATACAGAAAAATGAAAAGGCTTTCTATGGCCCACTATGTGAGAGAGATGGCACACACAGGGATGGCACTCTAGCAGAAATGCCAAATTGCCAATCTTAATCTCCCACCAAAAAAAAAAAAAAAAAAAAAACAGGGAATGTCCTACAATTACTATCTCCCTGCCTGCAGTAATCTCAGCCAGGTATGGCAGGCAGCTACTATCTCCCTGCCTGCAGTAATCTCAGCCAGGTATGGCAGGCAGCAATAAGGAGTGGACTGATGCACAAATGAAATAAAAAGTGTGGACAAACAAAAAAGATAGCTGTGCAGAAAGGAAGGAACAAGAGGATTTGTGCTTTGAAAAAAGCAGTTGGTTTGCACAGCGGCGTACACACAGCAATGCAGCTATCAGGGAGCCTTCTAGGGCAGCCCAATGAGCTACAGCGCTGAGGGGAAAAAAAAAAAAAAAAAAACTTCCACTGTCCCTGCACACCGAGGGTGGTGTTGGACAGTGCAAATCGCTGCAGCACAAGCGGTTTTGTGGTTAATGGACCCTGCCTAACGCTATCCCTGCTTCTGACAAAGCGGCAGCAACCTCTCCCTAAGCTCAGATCAGCAGCAGTAAGATGGCGGTCGGCGGGAACGCCTCTTTATAGCCCCTGTGACGTCGCAGACAGCAAGCCAATCACTGCAATGCCCTTCTCTAAGATGGTGGGGACCAGGACCTATGTCATCACGCTGCCCACACTCTGCGTTTACCTTCATTGGCTGAGAAATGGCGCTTTTCGCGTCATTGAAACGCGACTTTGGCGCGAAAGTCGCGTACCGCATGGCCGACCCCGCACAGGGGTCGGATCGGGTTTCATGAAACCCCGACTTAGCCAAAAGTCGGCGACTTTTGAAAATGTTCGACCCGTTTCGCTCAACCCTAGCAAGTACTGTTCTACAATTGTTTACACCAAGGTTTTCACCATGGCATTGGCCAATTACATATATAATGCAAACAGCTATGTACTGCATAGAATACCCTAGGCTAGAGGTATCTCTCATAGACAATGAAGTTCACCCAGCCCAGTGATTAAGACAGGAGTGTATTTGTCATTCCATTATTTAAAGAAACTTGTCTGAACAATTACGGTTAGTTTTCGTTTTTGTTGATGTATCCTTCTACCAAGTAGTCTCTTGTGCAATGCGTAAATAACTGAGTCATTCCCATGCCTGGGGCCAGCAAGAGATATTGCTCTAGACTGGATGTTCTTCAACTTAAACATATTCATGTTAATGATTATAATGCATGATGTAGAAAGAAAATATTGTTTGGAATTGTCTGAAATGCTGAAATCAATTCTAAATATATGTAGCCAAAGTAGAAAGTGAGGACATCCCCAGTTTTTTTTTAAGCAAGTGGACATAATATTTGGAGGAAACAATCTAAAGCCTTAAAAACGTACAATATTTAAAATATCGGAAAGCACCCTGCACGTATACATTTCGTCGCTCCTGGTCTTTCTGTACTAAATGTACTTATTTATTGTACTCTCTTATATAGCACAATTACTTTCACAGTGCTTTACAGACATTTTCATCACTGTCCCCATTGAGGCTCACAATCTACATTCCCTATCAGTATGTGTTTGTAGTGTGAGAGGAAACTGGAGAACTTGGGGACACTCAAACAAATATGGAGAGAACATGTGTTGCAGATTGATGAGGTCCTTGATGAGATTGGTTTTGCAGATGTCCTAGGTGATTTGAACCTAAGATCCCAACGCACCAGGGTTACCGTTCTAACCACTGAACCACCGTGCTTCTAAATCAACTCACCTTTTTAAAACACTTCAATAAAGATTCCAGTGGATTCATAATTATGGTTGTCAGAACCTTCAAGGGAGACATAGCTAGGGAAGTTTGAATTCAAAAACCCAATCCTTTTGCTCCTGCACTAGATAAGCTGGCAGAGGTGCAAAACCAAACATTCATGTGTATGTGGGAGAGGAGAGCGATGGCCATTCATCAAGAACTGTCTATCTTAAATGAGTATCTTAACCCCTTATGTGGCCAATTTTTGTTTTTTGTACTCGTGTAGTAAGTTTATTTTTTAATGGTTTCAACACTCCAATTAATTATTATTAATTATTGATATGCTTTCAATCAGATATATACAGTACAGACCAAAAGTTTGGACACACCTTCTCATTTAAAGATTTTTCTGTATTTTCTTGACTATGAAAATTGTACATTCACACTGAAGGCATCAAAACTATAAATTAACACATGTGGAATTATATACTTAACAAAAAAAGTGTGAAATAATTGAAATTATGTCTTATATTCTAGGTTCTTCAAAGTAGCCACTGTAACGGGGTCTACCAAGCTGGGGTACCTCTTTCAGTACCACCCCATGTTTCAGGAGGTCCACTCTGCTTTGGCTGGAGTCTGAATGAAGGACGCTGGCTGGAATTCCTTGGTTACCTGGGAGCATATAAAATATCACTGCTTCTCCACGTATTTCCAGTCTGACAAAACTTTATTCACAGGACACAGAATATATCACACAGATACAGAGGGCAGGCCAGACATACATTACAATAGCCGCAGGGGGCCGGAGCCTGCCGATATTTACTGTGGGAATTACAAAGGTGGGGGGAGGACAGAAGGGGGATATCTTGTCCCCTCTGCCCAGGGGTGCAGCCTGTGGGCTGATGCATCTCACATGGAACCTATTATACATGCATATAACTGCACAACATATTCTGAGTGCTGAGTGGTTTCGTAACATGGCTCCCCTTTTCAGCGACGCGATAGGCATACACAGTCTGACCCTTAACGGATCGGTTTGGGGATGACCAAAGTTTATGGTGTTGGTACAAGTTCCTTTTGTCGACTTAGTCCATTGGCGTTACCGTTTCGTTTGCCTGGTAGTGGATGGTGAAGTCCAGAGGTTGTAGGGCTAAACTCCACCGCAGTAATCTGGCGTTGTCTCCGGAGACCCGATTAAGCCAGACTAGGGGATTATGGTCCGTTAGGAGAGAAAACTGTCGTTCCATACAAATATGGTTGCAACTTTTTGAGTGCCCATACTACTGCCAGGCACTCCTTCTTGATGGCCGAATAGCTTACTTCACGGGGCAGTAGTTTCCGACTCAGGTAAGCTACCGGGTGTTCTTGGCCGTCCGGCCCGATTTGGCTAAGCACTGCCCCCAAATCCAAATATAGAAGCATCTGTGTGAACCAGGAAATGTTTAGCTGGATCGGATGCGGCCAATACAGGGGTATTGGTTGAGGCATCCTTTAGTTGGCGGAAGGCTTCCTCATACTCTGGGGTCCAGGTTACCTGGCGGGGTTGGTTCTTACGGGTCAGATCAGTGAGGGGCTTCGCTACGCCGCTGTAATTAGGAACACATTTCCTGTAATACCCCGCTGTCCCTAGAAACACCATGACCTGGGTTTTAGTGCGTGGGGTGGGCCATTTGGTTATGGCCTCAATCTTGGCTGGTTCTGGTCTCTGTTTCCCACTTCCCACCCAATGCCCTAAATACTGAACCTCTGCTTTGCCCACGTGACACTTGTTTGGGATCAGGGTGATTCCGGCCTTGTCATGCTGTAGATGGCGATGTCGTCCAGGTAGGCACAAGCATAGTCCTGGAGACCATCCAGAAGCCGGTCAGCCAGCCTCTGGAAGGTCGCCAGGGCATTCAACATCCCGAATGGCATAACTCAAAACTGGAATAAGCCAAGCGGGGTGACAAATGCCGACTTGGGAATAGCGTCAGGACTAAGGGGTAATCTGCCAGTAGCCTTTGCATAGATCAATGGTGGTCAAATACTGTGCTGCCGCCAGCCGGTTTCATGACTCATCCACACGCGGCATGGGATGCGCATCTGTCACTGTTTTCTCATTGAGCTTACGATAGTCTACACAAAACCGTGTAGTCCCATCCTTCTTGGGCACTAACACTACGGGAGATGGCCAGGGACTATCTGACTCTTCAATGACGCAACATCTCTTGTATCTCTTGTCACATCCCTTCTCGTACAGACTCAGGGACGCGGAAGGGAGGTTGTCGCAGGGGGGTCTGATCCTGGGTCTCAACCTTGTGTTGTGCCAGGCGAGTGTACCCTGGTTTCCCTGAAAACATCCTCTGTCGCTGCCTCAACAACTCCACCTGCTGTCTCTCCCGGGGGCCTAGGTCTTCACCCAAGAGTACCTGGTCCCATGTTTTAGACTGAGTCCTTTCCCGTAAAACATCAGGCAAGGGAAGTCTGGCTAAATCCTCTGCTTCAGGTGCACAGATGGCCACTACCTCTTCAGGGCGCTCCCGGTAGGGCTTCAGCATATTCACGTGGAACATGCGGATAACCCTGGGGTTGTCACAATCGGCGACATTATAGGTTGTGTCGGCTATTTTCCCCACTACCTGGTAGGGCCCCTGCCATGCAGCTTGGAACTTGTTCTGCCTGGTGGGCTCTAACACCAGGACCTTCTGTCCTATTTCCAAGGTGCACTCTCTGGCCCTCCGATCGTACCATACGCGCTGGCGCCGCTGGGCCACCTGCATGTTCCCACATAGAGCCTGGGTCAGCTCCTGTAGGCGGTCTCGGACTTCCAGCACATAGGGTACAATAGGTACCCCTTCTATGATGCCCTCCCCTTCCCAGTGTTCTAGCACTAAGTCTAGGGGTCCCCTTACCCGTCTCCTGTATACCAGTTCGAACGGGGAGAACCCCGTGGATTCTTGGGGCACCTCCCGATAGGCAAACAGGAGGTGAGGCAAGAATTTCTCCCAGTCCCTGTAGGTCCTGGTAAAAGTCCCAATGAGTTGTTTTAACGTCCCGTTAAAGCTTTCACACAACCCATTGGTTTGCGGGTGGTACGGGGCGCTTCTAATAGGCTTTACGCTGCACAGCTTCCCCAGTTGGTTGGTCACCTCTGCTGTAAACTGAGTACCCTGGTCCGAGATAATTTCCCGGGGAAATCCAACCCATGAGAAAACCTGGAGCAGGGCAGCCACCACCGTCTCTGCCGGTATGTTAGGTAATGCAACCGCCTCTGGATACCGTGTGGCATAATCTACCACTGTCAATATATATCTTTTCCCTGACAGACTGGGTTTGGCTAACGGCCCTATCAGATCGACCGCTACTCGGCTAAATGGTTCCTCCACAATGGGGAGGGGGCGTAATTTGGCCTTACATCGATCTCCCCTCTTGCCAATGCGCTGGCAACTGTCACAGGTCTGGCAGTACTGACGAATATCATAGGTTACCCCCGGCCAAAAGAAGTTTTGTGTCAGACGATGCCTGGTGCGACTGACGCCGAAGTGCCCGGCCAACGGTATGTCATGAGATTCGCAGTAACTCCTACCTATACTTCTTGGGAACTACCAGCTGTCGTTTTATAATGGGGCTCGTCCCTGTGTTGTGCTGCTCTGTGATCCGGTAGAGGAGTCCCTGCTTCCATATAAACTGTTCCCCTTCCAGTACCCCTCTCCCCTCTTGTGCCTTCCCACAATATCCCTCCAATGAAGGATCCTCAAGTAACTCCCTCTTAAATTCATCTGGGGTGGCCCAAGAAATGTGCCTGGCTATGGGAATACATGTAGGGCTGGGATGTCTTACCTGGGCCTCCTCTGAGTGTGATTCCACCTCCGCAGCTTGAGCTTGTCTCCGGGTGGTCACAGGATATGTCTCAGCCAGAGTGGCAACAGAGAAGGCAGACAACATGGGCCCCAAGTCATTTCACAGCAAGATGTCTGCAGGCAAATCCTCCATCAAACCGACCTCAACAAGGCCATCCCCAACTCCCCAGTTCAGGTGAATCCTGGCAGTGGGCAGTCGATGTATGGCTCCCCCTGCTACACGGACTGCCACTGTCCGGTCCGTCTTCTCTTGGTCCCGGACGAGATGAGGCTGCACAAGGGTCAAAGTTGCCCTGGAATCTCATAGTCCCTGCATATGTTTCCCATTAAACCACACGACCTGTCGATGCTGTTGTCGATTATCTGCCTGGGCTGCCTGCACGGGGTCCACTTCATGCAGCACTTCCTCCATCTCTTCCACCCCTTGATTAGTCGTAGAGCACCCAATGTCGGGTCAGCTTCACCTTGATAGCAGTGTACAGCGGCCCGGCTGAAGGCAGCTGTTCCTGCCTTTGGCCACTGGGCATGCTGAGTCCGGTTGGGACATTGTTTTTGTAGGTGGCCCAGCTGACAGCAGGTGTGGCATCGCGCCCTAGGGGAACTGTGGTAGGCCGGGTTTCTAGCTGGTCCCCCTACAATCTTCAGTGGTTTGGGGCTCTCCAGGCCCATGGGCGGACCCCTAGTGATCATCTTTGATCCAGACAACTGAGGCCTCCTGGTATCATGATGTTCATCGGACAGACGAGCGGCTTCCTCAAGAGTCGTTGGCCGCCTGTCCCGAAGCCATTACTGTGTCTCGAGGGTTAGTCCATTAAAGAATCGTTCTAACAAGACGTGCTGGAGGACGTCCTCCTTAGTGGTTGCTTGGCTCCCTTGTACCCACTGTAGCTGTGACCGCCGTATTCAGCGTGGGTATCGATTATTCGTTTTATAAGTCCATGGAACTTTTGGCGGTATGCCTCTGGTGTCAGCGCATACCGGGCCAAGATCACTTCTTTGATCCACTCATAGTCCATACTGTCCTCATCAGGTACCGTGCGATAGGCGTCCGCTGCCCGGCCTGTCAGCTTGCTGGCCAAAATCTGAACCCATTCCTCCGGCTTCACTTGATGAAGGGCACACTGTCGCTCAAAGTCCTGCAGAAAGCCATCAATGTCTTCCTCTGCCTCCCCCAACTGTCGGATGGCATTAAACTGGATCTTTTTGTGGCTTACTGTTGAAGGTACCTGGTCGCAGGCCAGAGCTCCCCCTGCTCGCTGACTCTCCTCTCTCCGCTCTGCCATCTCCATCTTGGCCAGCTCCACTTTGGTCCGCTCTGTCATCTCCATCTTGGCTAGCTCTATCTTGGTCCGCTCGGCCATCTTCTCCTTCAGATCACATCAGCCATCAACTCTCGCATGATCTCTACTGCAGGGTTTGGGCCATAGAACGCCAGTCTGTTCTTTACCTCCTTCTGGAGTTCAGTCTCCTCCACGTTCACATTGGGGGGTGCTGCACTGTCGTGTTCCATGATGGCTGCTATCAAATCCGCTTTTGTTTTGTTGCTGGCGAACAACCCTCGGGCTTCCACGAGATCTTTTAATGTAGTCCTCTTTAACTTCTGGTAGTTGTTTTCCATTCATTCCTTTCCTCCTGTAGAAAGGGTATCATATCCCGCTGTCTGCCACCATTGTAACGGGGTCTACCAAGCTGGGGTACCTCTTTCAGTACCACCCCGTGTTTCAGGAGGTCCACTCTGCTTTGGCTGGAGTCTGAATGAAGGACGCTGGCTGGAATTCCTTGGTTACCTGGGAGCATATAAAATATCACTGCTTCTCCACGTATTTCCAGTCTGACAAAACTTTATTCACAGGACACAGAATATATCACACAGATACAGAGGGCAGGCCAGACATACATTAAAATAGCCGCAGGGGGCCGGAGCCTGCCGATATTTACTGTGGGAATTACAAAGGTGGGGGGAGGACAGAAGGGGGATATCTTGTCCCCTCTGCCCAGGGGCGCAGTCTGATGCATCTTACATGGAACCTGGAACGTGGGCTGATGCATCTTACATGGAACCTATTATACATGCATATAACTACACAACATATTCTGAGTGCTGAGTGGTTTCGTAACACGTAACAGCCACCTTTTGCTTTGATGACTGCTTTGCACACTCTTGGCATTCTCTTGATGAGCTTCAAGAGGTAGTCCCCGGGAATGGTTTTCACTTCACAGGTGTGCCCTGTCAGGTTTAATAAGTGGGATTTCTTGCCTTATAAATGGAGTTAGGACCATCAGTTGTGTTGCGCAGAAGTCGGGGGGGTAGTCCTACTGAATAGAATGATTGAATTTGTATTATGGCAAGAAAAAAGCAGCTAAGTAAAGAAAACTGAGTGGCCATCATTACTTTAAGGAATGAAGGTCAGTCAGTCCGAAAAATTGGGAAAACTTTGAAAGTGTCCCCAAGTGCAGTGGCAAAAACCATCAAGCGCTACAAAGAATCTGGCTCACATGAGGACCGCCCCAGGAAAGGAAGACCAAGAGTCACCTCTGATTCTGAGGATACAGTAAGTTTATCTGAATCACCAGCCTCAGAAATCGCAGGTTAACAGCAGCTCAGATTAGGGCAGGTTCACATTGCATCATGGCAGTCCGTTAGACGGACTACGTTACACTGTGGCATAAATGCGGTGTAACGTAGTCTGTTACGGCCGCCATTGACTGCAATGTCGAACACATTGCTAGCGCACGCCCACAATGGGCGTGCGCTAGGGATGTGCCGTCATTGAGTGACAGACCCAGAGACGCGGGCTGCAGCGTTTCCGGGTCCGTCACTGCTAGCACAGATAGAGCTAGCAGATGCTCTATCTGCGCTAGCGCCATGTAACGTTGGCACTTGCGCTAGCAGCAGCTTGTTAGCGTATGTGCTGAACAGGCTAATGCTAGCGCAGTGTGAACCCGGCCTTAGAGACCAGGTCAATGCCACACAGAGTTCTACCAGCAGACACATCTCTACGACAACTGTTAAGAGAAGACTTTGTGCAGCAGGCCTTCATGGTAAAATAGCTGCTAGGAAACCACTGCTAAGAACAGGCAACAAGCAGAAGATACTCGTTTGGGCTAAAGAACACAAGGAATGGACATTAGACCAGTGGAAATCTTTGCTTTGGTCTGATGAGTCCAAATTTGAGATCTTTGGTTCCAACCACCGTGTCTTTGTGCGATGCAGAAAAGGTAAACGGATGGACTCTACATGCCTGGTTCCAACCGTGAATTATGGAGGAGAGGGTGTGATGGTGTGGGGGTGCTTTGCTGGTGACACTGTTGAGGATTTATTCAAAATTGAAGGCATACTGAACCAGCATGGCTACCACAGCATCTTGCAGCGGCATGCTATTCCATCCAGTTTGCGTTTATTTGGACCATCATTTATTTTTCAACAGGACAATGACCCCAAACACACCTCCAGGCTGTGAAAAGGCTATTTGACCAAGAAGTAGAGTGATTGGGGGCTACGCCAGATGACCTGGCCTCCACAGTCACCAGACCAGTCACCAATCAAGATGGTTTGGGGTGGACCACAGAGTGAAGGCAAAAGGGCCAACAAGTGCTAAGCATCTCTGGGAACTCCTTCAAGATTGTTGGAAGACCATTCCCGGTGACTACTTCTTGAAGCCCATCAAGAGAATGCCAAGAGTGTGCAAAGCAGTCATCAAAGCAAAAGGTGGCTACTTTGAAGAACCTAGCATACAAGACATGATTTTAGTTGTTTCACACTTTTTTGTTAAGCATATAATTCCATATGTGTTAATTCATAGTTTTGATGCCTTCAGTGTGAATGTACAATTTTCATAGTCATGAAAATACAGAAAAATCTTTAAATGAGAAGGTGTGTCCAAACTTTTGGTCTGTACTGTATATATATAAGAATTGGCGCAGGAGGAAACAGCAACCAGTGTCAGTTATTCATACTGCACAGATTAGGACCATGATTGCACATGAGAAATGGTCAGACTTGCCAGAATGGGAAAGCTTAGACAGTGAGATAGATGAAGAAGAAAGGCATGCTAGACCAATTGTAATAACAAAGACCAGGAGAGAAGTCACCCAGCGTAGTGGAGATAGGATGGATGCAGAACAGGCAGCTACTGGAGCAGAGGCTGCAATGACAGAAGTGATTAGGGGATATACAGCAGGAGAACTAACAGAACTGAGTACAAGGTACCGGCAGCAAGCAGGAGACCATTTGTTAACATGGATTCTCAGATTATGGGATAATGGTGCAGCTACTATATTTCTGAATAATCAAGAAGCTATAGGTATTGGTAGTATTTGTATTGATCCTATGGTACATCTAAAAATGAGACGTGCAAGGGACACTGCAGAGAATTTTCCCTATTACATTTGGCGGGAGATTCTGTGGCACAAGTATATGACTCTCCTATTGAATTAATACCACAAACTCGATGGGAGTCTCTTGCAGAGTTCAGAGATTGAAGGAAATAGCATGTATATGTGGTATAACTCGCAATCCTTTGCCAGATTTGAATGATCACTTTGCTGTTGTGCAGGATTAGAAGGGACCAGATGCTGCAATGCTGACAGTAATGATGAAGAATAAATTCATAGAAGGTGCCCCAGTTGCTTACAAATCCCCATTATTCACTATGTTCAGTGCGCTTATGGGAAATTACACTACTGTTTACACAGCATGCAGTTTAATTTCTCAGTTATCTCCTATAGAGAAAGAAAAGGGTCAAAAAATAGAACAGTAGAGAGAGTAGATCAAGAATGGAGAAAAGAGAATACCCAAAATAGAAAGAGCAGGAAGGAGTTGTTTTGTGACCTGATAGCTAGTGGAGATCAATTCCAGGAGAGAAGATGTTGAGAAGATGGCAAGATCTGAGGAGAAAAGGCAAATTGCAAATCTCCAGGTCCAGGCGACAAATGAGATAGGAGGTTGGAAAGATAGAGGTGGGGCACCTGATGGAATCATACAAAGCCCCTACTGTAACTGCCCCTTGCACTCCTCCAATACCAAGGCATACTATACCCTCTGCCCTGATTCCTACATGAATTAATTTAACCCAGATTTTAGATAAAAGTTGTGGAATATCCCCTGAGAATTGTGTTTGAATAGTTTTGCCATTTTTAATGTAGTCTAATGTTTGTTTAGGTTTTACAGTTTTTAAGATATAAGAGAGAGACACACATACAGCAGGGAGGGGAGATATGACAGAGACAGAGAAAGGAGAGGAATGAACACAGAGCTTGATGACTTCTACCATAATAAAGTAATGTATGAAAAATGCTTTGTATTTATTTTACTTTATTGTTTAACCCCTTAGCGACTGCCGATACGCCTTTTAACGGCGGCCGCTAAGGGTACTTAAACCCTGTGGAAAAAGTAAATAGCGCCCCCCAGAGTCGGATTTTCTCCGGGGTCTCGGCTGCCGGGGGTAGCCGAGACCCCAGAGAATATGATTCGGGGGGTTTTGTACTGACCCCGCATTTTCGATTGCCTTTTAATTTCTCTGTCCTCCGATGTGATCGCACATCAGAGGACAGAGAAAAGGGGTCCCCGTTCACCCCCCGATACTCACCTGTCTCTCCTCGTGGCTCCCGATGGGCGCCGCCATCTTCAAAATGTCGGGCGCATGCGCAGTAGACCCGCCGGCCGGCACCGGGAGAATCTTTGGGGTCTCAGCTGCTGGGGGTAGCCGAGACCCCAAAGAGCATGATCGGGGTAGGTTTTACCGACCCCTGTTTTGCGATCGCTGGTAATTAACTGTTTACCGGCGACCGCAAAAAAAAAAAAAAGCAAAGTGTAATTCTCTGCCCTCTGATGTGATCGCACATCAGTTGACAGAGAAATAGGGGGATTCGGGGACCCTATCATACTCACCGGTGTCCCTGGGTCCTCCTGCTGCCCCTCCTGGCCGCCGGGAAAAGAAAATGGCGGGCGCATGCGCAGTGCACCCGCCATCTGTCTCCATCTGCCGGCCGGCAGGAGAAGAGCAGTTGAGGCTAAAATTAGGGTTAGGGCTAGGGTTAGGGTTAGGGTTATGGCTAGGGTTAGGGTTAGGATTAGGGTTAGGGCTAGGGTTAGGGCTAGGGTTAGGGCTAGAATTAGGGTTAGGGCTAAATTTAGGGTTAGGGTTAGGGTTGGGGCTAAATTTAGGGTTAGGGTTGGGGCTAAATTTAGGGTTAGGGTTGGCGCTAAATTTAGGGTTAGACTTCTTTCACACTTACGTCGGTACGGGGCCGTCGCAATGCATCGGCCCGACATACCGATGCACGTTGTGAAAATTGTGCACAACGTGGGCAGCGGATGTAGTTTTTCAACGCATCCGCTGCCCAATCTATGTCCTGGGGAGGAGGGGACGGAGTTACGGCCACGCATGCGCGGTCAGAAATGGCGGATGCGACGTACAAAAAAAGTTACATTGAACTTTTTTTGTGCTGACGGTCCGCCAAAACACTGATCCAGTGCACGACGGACGCGACGTGTGGCCATCCGTCACTATCCGTCGGCAATACAAGTCTATGGGCAAAAAAAGCATCCTGCGGGCACATTTGCAGGGTCCGTTTCTTGTCCAAAACGACGGATTGCGACGGATGCCAAATGACGCAAGTGTGAAAGTAGCCTTAGGGCTAGGGTTAGGGTTGGGGCTAAAGTTAGGGCTAGGGTTGGGGCTAAAGTTAGGGTTAGAGTTGGGATTAGGGTTAGGGTTTGGATTAGGGTTGGCATTAGGGTTACGCTTGGGATTAGGGTTAGGTTTGGGATTAGGGTTAAGGTTAGGGTTGTGATTAGGGGTGTATTGGGATTAGGGTTAGGTTTGAGGTTAGGGTTGAGATTAGGATTAGCGGTTTGTTGGATTTAGGGTTTTGATTAGGGTTATGGTTAGGGTTGACATTAGGGTTGTTTTGGGGTAAGGGTTGTGATTATCGTTAGGGTTAGTGATTAGGATTATGGATCGGGTTTGGATTAGGGGTGTGTTGGGGTTAGGGTTGGAGCTAGAATTGGGTGGTTTCCACTGTTTAGGTACATCAGGGGGTCTTCAAACACGACAGACAATTTTGCGCTCAAAAAGTCAAATGGTGCTCCCTCCCTTCTGAGCTCTGCCGTGCGCCCAAACAGTGGGTTACCCCCACATTTGGGGCATCAGCGTACTCGGGATAAATTGGACAACAACTTCTGGGGTCCAATTTCTCCTGTTACCCTTGTGAAAATAAAAACTTGGGGGCTACAATATCTTTTTTGTGGAAAAAAAATATTTTTTATTTTCACGACTCTGCATTCTAAACTTCTGTGAAGCACTTGGGCATTCAAAGTTCTCATTACACATCTAGATAAGTTCCTTGGGGGGTCTAGTTTCCAAAATGGGGTCACTTGTGGGGGGTTACTACTGTTTAGGTACATCAGGGGCTCTGCAATCGCAACATAACGCCCACAGACCATTCTATCAAAGTCTGCATTCCAAAACGGCGCTCCTTCCCTTCCGAGCTCTGCCGTGCGCCGAAACAGTGGTTTACCCCCACATATGGCGCATCAGCGTAATCGGGATAAATTGGACAACAACTATTGCAGTCCAATTTCTCCTGTTACCCTTATGAAAATAAAAACTTGGGGGCTACAATATCTTTTTTGTGGAAAAAAATATTTTTTATTTTCACGACTCTGCATTCTAAACTTCTGTGAAGCACTTGGGCATTCAAAGTTCTCACCACACATCTAGATAAGTTCCTACGGGGGTCTAGTTTCTAAAATGGGGTCACTTGTGGAGGGTTTCTACTGGTTAGGTACATCAGGGGCTCTGCAAACGCAACATAACGCCCGCAGACCATTCTATCAAAGTCTGCATTCCAAAACAGGGTCCTTCCTTCCGAGCTCTGCCGTGCGCCCAAACAGTAGTTTACCCGCACATATGGGGTACCAGCATACTCGGGACAAATTGGACAACAACTTCTGGGGTCCAATTTCTCTTGTTACCCTTGTGAAAATAAAAACTTGGGGGCTAAAAAATCTTTTTTGTTGAAAAAAAAAATATTTTTTATTTTCACAACTCTGCATTCTAAACTTCTGTGAAGCACTTGGGCAATTAAAGTTCTCACCACACATCTAGATAAGTTCCATGGGGGGTATAGTTTCCAAAATGGGGTCACTTGTGGGGGATTTCTACTGTCTAGGCACATCAGGGGCTCTCCAAACGCGACATGGCGTCCGATCTCAATTCCAGACAATTCTACATTGAAAAAGTAAAACGGCACTCCTTCTCTTCCAAGCTCTGCGGTGCGCCCAAACAGTGGTTTACCGCCACATATTGGGTATCAACGTACTCAGGAGAAATCGCACAACAACTTTTGTGGTCTAATTTCTCCTGTTACCCTTGTGAAAATAAAAATTTGGGGGCAAAAATATCATTTTTGTAGAAAAAATGCGATTTTTTTTTTCACGGCTCTACGTTATAAACGTCTGTGAAGCACATGGGGGTTCAAAGTGCTCATCACACATCTAGATAAGTTCCTTAAGGGGTCTAGTTTCCAAAATGGTGTCACTTGTGGGGGTTTTTCACTGTTTAGGCACATCAGGGGCTCTCCAAACGTGACATGGCGTCCAATCTCAATTCCAGCCAATTTTACATTGAAAAAGTAAAACGGCGCTCCTTCACTCCTTCCAAGCTCTGCGGTGCGCCCAAACAGTAGTTTACCCCCACATATGGGGTATTGGCGTATTCAGGAGAAATTGCATAACAAAATTTATGGTTACATTTCTGTTTTTACACATGTGAAAATAAAAAAAATGGTTCTGAATTAAGATGTTTGCAAAAAAAAGTTAAATGTTCATTTTTTCCTTCCACATTGTTTCAGTTCCTGTGAAGCAAGTAAAGGGTTAATAAACTTCTTGAATGTGGTTTTGAGAACCTTGACGGGTGTAGTTTTTAGAATGGTGTCACACTTCATTATTTTCTATCATATAGACCCCTCAAAATGACTTCAAATGTGATGTGGTCCCTAAAAAAAAATGGTGTTGTAAAAATGAGAAATTGCTGGTCACCTTTTAACCCTTATAACTCCCTAACAAAAAAAAATTTTGTTTCCAAAATTGTGCTGATGTAAAGTAGACATGTGGGAAATATTATTTATTAACTATTTTTCCTGACATATCTCTCTGATTTAAGGGCATAAAAATACAAAGTTTGAAAATTGCAAAATTTTAAAAATTTTCGCCATATTTTCGTTTTTTTCATAAATAATCGCAAGTAATATCGAAGAAATGTTACCACTAACATGAAGTACAATATGTCTCGAAAAAACATTCTCAGAATCAGCGGGATCCGTTAAAGCGTTCCAG
Source organism: Ranitomeya imitator (assembly GCF_032444005.1). Lineage (NCBI taxonomy): Eukaryota > Metazoa > Chordata > Amphibia > Anura > Dendrobatidae > Ranitomeya > Ranitomeya imitator. The sequence continues at coordinate 702,117,966 of NC_091283.1, forward strand.
AGTTATAACCTCATAAAGTGACAGTGGTCAGAATTGTAAAAATTGGCTCGGTCATCAAGTACCAAATTGGCTCTGTCACTAAGGGGTTCATCTTATCATTCATTTTTGTTTACTCAATTTTCATGTGAACATTTTCTTATTCATCACAATCCTTGAATCCGCTACAAGACAGTACTTTCGTTATTTACTCCTCCTCTTCCATGAGCCAAAACTTTAAAAAAAATTATGCACACATAGCTGAGCATTATTTTTTGTAAAATGAAATGTAGTTTTGAACGACACCATTATATTTACCATATAATATGCTTAAGAAAAAAATACATTGTTTTTAGACTTTTGTTTTTATGGCTTTCAGTATTTGATAAATGATTATTCAGTAAACTGCTATTACGACAATACCAAACTTTTATGTTTTTGATTGATATTTTGGTGGTTAATAAAAAATGCTGAACTTTGTTGAAACAACGGTTGTGTCATTTTCTGAAATGTTCTGATAGCTAATTATTGCATTTTTTGGGGGGAGGAGACATGACCAAAAACATCAGTTTTAGCATTTGGGATTGTTCAGACCTAATTGACATCTGAAAGGAGTGAGAGCAGCAGCTTTTCTCTCACTTCCTCCAGAATTTAGATTGTGAGCCCCATCGGGGACAATGATGATAATGTGTGCAAAATGTAAAGCGCTGCGGAATATGTTAGCACTATATAAAAATAAAGATTATTATTATTATGTCTGATTTGGAGGGGAGACTGAAGACTGCACTGATTGGCAGCAGGGATCGTGTGACATAGCAATCTCCCGTGAGCCCCGAAACAGCCAGTGCCAACGCCGCTAGAACGGCACCAGCACCAGAGGTGAGTATATTATTTTACTTGTGGGGACAAAGTGATTGAGGAGGAGTTGTTCGAGTAGTAGATAACCCTTTTAAGTCCTTCCCACCACAGACAATTTCTGTTTTTGCGGTTTCATTTTTTCCTCTCTTTCTTCTAAGAACCATAACTTTCTAAATTCTCTGTCCACATAGATGTACAAGGGCTTGTTTTTTGAGGAACAAGTTGTACTTTGAATTACACCATTCATTTTACCACATAGTGTACTGAAATTTGGAACAAAATTCCAAATGTGCTGAAATTATGAAGAAAAAAAAACAATTCTGACATGGTTTTTTTGGTCATTGTTTTCATGGCATAAGCTGGGTTATTTGAACTTTAAAATTTTCCCTTTTTTTCACATTTTTTAAAACTTTTTTCTTACTTTTCACTGCATTTATTAGTCCCTTTATACTTGAACCTGCGATCACTTGTACTATATACAGCAATGCCACAGTATTGCTACATATTCAGTTTGACACCCCAGGGTCCTGGTTGTCTCGCTTGGAAGCGAAGGAAGATTTCTTTGATCAGGTAATCACAAAGTGTTTAGTGAGTGTGCAGGAGAGCAAAGCACAGGAGAGTGATCTTTGGGGAGTACAGCTGCGACTGGGCTACCTCACCTGGCAGAGCGCAGATTCCGGTAGCCGGAAGACCGAGGTTGTGTCAGACTCTAGGAGGCACAACAGAAACTGGCAGGACAGCTGAACTACAAGTCACCTAATACCCAAGAGGTACAGTGGCACATAGAGCCCGAGTCATGATAGAGACCCTATAAAAACGCTCGAGCCACCTGTCATACGGGTTTTGTGTCCTTACCTTCATGGAGGACAGAGAAAACTGTGAGGAACTTTCCAGTAGCCACAGGCAGTAAGGTACTACAACACCACCATGCTAATAGGAAGGCTTTTAACTCCATCTGGTTAAGGTTACTCTGAATTCGCTTCCAAGCCGGCCGGACCCTGCCTGTACCTGTGATCTGGTGCTCTGGACTGTGGCTGCCTGAAGTCTTCAGTAAACCAGGTAAAGAGACTGCAAACCCGTGTCCTCTGTTGTTTACTGCACCACTCACCATCTTCACCTACACACCGGGAGCCCTAGGGACCAACTTCACCTGTGGGAAGTTATACCATCTTAGCTGCCATAACATCACCCCAGAGGACCCCTTTAAGCAGCGTCGGTCCCAACTGACCAAACACCACAGGTGACGTCACAAACATGAACTTTATTCCAAACCCCTTTAAAAAACATCCCTTTTACTTGGGCGTCCAGGGCCACAGACCGGGTTGCTCCCACCGTGACATCCCATTTAAGTACCGGACTCAGTACCGAGTACCCCACGGCCCTGGCGGGCATTCCATTTTGGCATCACGAACAGGATGGACTGCGCATAAGACATTGTGATTTATTGTGGGACTGTGAACTGTGAATTGCCAACCAAACCGCCACCATTTTAGCACCATGTGGCATTCAGGAGGAAAAGGGCGCCCCCATCAGTACTACTATGTGAGAGAAATATGCCCATCAACAAGAGAGGTTCAACTGCAAGTCTGGGATGGTGGGGAGAAAAGGAAGAACTGCCCACGAAGACGGGTGTGGTGCAGAGAAGCTGCTGTAAATGAGACTGAGGAGGCAGTGCCGGAAAGCAAAATGGTGGAGGGAGGTGAGTGGACACTAGAGCGTGGGGTGGAGCAGAAGGATTCCCCCAGCTGGGACCTGCAAGATCTGTACCCATCACCGATGCTGGATCCGGTCCTCCTGCGGAGAGGTAGAAGAACTTAACCGGCAGCTCGTGCGGATGCAGATGGAATCTGTGGCTGGGTGGAAGGAGGCCTTCATAGGGAACCCTACCAGACGACCGTCAACAGCCTCGTCTGGCCCGGAGCAGGAAAGAAGATCCGGCGCTCTGGAAGAGAAGGTAAGGGGCATGATTCTGACCCCACGAGCGGAAGGCCCGACAGCTAGGCCCGAGTCACCACTACCGCTGTACACCCCCGACCAGGGTTTTGGGTCCCTCGGTGAAATGTCACCATATGCCGAGGGTACCCTGGCCGCCAGTCCTGCAGCAACCTTTGAGCTACATGACACCCTGGTGGTACCCCTACCAACCCCGCAAACTCCAAGGCTCCTGGAGAAGTACACCATATATCGGGACCGGGAGGACAGCGGCCTGGGTCCTCTGTTCTTTACTGCACCACTCACCATCTTCACCTACACACCGGGAGCCAACTTATGGCTGATGCAAGAATGCGCCATTTAGCGACCAGAATGCCAAAGGTACACTCTACTGTTCTTTGGGCCCTGGTCAGTCTGTAGTAGATCCTTCTAGTGTGGTCCAAGTCCCGACTGGAATAGGGCTTCAGTAGATTTTCACACATCTGGAAGGCCTCATCCCCAACCATAACAAATGGCAGCGGTGGACCTTGAGTGTTGGGGAGAGGCTGTGGAGGGGGAAAATTGAAATTGTTGCCATACACACGCCGGCCCATATCCGAGCTCTTGAAAGTCTTGGAATCGTTGCCACGGCCAAAAGCTCCAATGTCCATGGCGATGAAGCGACAGTATGCATCAGCTATTGCCATGAGCACTACAGAAAAATATTTGTTATAGTTGAAAAACTCCGATCCGGTTCTGGCAGGTTTGATAATGCGGATGTGCTTTCCATCCACCGCTCCTAAACAGTTGGGGAAATCACACACATTCCAGAATTTTCTGCAGTTTCACGCCACATGTCCGCGGTGGGTAGGGGTATAAACTCATCACGGAGTACATTCCACAAAGCCCGACAGGTGTCCACAACTATTCCGGACAGGGTGGATATTCCAAGGCGGTATTGGAAGTGGAGGGATGATAAACTCTCCCCTGTGGCAAGAAATCTAGAAGAAAAACACAAACAAAAAAACAACATTACAATCTATTCTTTTTATGGTATGGTTGCAAAAAAAAAAAAAAGAGGAAAATACACAAAAAATACATGTCAGAATAGCCTAAATTTGGACTGTCATTGGTTTAGATTTTGAACGTACCAGCAGACGTTCCTCGGGTGGAATCGCTCTACGGAGCAGGGTGTCCTGTCGCCGTATGGCTCCTTGGACACGAGAAAGCAAATTCCGGAACGATTCTTGCGACATTATCGTGTACTCCTGGAAATTCTCCGGGTTGGCGTTCAGTTCGGTATAGCGTGTGTGATAGGCTCCATGGCTCTCACGCAGTTCATTAATGGGGTGCCTCCAAAAACGCCTACGTTGTCTCCTCCATCTTTTGCGATTTCGGTCTTGCTCCCAAGCAAAAGCACAGGCAAGAAACAGCTTGAAGCTGAAATCCAGGTTGAAATAAAAGCTCTCCATGCGAAGATCCATCATGTCACAGGATACAGTAGCAAGCTGTTAAAATTTCAGTAGCCCTAGGGTCTATATATAGAGATTTCATCATATACGCCCTCTCTAGTCCCATTGGTGGTGTCTGGTTATCTTGATTTTTCTCTTGTGAAATTTCTCTTTTTGCGCACCAAAAATGCAAACGCAGGAAAAACGCATGTAAACACGCATGTAAACGCGTACAAACGCAGCGTTTTTTAGCCGCATGCGTTAACGCATGCGTCTAAAAAACGCTGCGTTTGTACGCGTTTACATGAGATTTTTCCTGCACTTGCAGATGCGTTTAAAACACTGCAGATCAAACTGCAAGTGTGAATCCAGCCTCAGACATATGTCTGTCCAGCCTCTGTTTGACGACTTCCATTGAAGGAGAACTCAACACCTCTCGTGGCAGCCGGTTCCACTCATTCATAACTCTCACTGCCAAAAAGTTTTTCTAATATCTAATCTGTATCTTCTCCCTTTCAGTTTTAATCAATTGCTTATTTTGTTTCCATGTGCAAATGAGAATAATGATGATCCATCTTCACTGTGACATCCCTTCAGATATTTGTAGGCAGCTATTAAGTCTCCTCTTAGACTTCTTTTTTTTCAGGCTAAACATTTCCAGATCCTTTAACCGTTTCTCGTAGGACATACTTTGCAGTCCGCTTACCATCCTGGTAGCTCTTCTCTGAACTTGCGCCAGTTATTCAATTTCTTTTTTAAAATGTGGTACCCAGAATTGGACACAGTATTCCAGATGAGGTCTGACCACGGAGGAGTAGTGGGGGATAATTACTTCATGTGATCTAGATTCTATGCTTCACTTAATACATCCTAGAACTGTTTGCCTTTTTTGCTGCTGCATCACACTGTTGACTCATTAGTATGCCCAAGTTTTTTTCATACATGCTGCTGCTGACCACGGAGGAGTAGTGGGGGGATAATTACTTTATGTGATCTAGATTCTATGCTTCACTTAATACATCCTAGAACTGTTTGCCTTTTTTGCTGCTGCATCACACTGTTGACTCATTAGTATGCCCAAGTTTTTTTCACACATGCTGCTGCTTAGCTTTTGTCAGGATTCAAACCTATCAGCTCCTGTGCACCAGTCAGCAGCTCTCATTTCTGAGCTATTCAGCTCACTGAACAGTTCCATGCTTATCCAAATACTTGAACCTACTGTATGTTGTTTCTGATATCTCCTCCCTGAGTTTCCTGTTGTTACCACCCTGAGTTCCTGATAGGCTCATTCTGATTTCACTCCCTATTTAAACCTGGCCTTGCTCTCAGTTCATTGCATGATTATTGAGCTACCAGCTTTTAGTCAAGTTTCCTTCCACCTGCTATTCCTTTAAATGACACTACTGCTCCGGGTAAACCACCTCTGGCTTCCTTGACTGTGATTCCTGTAATTTAACCTTGGGCTGCTCTTATATCTCAATTCACAAGTTCTGTTTCTCGGCCTAATCTCACATGCTACTAGAGGCGGGTTTCTGGCAAGATATAACCCTGTTAATGGACCAGGCGTATATCGAACGAGGAACTGGTGGCAGTCCTGCTGATAAGGTTCTGTTTCACTGGTCCTAGTGAAAGGGGCCTCTCAGCTTGTCAGGGTTTTGGGCAAGTTTGGTGCCACGTCAGTGACTGCAAGGGCCACATCCTCTCATTCCCTGTGCCTCCCTGGGCCTGTGTGGACAGGAGGCGTCTGTGGAAAACTGTGCAAAGCTGACGTTACATGTCCCTAGGGGGTACAAGTGGGGAGACCTTACCACGTGATCCCACTGATGTAATATTAATGTCAGGCGGGGTTGTGAGGTGTGGAACCTTCACGTTTCTTCACAGATACTTTAGATTATAAAGAATTGCCACAATCTACACCTACCCTGCCTGACTGACAGCTCCTCAGTGAGCCTACTACTGCTGAGATCTTACACTGCTCATACAAGCTGCAGCTGTCAGTCAGGAAGGGTAGGAGGATACTGAATAATCTTGGACTCATGAGCTAATTTATTCAATAACTGGACTCATAAAATGTTTATCCTAATATTAGGACCATGATTTTCAAAGTAAATAACCCAGCCTCATTAGGTCTTAGATACCTATGTAAAAATTTATGCATTTTGCATTGTGAAATTTTGTGACAAATCCACGTAAATGTAACTGGATAAAACTGGACCACATTTAATAGTAGCATTACTTTACAAGAACTGTTTTTAAAATAGTGACATTTCTTTCTAAGGACACATGCAAATGTTGAGTATTTTTATTTTTTTTACCTCATTATTTTTAAGTCAAAATCAGGACTGGAACAGTCAGAGGAAAAGTATAACGCAACTAAAGGTGAAATCAAATTCATAACTTCAAATTGATAGATAGATAGATAGATATAGTGACCGCCGCAGGGTACTGCACATCCGCCTCTATTGATTTGAATAGTAGGCAGATGGGCAATTCCCAGTCGCAGCCACTATCAAAAGACGGAGCAAGTCCAAAATAGAGAATTTCCGGCTGGCAACACCAAGAACAGCTGAATGGCGAAGGTGCCAGGTGTCGGACCCTGACCGATCAGACATTAATGACCTATCCTAGAGATGGGTCATCAATGTTATAGTAGTGGATAGGATGAAACTTGGCAGTTGTATTTGTGAACATTTCATAAACAACCAAAAAAACTGCCTATGAAATAGAGATAACAGTATTGTGCTAAAATAGCATCAGATTAGCAAGGCAGAAAACGGGATATATCGGAGTCTGTAAAATAGTCAAGTTTTTAGACAATAACAAAATATATATTTATGCTGTATATATACATAGGGATCTGCTAAGACAATAAATCAATCAGGATAAAGATGGATAAAGATGGAAAATGTGATCACATGAGATCAAAACGTTACCACATTAGAAAGAGAAAAGGACTCCCAATTTTGAGTACACTCCCGGCCAGGATATCATCTACTATATAATTGTCTAAGGGTCACTTCCATTTTTCTGTCTGTCTGTCGGTCTGTAATGGAAATCCCAAGTCGCTGCTGGTCGCAGCAAAACAGCCACGACCAATCAGCGACGGGCACAGTCCGGTGGCAAAATGGCCGCTCCTTACTCCCCGCAGTCAGTGCCCGATCCGTACTTCCCTCCAGTCAGCGCTCACACAGGGTTAATGGCAGCGGTAATGGACCGCGTTATGCCGCGGTGTAACGCGCTCCATTAACGCTGCTATTAACCCTGTATGACTAACTTTTTACTATTGATGCTGCCTATGCAGAGTCAATAGTAAAAAGATCTAATTTTAAAAATAATTAAAAAAATAAAAAATCGTTATATACTCACCGTCTGTCGGCCCCTCGGATCTAGAACAGGCCTTTCCCGCTCCTCACGACGCTCCAGTGACCACTCCATGCATTGCGATCTCGCGAGATGATGACGTAGCGGTCTCACGCTACCGTACGACATCATCTTGCGAGATAGCAATGCACTCTTCATCTTCAGACCGGCGCGAGGAGCGTCAGTAATCACTTCGATCCGGGGGCCAACGGAAGGTGAGTATATAACTATTTTTTATTTTAATTCTTTTTTAACAGGGATTTGATGCCCACTTTGCTATATACTACGTGGGCTGTGCAATATACTACATGGGCTGTGCAATATACTACGAGGCTGTGCAATATACTATGTGGGCTGGGCAATATACTACGTGGGCTGTGCAATATACTACGTGGCTGTGCAATATACTACGTGGGCTGGTCAATATACTACGTGGGCTGGGCAATATACTACGTGGCTGTGCAATATGTTACGTGGGCTGGGCAATATGCTACGTCGGGCACTACATGGGCTGGGCAATATACTACGTGGGCTGGGCAATATACTACGTGGCTGTGCTATATACTACATGGGCTGTGTTATACACTACGTGGGCTGTGCTATACACTAGGTGGGTTGTGTTATACACTACGTGGGTTGTGTTATACACTACGTGGCCTGTGCTATACACTACATGGCCTGTGTTATATACTGCGTGCGTGGGCTGTTATATACTACGTGGCTGTGTTATATGCTATGTGGGCTGTTATACACTCCGTGGGCTGTGCTATATACTACGTGGCTGTGCTATATACTCGGTGGGCTGTTATATACTATGTGGCTGTGCTATATACTCCGTGGGCTGTGCTATATACTCCGTGGGCTGTGCTATATACTCTGTGGCTGTGCTATATACTACGTGGCTGTGCAATATACTACGTGGCTGTGCAATATACTATGTGGCTGTGCAATATACTACGTGGGCTGTTATATACTACGTGGCTGTGCTATATACTACGTGGCCGGCCGCGAACAATCAGCGACAGGCGCAGTCCGGCCGCGAATTGGTGCGGGATTTGAACCACGCTTCGCTAATTGGTCGCGGCCGGCCGAATCCTGTGTATTCAATGTATTCTAAAATCTTCATAAATAAACTACATACATATTCTAGAATACCCGATGCGTTGAAATCGGGCTACCATCTAGTATACAATAAATCACTAGAAACAAGGGGAGACTTGTGCTCATTTCCTGCCTTCATGTGGCTGTTATGCCGCGCTTCTCTCACTAAATGTCACAGGAACAGTAATATGAAAATGAAGAGCGTTATGGAGAGAAGTTATGACATACGGTAGGTAAAAGGCTGATGTACACACATTTTTGGGACAAGCGTGTACTTGCTGAAGATGCTATAGATATTGGTTGTCATGCAATTTATCAACCTGATAAAGATGAAAGTTTCTGAGCAATGTGTCATCAGGGGTTAGTCACTCAGTAAATAGCTACCGGACAGAGTTTGTTTTGAAGTAATCGGAAAATTACCTTTTGGTTTTCTTGAAGACTAAATACATCAGTCAGGCTAACTACAGACCAGATGTTACATACCCTTCCAAATTATTTCTGACTTAAGAAAAATATTTTGTAAAGATCCTTATAGACTAGAGTAACACTGGTTTCCATCAAGGTAGATTAAAGAGAACCTAAGAGGAGATATCTCTGAAACGACACAGCGTTTCAGTCAAACATGCCTGTCTGAGATCATACAGCCAGTGTCTCATGGATCGGGCAGTATATATCTGCTATCAGATTCAATTTAATTCAACATCAGATCTATTAACCCCTTTACCCCCAAGGGTGGTTTGCACGTTAATGACCAGGCCAATTTTTACAATTCTGACCACTGTCCCTTTATGAGGTTATAACTCTGGAACGCTTCAACGGCTCCCGGTGATTCTGACATTGTTTTCTCGTGACATATTGTACTTCATGATAGTTGTAAAATTTCTTTGATATTAATTGGAAAAATGGAAATTTGGCGAAAATTTTGAACATTTTGCAATTTTCCAACTTTGAATTTTTATGCAATTAAATCACAGTGATATGTCACACAAAATACTTAATAAGTAACATTTCCCACATGTCTACTTTACATCAGCACAATTTTGGAATCAACATTTTTTTGTTAGGGAGTTATAAGGGTTAAAAGTTGACCAGCAATTTCTCATTTTTACAACACCATTTTTTTTAGGGACCACATCTCATTTGAAGTCATTTTGAGGGGTCTATATGATAGAAAATACCCAAGTGTAACACCATTATAAAAACTGCACCCCTCAAGGTGCTCAAAACCACATTCATGAAGTTTATTAACACTTCAGGTGTTTCACAGGAATTTTGGGAATGTTTAAATAAAAATGAACATTTAACTTTTTTTCACAAAAAATTTACTTCAGCTCTAATTTGTTTTATTTTACCAAGGGTAACAGGAGAAAATGGACCCCAAAAGTTGTTGTACAATTTGTCCTGAGTACGCTGATACCCAATATGTGGGGGTAAACCACTGTTTGGGCGCATGGGAGAGCTCTGAAGGGAAGGAGCGCCATTTGACTTTTCAATGCAAAATTGACAGGAATTGAGATCGGATGCCATGTTGCATTTGGAGAGCCACTGATGTGCCTAAACATTGAAACCCCCCACAAGTGACACCATTTTGGAAAGTAGACCCCCTAAGGAACTTATCTAGATGTGTGGTGAGCACTTTGACGCACCAAGGGCTTCACAGAAGATTATAATGCAGAGCTGTAAAAATAAAACAAAAATTTTTTCCCACAAAAATTATTTTTTAGCCCTCAGTTTTGTATTTTTCCGTGGGTAAGAGGAGAAATTGGACCCCAAAAGTTGTTGTCCAATTTGTCCTGAGTACACTGATACCCCATATGTGCGGAGGAGCCACCGTTTGGGCGCATGGGAGGGCTCGGAAGGGAAGGAGTGCCATTTGGAATGCAGACTTAGATGGAATGGTCTCCAGGCGTCACATTGCGTTTGCAGAGCCCCTAATGTACCTAAACAGTAGAAACCCCCCACAATTGACACCATTTTGGAAAGCAGACCCCCTACGGAACTCATCTAGATGTGTTGTGAGAGCTTTGAACCCCCATGTGTTTCACTACAGTTTATAACGCAGAGCCGTGCAAATAAAAAAAAAAAAATTTCCACAAAAATTATTTTTTAGCCCTCAGTTTTGTATTTTTCCAAGCGCAACAGGAGAAATTGGACCCCAAAAGTTGTTGTCCAATTTGTCCTGAGTACTCTGATACCCTATTTGTGGGGGGAACCACCGTTTGAGCTCATGGCAGAGCTCGGAAGGGAAGGAGCATCATTTGGAATGCAGACTTAGATGGATTGGTCTGCAGGCGTCACATTGCGTTTGCAGAGCCGTACCTAAACAGTAGAAACCCCCCACAAGTGACCCCATATTGGAAACTAGACCCCCAGAGGAACTTATCTAGATGTGTTGTGAGAACTTTGAACCCCCAAGTGTTTCACTACAGTTTATAATGCAGAGCCGTCAAAATGAAAAAAAAAATGTTCCCTCAAAAATTAATTTTAGCCCGCAGTTTTGTATTTTTCCAAGGGTAACAGGAGAAATTGGACCCCAAAAGTTGTTGTCCAATTTGTCCTGAGTACGCTGATACCCCATATGTGGGGGGGAACCACCGTTTGGGCGCATGGGAGGGCTCGGAAGGGAAGGAGCACCATTTGGAATGCAGACTTAGAATGGTCTGCAGGCGTCACATTGCGTTTGCAGAGCCCCTAATGTACCTAAACAGTAGAAAACCCCTACAAGTGACCCCATATTGGAAACTGGACCCCCCCAAGGAACTTATCTAGATGTGTTGTGAGAACTTTGAGCCCCAAGTGTTTCACTACAGTTCATAATGCAGAGCCGTGAAAATAAAAAATCTTTTTTTCCCACAAAAATTATTTTTTAGCCCCGAGTTTTGTATTTTCCCAAGGGTAACAGGAGAAATTGGACCCCAAAAGTTGTTGTCCAATTTGTCCTGAGTACGCTGATACCCCATATGTTGGGGTAAACCCCTGTTTGGGCACACGGGAGAGCTCGGAAGGGAAGGAGCACTGTTTTACTTTTTCAACGCAGAATTGGCTGGAATTGAGATCGGACACCATGTCGCCCCTGATGTGCCTAAACAGTGGAAACCCCCCAATTATAACTGAAACCCTAATCCAAACACACCCCTAACTCTAATCCCAATGGTAACCCTAACCACACCTCTTACCCAGACACACACCTAACCCTAATCCCAACCCTATTCCCAACCGTAAATGTAATCCAAACCCTAACTTTAGCCCCAACCCTAACCCTAACTTTAGCCCCAACCCTAACTGTAGCCTTAACCCTAGCCCCAACCCTAACCCTAGCCCTAACCCTAGCTCTAACCCTAGCCCTAACACTAACCCTAGCCCTAACCCTAACCCTAATGGGAAAATGGAAATAAATACATTTTTTTAACTTTTGCCTAACTAAGGGAGTGATGAAGGGGGGTTTGATTTACTTTTATAGCGTTTTTTTAGCGGATTTTTACGATTGGCAGCCGTCACACACTAAAAGACGCTTTTTAGTGCAAAAAATATTTTTTGCATTACCACATTTTGAGAGCTATAATTTTTCCATATTTGAGTCCACAGAGTCATGTGAGGTCTTGCTTTTTGCGGGACGAGTTGACGTTTTTATTGGTAACATTTTCAGGCACGTGACATTTTTTGATCACTTTTTATTCCGATTTTTGTGAGGCAGAATGACCACAAACCAGCTATTCATGAATTTCTTTTTGGGGAGGCGTTTATACCGTTCCGCGTTTGGTAAAATTGATAAAGCAGTTTTATTCTTCGGGTCAGTACGATTATAGCGATACCTCATTTATATAATTTTTTTATGTTTTGGTGCTTTTATACGATAAAAACTATTTTATAGAAAAAATAATTATTTTTGTATCGCTTTATTCTGAGGACTATAACTTTTTTATTTTTTTGCTGATTATGCTGTATGGCGGCTTGTTTTTTGCGGGACAAGATGACGTTTTCAGCAGTACCATGGTTATTTATATATTTTTTGATCGCGTGTTATTCCACTTTTTGTTCGGCGGTATGATAATAAAGCGTTGTTTTTTTTTCTTACGGTGTTTACTGAAGGGATTAACTAGTGGGATAGTGTTATAGGTTGGGTCGTTACGGACGCGGCGATACTAAATATGTGTACTTTTATTTTTTATTCAGATAAAGAAATGCATTTATGGGAATAATATTTTTTTTTCTTTATTTAGGATTTTTTTTTTTTTTTTTACACATGTGGAAATTTTTAAAAAAACCTTTTTACTTTGTCCCAGGGGGCACATCAGTTTGCACAGCACTCTGTCAGATCAGCGATCTGACTTACAGCACTGCAGGCTTACCAAGCGCCTGCTCTGAGCAGGCACTTGGTAAGGCACCTCCCTCCCTGCAGGACCCGGATGCCGTGGCCATTTTGGACCCGGGCCTGCTGCAGGGAGGAGAGGTAAGAGACCCTCGCAGCAACGCGATCACATCGCGTTGCTGCGGGGGTCTCAGGGAAGCCCGCAGGGAGCCCCCTCCCTGTGTGATGCTTCCCTATACCGCCGGCACACCGCGATCATGTTTGATCGCAGTGTGCCGGGGGTTAATGTGCCGGGGGCGGTCCGTGACCGCTCCTGGCACATAGTGCCGGATGTCAGCTGCGATAGGCAGCTGACACCCGGCCGCGATCGGCAGCGCTCCCCCCGTGAGCGCGGCCGATCGCGCTGGACGTACTATTCCGTCCTTGGGAAGTAAGGCCCACCCCACATGGACGGAATAGTACGTCCAATGGCAGAAAGGGGTTAAGCTAGTTCAGCTCCTTCTGAAAGGGAATCTGTCAGTAGAATCAACCCTCCTAAACCATCTATATGGAAGCTGATTAAAATGATAGCTTGACGGGGAATGCCATCTTTCAGGATGATAATGCACCAATTCATACAGCTAGAATCTTTAAAGCATGGCACGAGGAACATTCCAATGAAGTTGAGCATCTCATCTGGCCCCCGCAATCCCCAGACCTCAACATTATTGAGCATTTATGGTCGATTTTAGAGATTCAAGTTAGACGTTGATTTCCACCGCCATCGTCCCTCAAAGAACTGGAGGGGTGTTTTAACTGCAGAATGGGCTAAAATTCCTTTGGAAACAATTCACATCTTGTATGAATGCATACCTCAGAGAATTGAGGCTGTAATCGCCGCAAAAGGTGGACCTACACCATATTAAACTAACTTTTGTTGATGTTTCCAGGTGTTTCCATTATTTTGTCCAACCCCTGTATACACAGGTCTGCGACTAAAAAGCTGTTTGATTATTTTTATCTAATTTCCATGTATTTTGGTGTGCTGAAAACGAAGAAAATATTGAAAAAAATCCTGGACGTCAGGATTTGCCACAAAATGCAAAATTCTCTTCAAATTTAGTATATTTTTCTCAATTTTTGGTATTTTTTTTTTTATTTTTTAGGGTTTTGAATGTCAAAATTACTATTAATTAATTCACATCAATGCATTGAAGATATACAATCCCCAAAAAATATAACTTACAAAGAAAAGAACTTTCAGAGTGAGCTAATGAAACCAGCATCAACATGTTGCAAGCTGAACGAGCAGGCTCTGACATGCTCGGGCTTGATTCAATTGTTTTTTTCTTGGTTCTCGCCTGTTCACAATTTTTCATCTCAGTTTGTGTTAGCTCATCATATTCAACCGTGTTTCCCAAAATTAGCATTATGGCTCAGCGGAAGTGTATTAATTCGACTGACAGTTTCTGTTACATTTGCGGTGAATATCCTCAAAAAGAAGGGTGGTGTGCATTTAAAGAGGTCGTAGAGAAATTTATAGGCAATAACAAAGACGCTGACTACAAAGAAAATCGTCGGACGAATGTTGAAAGCATTTCAAGCTTTAGGTTGCCTGATGAGTTTGAAAGTGCATTTCCTCCATTCCCACCTTGACAACTTTCTTGAACATTTGGGAGCTGTGAGTGAAGAGCAAGGTGAACGATTCCACCAGGACATTAAAGAGATGGAAAGAAGATACCAGGGAAGATGGAGCATTGCAATGATGGCAGACTGCTGTTGGACACTTCAGAGAGACATTCCAGATGCTATTCACAAGCGTAAATGTACCAAGAGAAGCCTCACAGGGAAGAAGAATCTATTTTAGTGTGTGTTAGTGAGCTCATTGCAGTTAAAAAATGATTTTCATGAAACATTTGTAATAAAAAATTAATTTTATGAGTCTATTTTCATTTATTTTGAGGTATTGTCTTATTTAACATAGTTACTTAAATTGTCAGAAAACGTGATGTCCTATGACAAAACAGAGGTCATTTTCGGATTTAGCGCACTTAAAAACATAAAAATTATGTGGAATAACCAAAACAGCTCTTGAAAAAATTTTTTTTGCAGACCAGAAAGGCCGTACTGGGCCTCTGGCCCTTGGGGGAGGCCGCCATGACAGGGTGATGTGGGACAATAGGAAGCTCACAAGAATGCTGGGGGTTATAGGGTTAATAGGAGCTGATGGGAGGGACGGAGTTTTTTTAATTTGAAAAGGAAGGAGGGGTCGGAGGCAGGGTAGGGGGGACTTCATAAAAGGGGGTGGCCACGTGAGGAGGGCAACCATTTGGGTACTCACCAGCCGAAGATAGAAGCTCCTGTGTACCCACGCGATGGGCGTCGAGGCCTTGCTGCAGCAGCTCCGGGATGCAGGAAACACCCAAGGGACAGACTGGTTGCAGGCTTCGGTGAATAGCCTGCTTCAGGGGTCGGTAGCTGGAGCCTCCATCGCCTCTCCAGCAGGACTCCGGCCGCAGAGGTCCCGTCCTCCGGCGCGCCTAAGTCCTGAGGCTACCCCCCAGGTCTGGCGCCGCATTCGGAGCCCCTCAAGGGACCCTCCAGCCGGGGCCGGTGGACACTTTCCTCCTGCTCCCCACCCGCAGGCTGGGAGGAATCCAGCACAAAGGCGGGACCTGCAACAGGGGGCGGGTTCCCCACCCCCCCGCGGCACAGAGGCGACGGGGTCCGGGACCAGGAGCGGCAGGCGCCAGCGTTCCGGCTGGCACTGCTCAGCATGGAGGAGTGCGAGGAGCCAGGGGGAGGGCCCCTGTGCGGCGACATCCCAGCGGCCGGCAGCCCGCCGGCCTGTCTACCAGCCCGCCGGATGGAGCGGCATACGGAACATCTTCTGGACATGCAGCGGTGGGGGCGGCTCCGGTGAACAGCGGGCAGCGATCGGCTGCCTCGGTCGGCAGCACTGCAGCGTCGCCGCTCGCCCGGGATCTTCTCCAAGATGGTGCCACTGCAGGGAGCACGGCGCCACGTGACAGAGGACTTCGGCAAGATGGCGCCGGTTCATGGAGCCCTGCGCACCAGCACCAGGGACCTCCCCAAGATGGCGGCGCCCTGTGGATCACGGCGGCAGCTCCGAGGGGCCCTGCAATTCTTGCCGGTTCGCCTGCTTCTGGCGGTGGGCAGCCGGTAAGGCAGGTTGACCGGGGAGCAGCGGAGCCAGCTCCCGGGAGCCAGCAAATGGAGCCAGCACGGGACCAGCACACCTTCGTCAGGACCCAGGATCTTCGGCTGCTGGGTTCTTAGCGCCCAGGCAGCCAGGTGAGAGCCAGCAATTTACTATATTTAACCCCTCCTTAGCTCCCAATGAGATTAGGGATCAGGAGTCATTTATGGGGGGTGCTAGCGGGGGGATGGGTTTGATACTACATGGCCTTAGAGATTTAGCTAGAATATGGTACAGGGGCCCTCAGGGGGGGTCACCTGCGGCGGCGTGGTTAGGAAGCGCGGAAGGGCCAGCGGGTATAGGGAGGTTAACAAGCTCTGAGGTAGTGTCGCAGTGTGGGGGCCAGGGTACAGCGATCTCAGCTGCGTCGTGGGGGGGCAGCAGCGAAGCAGGAAGGGGGACCGGGTCAGCCGACTCAGGGGGTGCGACCCGTAATGAAGGGGCTAGCAAAGAAAAGGAAAACGAGGAAACGGTGCATTTGGATGATTCCGCTAGGAGTGAAGTATACGTATGTTTTGAGGGACCGCTGGGGTCACATTTGAAGGAGGAGGTGAAGGAAAAGATATGGAAAGGGGATTATGTGGATATTTTTTCATTATTACCATTAGAGAGATTTAATCTTGATAGGTTAAGAAGAGACGATTCCAAAAAAGATGATGAGGAGAGGAGGAGGTACCGTCTGATCCCTCGTTCGTTTTCTAACTGGTTGCAGGCATTTGCTATATTGGCGAGTGTGATAGGCAAAAAGGCACCCGAAAATTGTTCGGGACTCTTTTGCTATATGGACGCAATCGGGGAGGCTTACAGGGTATATGGCGGGCTAGGCTAGCTGAGGTACGACGAGCAGTTCAGGCAGCGCAAGGCGATCCGACCAGGCATACGGTGGGATCATAAGGACATAGCATTATGGATGAGAGTTATGGCACCGGTTAGAGCGAGTCAGGGAACCCAGCCATTTCAAGGGGGCGCCGGGAGTTCAGGGCAGTCAGGACACTCGGTCGCAATGCAGAAGGGACTGTGTTTCTCCTTTAATGAGGGGACCTGTAGGTTTGGGAGCAAGTGTAAATTCAAGCACGAATGCTCAGATTGTGGGGGCACACATGGGGTGGCTAGATGTTTCAGAGAAGGAAAAACAAGAGGGGAAGATGGTGCTGAAAAAAGGGGAGACACCGGTACGGCTGGACGCGATGGAGGCGTATCTAAATAGATACCCAGATGTAGCAGCAGCGTCACTTTTGAGGGAAGGTTTCGGTTATGGATTTTAAATCCCGTTTATTGAGCACGATGTTTGTCAAAAAAGAACCTAAAATCGGCATTGCAGTTTCCTAGCATGGTTTCTAAAAAATTGAAAAAAAGAGGTTGATCTGGGTAGGATGGTGGGACCTTTTGCAACGGCCCCAATTAGTAATTTGAGGGTGTCACCGCTAGGGGTGGTTCCGAAGAAGGAGCCTAACAAATTTAGGCTTATTCATCATTTATCCTTCCCAAAAGGTCTGTCAGTGAATGACGGTATTGATCCTCAACTGTGTGCAGTTTCTTACATGTCTTTCGATGTGGCAATGAATCTGGTGCGGCTGTGTGGTAAAGGGGCTTTGATGGCAAAAACGGATATCGAGGCGGCGTTTCGCCTGTTACCAGTGCACCCTGAGAGTATGCACTTGTTAGGTTGTTTTTGGGACGGAGGTTTTTTCATTGATCGTTGTCTTCCCATGGGCTGCTCGCTATTGTGCGCCTATTTTGAGACGTTTAGTACATTCTTGGAATGGGTTGTTAAGGATGTATCTGGTTTAAATTATGCGGCTTGCTCGATTCTACTGCACACGATGAAGAGCAAAAGGTTTCGGAGTTCCGTTAGCGGCTGATAAAACTGTCGGGCCAGTGACGACATTGAGTTTTCTAGGCATAGAGATTGATACAGTGGCGATGGAATGTAGGTTGCCTGTTGACAAGCTAGTCGCTTTTCGGGAGGAAGTTAGAAAAGCAAGTACACGGCGCAAGATAACGCTACACGATTTACAATCGTTATTGGGCAAGCTGAACTTTGCTTGCAGGATTATGCCGATGGGCCGCGCATTTTGTCAGCGTTTGTCTTTGGCGACGGCGGGAGTAAAGTCTCCCCTGCATTTCATCAGATTGACGAAGGATTTGAAACAGGATTTGAAGGTGTGGGCTCTTTTCTTAGAGGAATACAATGGCAAATCCATTTGGATTCAGACAGTTGAAAATGCGGTGGATCTAGGTTTTTTCATTAACGTGATTGAAAAGCGTGGTTTCAATTTGCAGTATCGCGGTCAGGTGTTTGTGGCGGAGTGGCCACTCAATTGGCGAGAACGAGGTTTGTTACAAAACCGGGTTTTACTACAGTTATTTCCTCGAGTAGTGGCGTTGTCAGTGTGGGGCGAGACAGTGATGAATAAAAAAATCTGTTTTTCTTGCGAGCATACGGGTGTCGTGGAAGCCATCAATACGTTATCTGCGGCGTCTCCAGAAGTCGTTAGGATACTGCAGCATCTGGTTTTCTTGGGCCTAAAGCTTAACTTGTGGATTGTAGCGGATTGTAAGGCAACTGGGCCTACTAATGCTGACGATGTCATTTTCCATTCACAGTGGCATCAGTCTCAGGGGCCGAGGCCTTACTTGGACTCAGCGGGCCTGGAATGTCCAGCGGAGCTGTGGAACCTGCCCTTAGGGCCGTAAGGGAGCTGTTTGCTAGATCGCTGTCAGAAAGGTCTTGGCTGCAGTATGATCAAGCTTGGAGTACATGGGAAAATTGGAAGGTGTCTTACGGGTCTGGTATGGATAATGAGAGTAGGCTGTTGTTGCTAGTAGGGCATATGTGGGAATCGGGTTGGTCGGTATCCAAAGTGAGTAAGTTTCTAGCTGGTTTAGCGTTTGGTTTTAAGGCTAGAGGTTTGCGGGATGAGACGAAATCATTTATGGTGATGCAAATAGTAAAGGGCTGGAAAAAAGGGCAGAAGTCGTTGGACGGCAGATGTCCGGTCTCTTTTGAGGTACTGTTAAAAATCGGAAGGCAATTGCGGTTTGTTTGTTTTTCAGATTGGGAAGTGATTTTATTTCAAGCGGCTTTTTCGTTGGCGTTTTTTGGGGCATTTCGCCTGGGGGAGTTGGTTAGCCCTTCAAGATGCAAGGGAGGGGGGTTACGGAGGGAAGACGTGGATGTTACGTCAGACAGGGTGGTTGTGTTCATTAGGTCGTCAAAAACGGATGTAACCGGGAAAGGTTGTAAAATAGTGTTGTTTCAAGTTCCAAATTGTCCATTGTGCCCGGTAACCTGCGTGGATAAGCTAATGAGAGGAAGGGGAGTATTATCCGACCCACTGTTGGTTCATGCAGATGGTTCTTTCTTGTCGCGCTTCCAATTTGTTTCAGTGTTTCGGAAGTGTTTGGAGACGGGGGGAATTTTAACGGCGCAGTACAGTGGACATTCATTTCGTATAGGGGCTGCAACGGAAGCAGCCAGGAGAGGATTGGGGGATGAGGTGGTTAAAAGAATTGGGCGATAGGAATCAGAGAGATTCCGGTCTTATGTTCGCCCGGATCTGGTCTAACTTCACGGGTCACGTGTTTGGTGGGATTTTTTCTCGAATTGATCGGTGTTAATGTTTATTCTCTTACAGAACACGAGAAAAGGTTGGTGTGAATAATGGGACACTCGTTTGTGTTCTGGGCGGCGGAGAGGGCAGCGGTTCGTCCGGATGGCCGGCAGTTGGGTTTTTCGCGTGACGTCGCAACGCTGAGATGGATCGGAAAAAGGGGGATGACTTGGAGTCAATTTTTGCCAGAGTTTCATCATTTCGTGCGCTGGGATCAGGTCCCACAAATTTTAGTTATTCACCTAGGGGGTAATGACTTGGGGAAGAGGCCGTGTAGGGAATTTATAAAAGACATTAAGTTCGACATGTTGAGGTTTTGGGCAATGTTTCCCAAGGTCTTGGTGGTTTGGTCGGACATCATCCCGCGGAAGGTTTGGCGGGGTGCTAGGTCACCAGAAGGGGTGAACAAAGCAAGGATCAAGGTGAACAAAGCTGTTTCGCGTTTCATGGCAAGGAACGGAGCGGTAGTGGTGCAGCCCATAAATTTGGAGTCCGGCACTGGGGGTTATTGGAGGTTGGATGGGGTGCACTTGAATACGGTTGGTACTGATATGTGGTGCTTGGCAATCCAAGAAGGTATCGAATTAGCTTTGAAAGTGTGGAGGGACATAAATGTCTAAGGGGTTAGAACATTTATGTTGTGGCAGGGGGTGGTGGTCCTCGAAGTTGGTGGAAGCGGAAAATGGCGGATTGATGGGGGGGGGATCTCAATAGGTCCTGGACTCCCCGGGGTGATTTGAGATGGTCAAAGGGGTATCGATAATCCCATGGAGGGGATTGTTAGGGGAACCACAAACAGGTGGTGCGGTTTTGGCCTGGCGGGTGGAGTTTGCCTCCGAGCTGGTGCATAGCGGCTGGGGGTAAGGCAAATATAAGGCCAAAATAGGTGGGACGGTTGGCTGGAAAATGTTCGATACATGTTTCGAGCTTCGAGGATCATCCACTTCCGGGGTTTATTGTTATATTTTTGTATGTTTAAATGTTAATAAATGGCTGCTGTGGCCAATTAATCCAACCCAATTGTCATGTGTTTTTATAGGGGGTACTCTATTGTCGCAGGAGAAGGGGGAGGTGGCCGTTATCTCGGGGTGGTTATGAGGTAAGATAAAGGGTCTTACATTAGAGCTCACAGGAGTAACGGATACCCGTTGTCATGTGTATAATCCGATGTCTTATTCTAAAGAAATCCATGTTTTCCATTATTTTGTCCAACCCCTGTACAATCCGATGTCTTATTCTAAAGAAATCCATGTTTTTCTTATAAGTAAATCAGCTGTTCAGGACTATGAGCTGGACACTGGTCGGTATGACAATCTGCCTCCAGAGATTATCCTCAATAAGGTATTACCAATGTGATCTATGTCTGGCCCATAGTCCTGAATGGCTCATTTACATATAAGAAAAATGTGGGTTTCTCTGGAGTAAGACGTTGGATGGGAGATGTCAAGATATCATTTTATATAGCTTCCTATGACCTACATGCCCATATAGACAGTTTAGGAGGGTTAATCCTTCTGACAGATTCCCTTTAACCTCTTTACCCCCAAGGCTAGTTTGCATGTTAATGACCAGGCCAATTTTTACAATTTTTATGGCGACAATGATGTCAGAATGGTTTCCATGGTGATGATGATGTTATAATAAGTTGCCAATGCAACCATGATGTCAGAATGGTTGCCATGGCGAAGATGATGTCATAATGGGTATATGACAGAAAAACGACTGGCACATCCAAACTAGTGTGAATTCTGTGCAAAGCGTCTCACAAATATTTTTCCCAATGTTCAAAAAGCCATTTTGCTATTCATATTTCATGTATTTCCTATTCGACATGCTTTGGCATGATAGAGTGCAACCTTTTTTTGTATAATGGGTATATGGGCATGGAACTATGGGATGGAGGATGTGTGATGGGTATATGGGCACAGGACTATGGGATGGAGGATATGTATGATGGGTATATGGGCACGGGACTATGGGATGAAGGATGTGTGATGGGTATATGGGCACGGAACTATGGGATGAAGGATGTGTGATGGGTATATGGGCACGGAACTATGGGATGGAGGATAATCATTATAATTTGTTATAACTAACCACAATTAGTTACTATGCCCGGCCAACGCCGAGTTCTTCAGCTAGTCTTCAATAAGGAGGAATTATGTGGTATGTAATGGCTGTTCTCCTGATCTCACTGCAGAGTGGTGTGTGATTATAAGTGACAAATCTGAAGCTTCCTCTCTGCTTCAGCTTTCAACTCATAGGCAGACAGTGGTGAAGTTGTAATACAGCAGAGCTGTGAGAGCTACAGCAAATGTGTTTATAAGAAGACAATGTTCAGTTCTGTGTTAGTTACTTGTCTCACACAAGTATCTCTCCTTTTCATTTACAATAATCTGTGGAGGCAGATTGTCACGAAATCTGTTTCTAGCCCATAGTCCTGAACGGCTCATTTACATATAAGAAAACTGTGGATTTCTCTGGAATAAGACGTTGGATCAGAGATGTCAAGATATCATTTTATATAGCTTCCTATGACCTACATGCCCATATAGATGGTTTAGGATGGTAAATCCTGCTGATAGATTCCCTTTAACCCCTTTACCCATCAAGGGTGGTTTGCATGTTAATGACCAGGCCAAATTTTACAATTCTGGCCAATGTCCCTTTATGAGGTAATAACTCTGGAACCCTTCCATGAATCCCAATGATTCTGACAATATTTCCCTATAACATATTGTACTTCATGAGGTAAAATTTCTTTGATATGACTTGCCTTTATTTGTGGAAAAAATGGAAATTTGGAGAAAAGTTTGAAAATTATCTAATTTTCCAACTTTGAATTTTCATGCCCTTAAATCACAGAGATATGTCACACAAAATACTTAATAAGTAACATTTTCCACATGTCTACGTTACATTAGCACAATTTTAGAACCAAAATTTTTTTGTTAGGAAGCTATAAGGGTTAAAGGGAATCTGTCACCTCAAATTGGCGGGATATTTAAATGAGTTTTTATTGGTCCGATGGGCGGCGTTTCCTCTTCATTTCTCCACCCCGTCCGTCCCTGTGGTCCGCAATATGTTAGTGAATTAGAGTATGTGTGTGCCATAGTTGGCGCGTGTGCAATGCAATCTTCGGTGGCGTGCAGTATGCTTTACCCAACTGCGGGCAAAGCCGAAAAGCATTACTGCGCATGCGCCCGTGCACTATGTCCTGCAACACAGCGAAATACTTTCGGGACATAGCGCTCTAAGCCCCTCTGCCGGATCCGGAATGCTGCGATTATGTTTGATCGCAGTGTTCGGGGGGTTAAAGTGCCAAGTGTCAGCTGTGAGAATTAGTTGACACCCAGCCGCGCTCCCCCCAAGAGCACGGCTGATCGCCTAGGACATACTATTCCATCCATGGGAATTAAGTCCCAGGTCACATGGACGGAATAGTACGTCCAATGTCAGAAAGGGGTTAGGCTATGTGCCCACGTTGCAGAAATACTGCGGAAATGTCCACATTTCCGCAACTCCCTGCCGCGGATAAAATGCATGCGGAATTCGCATGGGTTTTCCCGCAAAACACAAGCGTTTTGCAAGCATTTTAGCTTGCAGAATGCTTGCGCTTTACAAGCGATCTGTAGCATCGCTTGGAAAAGTGATTGACAGGTTGGTCACACTTGTCAAGCATAGTGCTTGACAAGTGTGACCAACTTTTTACTATTGATGTTGCCTCAATAGTAAAAGATAGAATGTTAAAAATAATAAAAAAAAATAAAAAATATGGTTATTCTCACCATCCAACAGCCCCCGATCTCCTCAGCAGCGCTCCCAGTACATTCTGTTCCCAGGGATGCTTTGCGAGAAGCATCTTTGTGATGTCATGGTCGCATGACTGCAAAGTCATCCCAGGTGATTCGCGCAATGCATACCTGGGAACGGAAGCCGCTGCATGCACCCCTGAGAGGCGGGACGACTCCGGGGGCCATCAGAAGGTAACTATAATCTTATTTTTTATTTTAATTCCTTTTTTTACATGAATATGGATTCCAAAGGCCTTGAGGAGAGTCTCTTCCAGACCCTAGGTACCATTCGCACATGAAGCGCTCACTTTATGCATGGTGGGCATAGCCACTTGCGTGAAGTGAGCATTTCAATGCAACTCTATGGAGGCGGAATCGCCGCGATTCCGCAGAAATAATGATCATGCTTAGGATTTTACCGCTATGCGATTCCGCAGCGAGAAAATCCACAGCATGGGCACAGCAACTGCGGAATCCCATAGGATTGCATGGGAATGCTGTTTTTAAGCGCTTTTTAAGGGGGGCGTTTCCGCTGCGGCACGAAAATGTGGAAAAAATGCATAAAAACACAACATGGACACATAGCCTTAACCCCTTTACCCCCAAGGGTGGTTTGCACGTTATGGACCTGGCCAATTTTTACAATTCTGACCACTGTCCCTTTATGAGGTTATAACTCTGGAACGCTTCAACGGATCCCGATGATTCTGACACTGTTTTCTCGTGACATATTGTACTTCATGATAGTGGTAAAAAATTATTTGATATTACCTGCGTTTATTTGTGAAAAAATTGGAAATTTGGCAAAAATTTTGAAAATTTTGCAATTTTCCAAATTTTAATTTTTATGCATTAAATCACAGAAATATGTCACAAAAAATACTTAATAAGTAACATTTCCCACATGTCTACTTTACATCAGCGCAATTTTGGAATCAACATTATTTTTGTTAGGGAGTTATTAA
This sequence comes from Ranitomeya imitator, assembly GCF_032444005.1. Classification (NCBI taxonomy): domain Eukaryota; kingdom Metazoa; phylum Chordata; class Amphibia; order Anura; family Dendrobatidae; genus Ranitomeya; species Ranitomeya imitator. The sequence goes on from NC_091283.1 coordinate 702,142,504, forward strand.
GGGTTAAAAGTTGACCAGCAATTTCTCATTTTTACAACACCATTTTATTTTAGGGACCACATCTCATTTGAAGTCATTTTGAGGGGTCTATATGATAGAAAATACCCAAGTGTGACACCATTCTAAAAGCTGCACCCCTCAAGGTGCTCAAAACCACATTCAAGAAGTTTATTAACCCTTCAGGTGTTTCACAGGAATTTTTGGAATGTTTAAATAAAAATTAACATTTAACTTTTTTTCACAGAAAATTTACTTCAGCTCCAATTTGTTTTATTTTACCACGGGTAACAGGAGAAAATGGACCCCAAATGTTGTTGTACAATTTGTCCTGAGTACGCCGATACCCCATAATTGGAGGTAAACCACTGTTTGGGCGCATGACAGAGCTCGGAAGCGAAGGAGCGCCATTTGACTTTTCAATGCAAAATTGACAGGAATTGAGATGGGACGCCATGTTGCGTTTGGAGAGCCACTGATGTGCCTAAACATTGAAACCCCTCACAAGTGTCACCATTTTGGAAAGTAGAACCCCTAAGGAACTTATCTAGACATGTGGTGAGCACTTTGACCCACCAAGTGCTTCACAGAAGTTTATAATGCAGAACCGTAAAAATAAAAAAATCATTTTTTTTCACAAAAATTAACTTTTCGCCCCCAAGAGAAGAAATTGGACCACAAAAGTTGTTGTACAATTTGTCCTGAGTACTCTGATACCCCATATGTGGGGGTAAACCACTGTTTGGGCGCATGGGAGAGCTCAGAAGGGAAGGAGCGCCGTTTGACTTTTCAATGCAAAATTGACAGGAATTGAGATGGGACGCCATGTTGCGTTTGGAGAGCCACTGATGTGCCTAAACACCATTTTGGAAAGTAGACAACCTAAGGAACTTATCTAGATGTGTTGTGAGCACTTTGACTCACCAAGAGCTTCACAGAAGTTTATAATGCAGAGCCGTAAAAATGAAACAAAAATTTTTTCCCACCAAAATTATTTTTTAGCCCCCAGTTTTGTATTTTCCCGAGGGTAACAGGAGAAATTGGACCCCAAAAGTTGTTGTGCAATTTGTCCTGAGTGCGCTGATACCCTATATGTGGGTGGGAACCACCGTTTTGGCGCATGGGAGGGCTTGGAAGGGAAGGAGCGCCATTTGGAATACAGACTTAGATGGAATGGTCTGCAGGCATCACATTGCGTTTGCAGAGCCCCTAATGTACCTAAACAGTAGAAACCCCCCACAAGTGACCCCATATTGGAAACTAGACCCCCCACGAACTTATCTAGATGTGTTGTGAGAACTTTGAGCCCCCAAGTGTTTCACTACAGTTTATAACGCAGAGCCGTGAAAATTAAAAAAAAATTTCCCCCAAAAATTATTTTTTAGCCCCCAGTTTTGTATTTTCTCGAGGGTAACAGGAGAAATTGGACAATAAAAGTTGTTGTCCAATTTGTCCTGAGTGCGCTGATACCCCATATGTGGAGGGAAACCACCATTTGGGCGCATGGGAGGGCTCGGAAGGGAAGGAGCGCCATTTGGAATGCAGACTTAGATGGAATGGTCTGCAGGCGTCACATTGCGTTTGCAGAGCCCCTAATGTACCTAAACAGTAGAAACCCGCCACAAGTGACCCCATATTGGAAACTAGACCCCGCACGAACTTATCTAGATGTGTTGTGAGAACTTTGAGCCCCCAAGTGTTTCACTACAGTTTATAACGCAGAGCCGTGAAAATAAAAAATCTTTTTTTCCCACAAAAATTATTTTTTAGCCCCCAGTTTTGTATTTTTCCAAGGGTAACAGGATAAATTGGACCCCAAAAGTTGTTGTCCAATTTGTCCTGAGTACGCTGATACCCCATATGTTGGGGTAAACTCCTGTTTGGGCACACGGGAGAGCTCAGAAGGGAAGGAGCACTGTTTTACTTTTTCAACACAGAATTGATTGGAATTGAGATCGGACGCCATGTCGCGTTTGGAGAGCCCCTGATGTGCCTAAACAGTGGAAACCCCCCAATTATAGCTGAAACCCTAATCCAAACACACCCCTAACCCTAATCCCAATGGTAACCCTAACCACACCTCTAACCCAGACACACCCCTAACCCTAATCCGAACCCTATTCCCAACCGTAAATGTAATCCAAACCATAACCCTAACTTTAGCCCCAACCCTAACTGTAGCCTTAACCCTAACTGTAGCCTTAACCCTAGCCCTAACCCTAGCCCTAACCATAACCCTAACCCTAACCCTAGCCCTAACCCTAGCCCTAATGGGAAAATGGAAATAAATACATTTTTTTAATTTTTTAATTTTTCCCTAACTAAGGGGGTGATGAAGGGGGTTTGATTTACTTTTATAGCGGGTTTTTTAGCGGATTTTTATGATTGGCAGCCGTCACACACTGAAAGACGCTTTTTATTGCAAGAAATATTTTTTGCGTTACCACATTTTGAGAGCTATAATTTTTCCATATTTTAGTCCACAGAGTCATGTTGTGAAGGCACAAATTATGAAAGATTCTCCATTTTGTGCTAGATTCTCCATTTTTTGCTTTGACTCCATTTTGTTGTTGGTTAAAGATAAATTCTGTTATTTACTTAGGTAGAAGGTTACAGCTGCCGTGAAGTAACTCTGTCCTGTTTCTCACAAAGATAATATTTTGTTATTCAACTAGGCTAGGGTTCATAATTGGTATAAAGACCTTGAGTGTTCTAACTCGAGCCGAGCCAGATAAGAGACTAGTGGGTGTATCGCTATACAAGACTGAGGCATCTGTTAATATGTTTTTTATGTCAAAAAGACACGACCATATATGTAGTTTCTGTTTTTTCCTGTATCTTTATGGGTTAAGTTTTTCCTGCATTCTTATAGGTTAAGAACTGTGAGCGTGTTCTTATGCTGGTTGGTTGAAGTAGAATTTACTAATATGATAAAACTGCAACACAATAAACGGGGGCCCAGAGATCTGCTCGATCCCCCATAGAGAGGCACGAGTCTCCGTCTGGTCATTTTCAGTTGCCGGCAACGCCCTGTAGATTAATTTGGAAATCACTGAGTCAACCGTGATCACTTTAAATCCTCCCTCAACAGCTTGGCGCCCGTAACGTGGGGCCCCAAACAGGAACGCCTCTGCCCCCCGGAGGACAACAAGACAAAGGACCCTTGGACTGGACAAAGGCACTGGAAAATTGGGACTCATCATCCCCCACAACAACCATGGTAAGTTGGCAGTTATACTGTCCAGACTGACCGTTTGGTGTGGTTTTCCTGTGTTTGTGCTGCAAAGAGGATCTGAGGTTTGTCCCCGATGGTGGGGTGATTTTTGGGTGGAATCATATAGAGGTGTAGTTTCGTTGGGAGCCCAGTGCTCGAACCGTACCTCATAAGGGACGGACACCCCGGATTGACCAGTGATGTAATTCTCTTTATAGTCAAAATATCCTGAATTCCTGATCATTGTTAGAATCAGGCGTGGTGAGGTGATCGAAGATTGGGTAGGATGCGTAACTCAGGAATATATAGAAGTATACAGTATATATATCCAGAGGTGTCCGGAGGGAAGTCTGAGACGCCCTCCTCCTTTCACTGAGTACCGCGTTTTTGGGTTGTCCCAGCGGGGGACAGGTAGACCCAGTGGAATAGACTATATACGGCCGCTCTAGTACTATGCACGACAAAGTAAGGATTTTTAGCTCTAAAGGAGAATCATGTTTCCATGGAAGTAAGAAAAGACTTTTAATTTGTGTGATGAATCTGATATTGTTAGCCCAAAGATGAGGAAAATATTCTCAATCATTGGTTTTTCTAAGGTGTTCTGGCATGTGAATTGTGTGATGAAGGTTTTGTAGAAATTAATTAAGTCTGAGAATTGCTGTATTCCGTTTCTGTGTGAAATTTCCAAGATGGGAGGGGTCAAACATCTGCACTACTGCTTTCTTTTGTGTTGAGGAATGCTGTGATGTTCTTATCTGTTCTGTGTCTCTGGTATGGAGGGGGCACACAGCTGCGTTCTCTCTGAATTTTCTATCCTTGTGTAGTATATGCTGGGAGATCTGTGTTTTGTTTGAAGCAATAGTACAATATTGTATTGACGTAGAAAGAAATATTGTAAGTTTAAGGTAAAATATTGTGCCTAGTTTTAGAAGGAAACTTGTAAGAGATTGTTTGGTTGTCAGTGTAATTGAAAGATTGGTAAAAGATTCACCGGCTTCAAGTTGAGTGGTTGATATATAGCAAATTAAGGATTAACAGAGGAAGTGAGTTCTGATTGTCTCTGTTATTGCTACGTTAAAAAAGGAAAGCTGTCTACTCCTATGATAAAGTCCGGATGTTTTGTGGTGCAGGAAGGTATTGAGAAAGCGATTGAGAATAATGTGTCAGAAAGACAAACAAATAAAAATGATCATCTGGAACAGGGGGTCTCCCTGCTAGATGATAAGGTCCCTCCCCAGGAAATCAAGCCTCTTCTCCCGACTGTAAGCTCTGTGCCCCTTAACCCCAAAGCTCCAATATATCCTGGGTTGCCAAAACTCAGTGCGCCCCCACCCTATGATCCTGCCGGGTGGATTTGTGATGTATGCAGTGTTACTAATTCTCAGTGAAGACAGGTCTGTTACAATTGTGAAGCAAGAAGACCCAGAGTTGTAGCCCCCACCTTTCCCTTGCTAAACGCTGACGGCACTTATTATCAGCCACCGCCAGCACCAGTCCCTGCTATGCCTAGTATTGCTAGTGGTTATGAGTATCCACCCCCTCCTACTTTAGTTACCCGATTCAGAAACATCACCCATGGCCTTCTATAGACAAATAGCAGCGAATCGAGAGATTTATTCCACTCCCCGGAGAGATCTGTTACACTTACTCCATGTGAAGGCTGGAGAGGGGTATTTTCCAATTATTGAGGGCGGCATAATGTATAATGTGAACGGGGGAACCTATGAGAGTGATGTTGATTTCTGTAATGCTTTAAAGGTTTGGGCACAAGATAGACTAGCGGACCAAGCTACCTCCCTCACAGATGTCACACAGGACAAGGGGGAGAATGCCGAGAAGTTCTATGGGCGTCTTATGGTAGTATTTAAAGATTTGGGGTTTTCACTGTATAATAAAGCCCATTCACACCTTTTTGTGGCAGCTTTGATGTCCGGCCTTAAATCTGAATTGAAAGAGGCAATAATGTCAGTTAGACCTGACATCGAGAATTCCATTCCAGACGATGCATTAAAAGTAATTAAAAGTTTTCAGAAGAATTTAGCACGTTCTGCATCAACTGGGAAATCAAAGGTTAAAACTGTAGCTGCAGTAGCTGCAGGGATTTCTGCTCCAATCTCAGCCCCCCCCCCCCACAGCTGCAAGGACGCAGCTCCATTCCCTATCAGTGGCCCACCAGACTCCAGCTCCAGCCCTCCCACCTTACACAAATCCAGTCCCATACTCCAATATCCATTTTAACCCTATGTCTGGGAATCTCCCTCCCAAGCCCTGCCATGTCAATTCTCAGATCAAGAGCTTGTTTTAATTAGAGTAGATGGCAGACCCAATAAATATACTCTCACAAAACCCACCCCTGTGGGACCTTTCCCTGAAGTTACTGCTCAGTTCGTAATCTCTCCCTCATGTCCGGTAAATTTACTGAGGGCAGATTTATTATCACAGTTCCGCTCCAGAATATAATTCCAAGATGATGGTCAGATGGTCCTTACGTTATATAACCCCTATGCAGAGGAAAATAATGAGATGTGTATCTTACATGCCCTTCCTACGGTTATGATGGCCCTGATAGGCCCAGATCCACCTCCACTAATGCCTGTAGAACCAGTAAAAGGGTTTCTCAAACCTGGTGCCCCTTTTCCCAAAGTCCATCAGTACCCTTTGAAATATGATCAGGAGCAGGGCCTCAAGGGGCAAATACAAACGTTACTCGATAATGGTGCCCTGGTATCCTGTGTTTCTCCATGTAACACGCCCTTGTTTCCCGTTAAGAAAAAGACCCCACCCCGCCAACCCCCTGTGTACCGGCTGGTACAAGATCTACGGGCAGTTAATGCAGCTACTGTTCTGGAAACTCCGATGGTGCCTAAGCCACATACTCTCTTTTCCCAGATATCTCGGGATGCTGCTTGGTTCACACTCATTGACCTTGCCAATGCCTTCTTCAGCATTCCATTACACCCAGATTGCCAGTTTCTGTTTGCATTCACTCATCAGGGACGACAATTGACGTGGACAGTTATGCCACAAGGGGCCCAAAACAGTCCCAATCAGTTTGCAAAAAAATATGGGCAAATGTCTTTTACCCTGGCAGTTAAATCACCCCTATGTCACGCTGCTTCAGTATGTGGATGATCTTTTGTTGTGTGCACGGACAGAGCAGGAAGCCATTGTTGCCACTGTTAGCCTCCTCAAGTATCTGGCAGATCTGAACTGTCGGGTTTCGGCCTCGAAACTTCAGTTCTGCCTTGGTCAAGTGATATTTCTGGGTCACTGTCTCCTTCAGGGTGCCAGACACCTCACAGAAGAAAAAAAAAAAATAGCCGTCAGCGCCCTTCCTTTCCCAAAAGATGAGACTGAGCTCCAGCGTTTTCTTGGACTATGTACTTATTGTCGTCAGTGGATACCGGATGCATCCCGCATAATGCTACCCCTCTACAATGCCCTGAAAGACGGTTCAAGATATGGTGATGATTTTGGCAAATTCCCCACTGGATACGCTGTTACTACGGAAGACACTGTAGTGCACGCAGCTGCACTCCCTCCCTCCCTGTCAGCACAAGAAATAGAACTTCAGGCTCTGTCTACTGTATGTGTTCTGGCCAAAGACAGGCGGGCTAACATATACACGGACTCACAGTATGCATTTGGTATTGCTCATGATTTCAGAGCTCTATGGGCTAATCGAGGGTTTATTACCACCGCCGGGACTCCAGTGAAGAATGCAGAAGCTGTTAAAACCCTCATGGACTCAATCAAATTACCTACCCAGGTGGCCATTATCAAAGTTAAGGAGCACGGTCCTAGGAACAGTCCACAGACTGTTGGTAACACCTTTGCGGATATGCAAGCAAAAGCTGCTGCTCTCCTACCCGTTGAACAGACCATACCAACTATGGTGACCACACGCTCTCAGCGTAAACAGTTACAAGAAACACTGACTCTACAGGAACCTGATGATCCACAACAGACTGAAGTTTTCTGTCGGACCCCACGAGACCGCTTAATGATGATGCAGAGAATGTCTCCCAAGGAAGAGGTGAAGCAGTGGAAGGCTGATGGAGCATGTATGGACAATGGTCTCTGGAAAAAGGACCAACTTGTGTGTTTCCCTAAGCGGATGTACCCTGCTATTGCCACGTGGGCACATGGGCCCACACATCGAGGAAAAAAACCAGGCCCTTGCCCTGGTACAAAAATTCTACTGGACTCCAGGTATTTCTACAGTCCTGACAGCACTCAACCGTGCATGTAACATCTGTCAGACCTGCAATTCTGGTCAACTTCAACGTGTACCCCCGAAGCACCTTGCTAAGCCCAACTATCCTTTCCAAAGGCTCCAGGTGGACCACATCACGTTGCCTAAGTCTGGAAGGTATGAATATTGTCTGGTGGTTGTCGACATGTTCTCCAGATGGCCGAAAGCATTCCCCGTTACCAACATGACTGCAAAAACCACAGCAAAGAAACTGGTGATGGAAGTTATATACAGATATGGTGTTCCAGAAGTTGATGAAAGTGACAAAGGCCCGGCCTTTTCTTCTCATGTGTATCAGGAGGTTCTGACAATGCTTGGATCCACTGTAGCCCTCCATACTCCGTACCATCCACAATCTAGTGGGAAAGTTGGGAGGCTGAACAGCACACTGAAGGGACAATTGGCCAAAATGATGCAGGAGACTACGGCTCCATGGCCAGGGCTCTTACACATTCGTACTACCCCTATTGCAAAACATGGCCTGTCCCCATATGAGATATTGTTTGGTGCTAGGTTCTCAGTTGCAAATTTCAAGCTTCAGTAGTTATCAGAAGAAACTGACTGTGCTGTTCAATATGTTATTCAGCTTAGTAAAAACACTAACACCCATGTTCTAGTTTATTCTTCCCTTCCAGATTCAGCAGAAACTGACACTTGTCACAATTTGAAGCCTGGTGGTTTTATGGTCGTGTAAAGCTATGTCAGAAAACACGGACTAGAACCCTTGTATGACGGTCCCTACCAAGTCCTCCTCATTACTCCTATGTCAGTAAAGCTGGAAGGAAGGCCGACGTGGATCAACGTATCGCACTGCAAGCTGGTCAAACAGACTAGTAGCAAATAAGGGGACATAATGTTTTAGTTTTTCGTATTTCCATATAATAATATTGATAACCGCATGGGACAGCCTAAATTCTCCAACATCCTTGAATAATAAGTCTGTACAAGATCATGAAAGATTAGTAGTACAGATATGTATAGCCAATAAAATTGTCAGTTCTATTTTCATTTACCCTATGATTACACAAAGGTGGGATAAATTGCTTAGGGCCACAGATATCTAGAAGATCAAATTTGGGATATATTGGATATACTTAATACTACTGTTGCTGTCCAAAACCAACTTATCATAGTCACTAATCAACACACTGTAGTACTGGACTACTTAACAGCAGCACAGGGTGGTATGTGTCAGATTATTGGACCCGCTTTCTGTTATTATACAGATCCCAATAGTACTATGAAGTTAAAGTTAGAGGATATTCAAAGACTCAGAGATCAATATGATAAAGACAATGACCGTAATAAGGACAGTTGGTGGGCAGATATCTTCTCTTTTCTTAATCCAGCCAATTGGTTTGAGGGACTTGGGGGCTGGATAGCTGTAATTTTACAAAGTTTGTTTCACATCGCTGCCTTTATCCTTGTCATGTATATTCAAGAAAAGAGGAGGGGGGAGAGGAAAAGTTAGGAGCTTGACACACTGAGATATGCATCTGTAAGCCGTTGCAAATGAATGTAACTGGTGGGTGCAGTACCTGCTGGTGATTTCAGCTGAAGTAGAAGAAAGGAAAAGGGAATATCCAGCACGTCCATCCAGTGTAAGTAAAATATCCAAAATTTATTGAAGCATTTTAAAAAACAATATTAAAAAAGAGAGAGGGAGACCCTCTCTGCCTGACGCGTTTCTGGCGCACCACGGCCATATGACTAAGGGCGCCGTGGTGCGCCAGAAACGCGTCAGGCAGAGAGGGTCTCCCTCTCTCTTTTTTAATATTGTTTTTTAAAATGCTTCAATAAATTTTGGATATTTTACTTACACTGGATGGACGTGCTGGATATTCCCTTTTCCTTTCTCCTTGTCATGTATGTAATACTAAAACTTGTTCTTTGGTGTATTTCTGTTTGTATTAGGAAATTCTGCACTAAGACAACTAATGATTAAACCAAAAGCGTTGCCACCCCTGCTCTTCTCTACACCGATTTCACAAAGTTACCTGATGAAGATGTTGAAGCAAAGCGCATGGCTATCTTCAAAGGATCCCCACCACCGTTATCAATAATTGTTATTCGTAAATTCTAGTATACAGGGGGGACGGGTACACCGCAACAGCCATGGCTGGTAACATGGCACCAGTCATGTGAAGACCAGTACCCCTCGAGCTTATAGCTTGGGATAGTACCTCTGATGCTGGACATTAATTAACAAAATTTATCTAGGGGGGAATGTGAAGGAACAAATTATGAAAGATTCTCCATTTTGTGCTAGATTCTCCATTTTGTGCT